>NC_136433.1:333385690-333985690 GCF_052849685.1 Lactuca virosa
CATGATTTCCATTGGTTCTTCTACAAAGTGTAGAGTTTTATTTAACTTGATTTCATCGAGTGAAATAACAAGTGTTTCATCGGATAGACACCTCTTTAGATTGGATATGTGAAAGGTGGGATGAATGTTATTAAGTTTTTGTGGTAGTTTAAGTTTATAAGTACAAGACCGATTCTGGTAAGAATCTCAAATGGTCTTAAGTACCTTGAATTTAGTATTCCACACTTTCTCAAGCGTATCTTGTCCTTCCGGGGTGAGACCTTTATATGACAAGGTCATCAACCTGGAATTCCAAGGGTTTTCTTTTATCGAAGCCGTAGCTTTTCTGATTAACTCTGGAAGCTTTATGTCACTTCCTGATTAGTATTTTCTTTTTGGTAGTTTCTCGGATGAATTCCATATCAGCGAAGGTGCTCTGTGGAAATTGAACCTCTAGCTAGTTGCGTATTACCTAATTTAGTTCAGTGCAGATAGGATCTGCACTTGTGACCACATAAGGTTTCGAATAGAGCAACTTTAAATGCTAGCATGGTAAAGGACTCAATCTAATTGGTAAATGGGTATTCCATATTTTACCATAGTCGATTGCATACGTTCTTCTCCATTCTTCCGAAGGTTTCACCTGCCACATTTTCAGGTTTCAAGGCTTCCTGTTGAACCTCATTACTTTGTGTGGACAGATTTGAATGGGTTATCATAGTCAATGATTGGCTCTGTGACCTGAGTACTCTCTCCGACTTAGGGTGTCAGCTACTATATTGGCTTTATCGGGATGATAACGAATTTCGAATTCGTAATCATTTAGTAGCTCGACCCACTGTCGTGGTCTCACGTTGAATTCCACCTGGTAGAATATATGATGAAGGATTTTGCTCCGAAGTTCATGATAAGACTCGTACTTGGCTCATCCACCATCAGCTCGTGTATACAAGTCGTATATGATTTAGATTTCACAAAACGTTCGGATGGGTGACTCTGCCCCAGGTCCACAACCAAACAAGGAGCAGGAGATAAGGCGGAATTACACATCCTTAATCTTGTTAAGTCTAAATTATATACCACTCTCGTGTATACATTTAGTAGCGATAGATTAACCTAATGAGTTCTTAGTCTCTATTCTTGCACTTGACCTATTAGGGTACTTCGGTGGTTACTGACTTCTAAGACTACTTCGGTGCTTTTCGTTTGAAGTTTCCTGTCTACTGAGTAGGGTAAAAGGGTGAGGTACCCTTCGCATGGGTACTTCTGAAGTTTTGAAATGAGAGACAACCTAAGGGTTTGCATTATGGATTGGAAGAATTTCATCTTACTGCTGATTAAGGAAAAAGTTCTCTTACACAGCATAAAAATTTTCACATGGTAAGGGTTAGGCCAAACCATGTCGAATAAGGATGTCAGAATTTTCTCGACGAAATAGATATTAAGTCGTTCTGGGAGGAATGATTACTAGGATGATATCCTATGTACCTAAGTTTTCAACGCTTCCGGTTTTATTTTGTTATTACTGTTACGAATCCCCTTTTGATTTGAAATTGGCGGGTACTACCAATACGAGGGTTCTGATAATTTGAAGTTATGAACTTTCATGAAAGGATCCTTACTAGGTCTCTCTATAATCGCTTGGTGTATACAAGTTATGTATAATTAAGATTGGTAAGACCTTTGACTGAGCAACCCTGCCCTAAATCCACAACCAAACAAGGAACAGGAAATGAGGCGGGATTACTCACTCTAAGTCTACAAATCTTAATTATAAATGACCCTTATGTATACACTAAGTCATCATAGCTTACCTGTTAGGGTTTCAAATTTTATATAGATGCTGTGACTTAATTTGAACGGGAGAGTACTCATAATGATAGATAATTATCGGGGTTTGGAAGCGTACCAAAATATAGCAGGGTTCTTTGATGCCTTCCCATGCATTGGGGTCAAACCCCTCTTACTCCCCCGTCGTTCTTCTCTATTGGACAATCCCTCTTGTAATGTCATATTTCACCACAAAGGTGACATATGGGAATGGTTCCCACATTGGTAGTTGAAGTGATGAACTCAACCAGAGTTCTACAGATGCGGGCGGTATGCCACTTCAGGTTGCATCTATTGCAATATAGCTCTCGGCAAACTCCATGATGATGGTAGTTGCACTTGCTGCAGTGTGGGAGGTTTCCTAAGTACGGCGTGGTCGGTGCTAGAATAACAGGGCTGATGGGGGTATTGACTGCCCCAATTTGTTGCCCTCTGTTAGGTTCTTGAGTTGAACAACTCCCTTTCTTGTTTTCGAACTTTCGTTTCAGGATATTAAGCTTAAGGTTTGAAGTGTCCTTACAAATAGGTACTCGTTGTTGTACTAGGCCATCACCACGATCAGGGTTACCGATAGCATTACTACTAACATTTGCATTGTTAGCATTAAGGTGTGACATGACAGCTGCTACAGCTGCTGTGACCGCAGCGTGAAACGTAGCCGCATCTATTTGAAGGATTGGTGTTTTGCCGGTGGGTTGGTTACATTCCTTCGGAGGCATGATTCTGTTTCATGATAAGAAAATGAGCTCGTGAGCGACTATCGTTTTCTCTAGATGTATTCTAACCATTTGTATCTATGTATAAATCTTTCGTTTTGTTATATTGTTCTCAATGATTCGACCTGCATCCCCATGATGCAGTCCTGGTAAGGTACATAAATAAGTTTCTAGAATGGTTATGAACCGAGTATCATCCGAACTAAGTTACCTTCGATTGGTGGATATCATTTTCCAACTTTCGAAAATATTCAAAAACAATTCATAATAGTGTCTACATAAAATAGACATATGAATTTGAGAAGTAATCACTATCAATTAAGATTTCGTGATCTGATTTATTGTTATTAGCCGTGACAGGAAAAGAGGATAAGCTCAAAACCTAATGTGAGTAATGAAATCACTAACTCACTAGGTTGAATCGATTTACTAGTTATTACTTAGATGAAATGGCGCTCAAACACTTCACATGAATCACACGTGGTTTTCTTTTGTTCTCTGTTCTATTCTCGGTAGTAATGATTTGTTTCCTCCTGGTATCTATAGGGTGTCCTTCTCCTCTGTAGGTATATTGAATTCTTGAGCTGTCTGACTTTCGATTCTGACACTGATCCCCATTACTTCGTAATGAAGATTTTGAATCTCGGGAGTTCATGCGAATCTCTCCTTGGTGTCCTTAATAGGGTATTGGCAGTAAATGATTTCTATAGTTTATTTACTTATCATCTGTTTCTTTCTCGGAATTCTCTTAATGAAATTTTGTTGGATCCTCCTTGACTCTTCTATTGATTGCTGGAGTAACTACGTTTATCTAAGGGGTTTACATGAGAATGTGAATGTCTAAAGAATCTATGAGAAAATATATTTTTTTACGAAGGTGATTCTTTCTGGTCCTTCTTATAATCACATGGTGTGTACCAATTATATATAATCCAGATCAAATAGACCTTTGAATAAGTAATCCTACACTAAAACCACATCCAAACAAGGAAAAGGAAGTAGAGTGAAAATCACATATTCTAAGTCTATAAAATCTCGGCTATATATAACCTTAACGTATCCACTTAGTAATTATAGACTTATCAGAAAAGATCTTTTTAACATTTCTCCAAAGGTATTTAAAATACCTCCATGTTATTTTAGTTCTGAGTTTGATTCTTGGACTTCTAGATATAAGAACTTGACAAGTTTTCAGTTTTCTTGTTATAGCATCCTAAAATACTCCCATACTATTTTAATCTTTATGTTTGGTTCTATAATTCTTCTGCCTTAAAACGTCTGAATGAGAAAACAGACTGAAGGGACTCACCGAGTCCATGAACTGACTCAACGAGTCGGTTAGGGTTTGTCCCGATGAGTTTGATCATGCGATAACTCGACGAGTTGGGGGTCAACTCGACGAGTTGAGCTGGACTTTCTTGAGACTTCTGAGAAAAACGGTGGGACTCGACGAGTCGAAAGAGTGCACTCGACGAGTCAGGTCAAACATGAATTGTTGACTTGAGTTGACTTCTGCTGACTTTGGGGTTCTGGTCAACATGAGTGATAGAGGCCATGGAGGGGTAAAATGGTCTTTTATCCACTTCAAAGAGTTAGAGAGAGAAAGAATGGCCTTCGGTTATTTGAGTCGTGAAAAGAGTATTAATTAGAGATATTTACCCTATGTGTTAGGCGGTGGCTAGTTCGAGATTCGAGTTCGAGGATATTTGCTTGCTTGCAAGGTGAGTCTTCTCACTATACATACCTAGAGTGGTAACCAGAGTAGTGTGACCAGAGGGTCTGATTTGTTTATTTGAGTACTGTGATATTTTGCATTATGTCTATGTGATTTATGCTATGTATTATTCAGAGTTAGGACAGGAAGGTTCACAGAGTTAGGACCGGAAGGTTCACAGAGGTAGGACCGGAAGGTCCATAGAGTTAAGACCAGAGGGTCCATCAGAGTTGTGGGACCAGAGGGTCCCACTGAGACACATTGACCGGAGGGTCTTACAGAGTTATAGCCTCGAGTGGCTAAAGCGTTATATGTGGTATATTGGGGAACTCATTAAGCTTCGTGCTTACCGTGTTATTTGTTATGTGTTTTAGTTTCTTATCAGGATCGCGGGAAGGCGCCGACTCGATTGTACACACATCTGAGTAGAGATATATTACTGTAGGATCCTGGATTTATGATTAACAACTTTTGAAAAATGTTCATAAATTGATACTTGTGATTTTTGAGAAAATGTGGCATATGTTTTATTATGTTTTTAAATGAAAATTTTGTTTGAAAATTTACGGTGTTACAGAAGCTCTTTCCCTTGTCTGTTCCAAGATCAAGCAAGACAACACCAAATTGAATGCATCAGTTGTCTCCAAGATTGTAAACCTTTAGACTAATCTTGCAGCAGAAAACAACCTTATGGGTAAATTGGTTGAGAAGACTGCGAAAGCCAAGGCTCTTTCAATAATGTTGTAGTACACAAACAAGCACCTTGATGATCTGGAATCTGAGAAAAAAATTGTCAAAAGCTGTGCTTCTGAGATTAATCAGTACTTGAATAGGCTTGTGGACACTCGTGACTCCTTACTCATAGTCTCGGTTCGCCAACATCTTTCAGAAAAACTTCAGCCAGTTTTTTTGCGATGTTGAATCAGCTTGAGGTTGTTTCGAATAGCAATGTTCTTACGAAACCAGGGGAGACAAGGAAAACAAGGAAGAACCTCATCCGAAGCAACCAACTGGTGAACAACATGAAGTAAAACCAAAGCCTGATGCTTAGAAGGGTAATAAGGCTTCTGCATCAGGTAAAGGAAAAGAAAAAATGAGTGATGATGAAGAAGAAGAAGAAGAGCTTTCAGAAGGCGAAAAGTTGGTCAGAACGAAGCGTGAAAAGGAGCTTGATAATCTGTTGCATCTGCTTAAGGAGTTAAAAGATAAGGAAAAGAAAGCTGAAATTGACAAAGTAACTCTTGAAACTCAGAAGTCTCTCTTTCCTCCGTGGACGATGGAATGAATTCAGAAGGAGTCTATCGATGATCTGAACATCCACTGGCAAGAGCGTTCGGTTTCCTTTGATTTGGACAATTCTTCAGAATCCCAGCTTGATTTCCTATAACTCCTAGGGAATTTCTGTTTCGATGCTTTGAGAAGATTGAGAAGGCACCAGTCTCAGACTATGATGTTAATCATAAGCTCTTCTCTTTCTATCTTAAATATTCCAAGCCTCAATTTAAGACTTGGAGTTCACAGAAGATTGTTCCATTGAAGGTTTATGCTCCTGTTCCGACTGAAGACTTCATAAACATTAAGTTTAAAGGATTCCAAGGAGCAAGTCGTATTGAAGATGAAAAGACTTTTGAGCCGATCGTTTCACATCTGAAGAGGATGCTGATTTGCTACATTCATGAACTTGCCAAAATGGATGTAGAAATAACGTCTGTATTGAAGAAAAGGCCAATTCTGAAGCCCGAGCCAGAACCGGAGGATCTTCATAAGTTCAAGCTGGGAAAAATCCGAAAAGAAAATTGGTGTGTGGTGTATCAACAGAAGGAAGGACAGAAAGTTCTGAGGAGTATGTTCTTTCTGCAAGACAAACACTTATACTCAACTGCTGTTCTGAACTTTATCCTGGGACTTACTGAAGCTTACAAAGCCAACAACACTACTAATCAGAAATGTTTTTTAGATATGATTTAGTGGTACCTCGTTGTCAGGAACACTTTTCTGAATTTGATGACAAGATTGTTCAAGGTGCAGAAAAGACAACAGTGAGGAATCTCCTTCGCAAATTGACACAAATGGGGAGATTGTTGGGCTTATCAATGTTGTGTCAAATATCTCTTGTATAGGTTTATTTATACCGATATGGGCATATCCATTTTCGTGTTTATGCTTATCGTCTAGCCTATAAATATTGCATGCATGTATTATTAGGGTTAACACTTTTTAGCCGTACTAGCTCTCACAGAGAAGTTCTTTCTTGAACAATTCTAGTGCTATTATAATCAAAGCATTCATCACTATTTTGATCCTTGTTCTTGTTATTTAATTTACGTTATTGATTATAGAATCTATCGATCATAATTATTGTTCCTATAGTTCTTCATCCAATCGCTAACAGATAAAAACTTGCCACTAGCAACCTCGATTATTAAGGCATTATCTAGTCTATTTACAGGTAGTTCTACTCTTCTACCAAATTTACGAGAAATAAATGATTAATTTTCTCCATAATCAAACAAAATATTTGCCAAGAAAATCATTTACTAGAAATGTACCTAAAGCGACATCTGCTTCTTCCTTTGTTGCTTCCAGAGTCATCTAGAATGCTCTCACCTTTGGCTTTGGCATCACATTGATGTTGGGAAGACTTCGTGGTTTGGATTCCATAAAATCCTTGTACTTGCATCCATTTTTTTCAATCACCTCATCAGGTTGTTCCTTCTAACCACTCGTGGCTCAGCTTGACTAACAGTCCAACTATAGTTTCCTTCCTCTGACTATTCCTTCTCCAGCTCAGGTTGCATAACAGGTGTAGTGGGTTCATCCATATTATCCCATAATAGTTGTCTCAACTCCTCCTTTTGTTCGGCTAACATGGTGTTGAGAGAAAAACTTTGAGACACACTTGAACAAACTTTAGAACAAGTATATTGCGGAATAGTTAATCTCGAAGAATCTAAAAGCTCAACAATAATATTAATAAGTTAGAGTTAGTTGCAGAAAAGTAAAGAAATGGAAATGACAACAATTGTTATATCAAGAATACACATAAGTTGATTCATAACGAGGAGTGCATTCAAGCCAAGGTAACAAGTGAGATCAAACTTAGTGATTAAGTCACAAGAGACTTGCTCCGAAGAGAGATTGTAATCAGTTATATTTTAGTAAAGTTTGAGAGTAAGGAGAGATGCGTAATTAGATAGAGAGATACAAAAGATAGCTTCCGAGTTTTTTTTTGAATAAGTGAGAATAAGCTCTATTTATAGAGTCTCAAGAGTTACATTTGATTCACTCTCTAAGAGTAGCCATGCAAGGCATACTGGACAATAGAGAGTATTACAGAAAGATAGAGAAGAATAAACTAATTAAAGTAAGAAGACTGCGGTTGGCTAGATGACTTCGGATGAGGCTGCTGATGGGAGCTTAACTGCGGATGCTTATGGGATGCGGTAGCTGAAGTTCAAAAGGGTCACTTTTCATGATTCAACAATTTCCCCCTAAGTGGCCTCTTTAACTTTTCTTCAGCTATCAAGTTTAAGAAACTTGATCAGAATCCACCAAAACTTCCTGATATTTTCCAACCAAGTGATCCTCCTTAAAATCTCGAACTTGACTTCGGCAGTTGTATGTTTCGATTTTTCTACGGCGGTTCGACATATTTCAAGTTGCTTCTTTGTAAGGCGGTTCATGGAGGTCATGGAAATGAAGTACTTGACTTGATCTTTTTTCCTTTTGAAGATGACTCCAAGTTCAGGGAAGTTAGTTGCACCTAGGGATCTTTCTTGATAACCTTCGGTAGGCATCGGTGCAGGATCAAGTGGTGGTAGATCGAACTTTTTGACAATTGTGGGGTAGATGTCTGCGTCGATTTTAGCAAAGTCACAGACAGTTTCCCTCAGAAACGTGCTTGCCCTTTCAAGTGTTGTCTTCATGTTCGGATGCTTTTCACACTTGTTTTGGAACACCTTTGCTATAAGAAAAACTTCTTCTGGGTTCATACAGGGGAAGTCAGCTTGGGTGCGGACATAGTCCTGATTCCTTCTTGTGAGTGTGTATTGAATGAAGTCAGCCTTCATGAACTTTCGAGGTTTGTAGTTTTTGACTGCGGATGGTCTATCGTTAGACCAGATTTTCTCTATGGAAGACGCATGTTTGGCATAGAACAGATTCAGTCTTTCGAATTCCACAGGCAGTCTCTTGTGGTCGGGCAGGTCGCGGTCAAAAGGCTCAAAAACAGTAAAGTACTTGACATTGGGAGAGATTGGAACATCCCAGTAGCCGTCAGAGGGGGGTTCAGCATAGGTGAGATATGGTTTGTAGTCGTCATCCATCAGTCTACGGTGGGGATTGATCCAAGAGTTTATCAAGGATTCATCCATAACAGTGTCAAAACCGCATTCTCTCCATATGAGCTCAGCAAGTTTAGCTGCTTTCCAGTCTTTTTTCTTTTGTTGCGTTGCAGGGGAGTCATTTGAGCTTGGAGAAGACATGTGATCCACCAGATTCTTAAACTGAGGGGGAGTCTCTGGTCGCTCAGGAGTGATCTCCTTTTGCGGTGGAGTCTGATGAGATGGTTGCGGTGAAGGTTGCGGTGAAGGAACTTTTTCAGTAAAGATGGGGGGACTTTGATGGTGTGAGATGCTGTTGGAATGATTGGAGTGATGGTCTTCTTCACTTCCCCCTCTTGAGGAGTTAGACCCGGAGCCTCCTCAAGCCATTGTTTGAGACCATCGACCTTGGCACACACCTCCTGGAAATGGGCTTTTAGAGCATCAGCCAGTTGCTGATTGTTAGGAATGGTGGTGTTAAAGAGTAGCCGATGAATCTCCTTTGTTAGTTGGAGAATTTTAGGACCATGGAAGTTTGATGATAAAGATCGTTGCAGTCTGTTGATTGTAGCTTGAAGGACTGAGATAGTGGACTCATATGCAGTGTGAGTCTTAGCTATCAGCTTCTGAGACTGGGTGGATTGGTCCGCAATGGCTTCTTGTAAGTCTTTCTTGATTGCGGTCACCTCAGAGAAGAGGCGCTCCGCAGCAGCCATGAATTCCTTGTGATCTGCTTGACGATTGTTATCAAGGGACCGAATTCCCATTTCTACCTTGAGAGAAATTCTTTCAGCAGCCAGACGTTCCCTGGTTTCCAAACCCTCAATCCTTTCGATCAAGGACTGCGGTACCGAATGATCTTCTGATTGCGGTTGAGTTGATTTGACTGCGGCAAGTATTTGATCTACTTTTTCTCCTTATGATTAGAGGTTGAGTGTTGAGAACCACTCGATTCCTCTTCATCAAACATCATGAGGTCATCATCCGAAGGACTGGGCTGATTCACCTCCTGAAGATCAACATCATCAAAACCGAAGGTGGGAGTAGAGCTGACTTCGATTTCGGTGCCTGCATCTTGAGAGTCTTTGGCAGTTGGAGACGGAGGGGGATTTGAAGGAGTTTGATCAGCAGTTGCTTCTTGAGCCTTGCGGATAGTATCAGCCATGTTGTCCATCAGATCTTGAACCTTGCAGAAAGTAGCTACGGTATTGGCATTGTTGATTGCATCTGCCCAATACTTCGCTACGGACTGAATTTCTTGTTGTTTCTGCTGAAGTTGTTTTGTCTGTCGTGCCTTTCTTGCTTGGAATGCCCTACGGAAAGTAGCATATTTCTTGGCTTCGGCTTCATTGGAAGGTTGATACTTGCTCCATGAATCATTTATGTCTATGTCATCAATTCCTTGGTATCGCACCGAAGTGTCCTCCGGGTTCACGGATCCTTGCACATTAGTGCTCACCGTGCCTAAACCACCTGTTACAGATGTAAGCAGAGTAGGATTTCCTGAGCTTCCTTGGTCTCCTTGACCCGTAGTCAAGTCTAGCCTCGGCTCAGTTTTGGCAAGGGCGGAAGAAGTGCCCTGCGGTTGGGAAGGTGTTTGAAGTGTTTAGGTTACATTCAAGAGGATAGAGTTCAACTCCTCAGGAGAAAAGAAATGCAGTCGGGAAGCCCTGGAGACCTTAGGGCGAGAACCAGTGTCATCATCTTAGGAGTGAACTGGGGGGGAGTCTCCACAATGCGGTGAAATAGACTCACTTTCTGAGTCTGAGTGGAATTCGATGGTGGTGTGGAATGGGTCTGCGGCCACCCCAAGGACTACCGGAGCCTTTTGAGAGGCTGAGGTGTCAGTCCGGTCACGCATTTGGCCAGTGGGATTGGTTTTCTTCTTCTTGAGAATAGCTATGGGTTGTGCATCCTCATCAGAATCACTATCATTTGAGGGTGCGGTTTGGGTGATTTTGCGTTTCTTTGAGGGTTCGGTTGGTTTGGGAGCATCTTTCTTTGGGGTTCTTTTTTTCTTGGAGACGTTGCGGGGGCCTTGATCGACTGAGACTAATTTCTTTCTTCTTTGAGAAAGATTGAAGAGAGTAGTGGAAGAAGGGACTGCGGTACTTCCAGGGGCAATGATTGCGGATGGGGTTTGAAGAGGCGGGGTAGGAGGGTATGGGGCAATACCTTCCGTAGCCTGAATATGATCTGAGACATCAGCAGTCTCAAGATCAAGAGTGGAGAGAATGTGGGTTGGTAGTCTTCTAATGGGTCCAAAAACAGACTGATCAGATGAGGAATTGTACCTTTTGAGATCCTTGGTGACAAAGAGGTTGATGTCGTTGCCCATGCTAATTCCTGCATCTGCATGGAGGTCTGAGATACATAGAGACCAGAACCTTGCAAATGTGAGTTCGTTAGGGTTCTCTCTTGGGCTTTCCTTTGGAATGTATTGCAAGAAATCGTCCCATAGTATCTGACCGTAGTTGACATCATGACCAGTGAATATATTCCATACTAACTCTAGGAGTTTGAGTCCCATGTTATCCGTGCCTCCGGTTCTGCCGGATAGACTGCAGATTACAAAATGGCAAACGAATTGCCAAACCACATGCAGTTGGTTTTTCTTGAATTCCCCAATGCCTTTGATTTTCTTTTGATATCCCATCTGGTAAAGCACAGAAGTGATGTCCGCCATGGATGGAGTAAAAATCTTGATTGAGGGATGAACAAGAAGGTTAATGGCAGTGAGAAACTTTTCTTTAGACAAAATGACCAAAGAATCGTTAACAAGGTTAAGATGCACTTCTTGTGGATTCTTGAGTGGTCGATACGCTGAGAAGGCACACTTGAATAGGGTTGAAAGAGGAACAACGTCTGTGAACGAATCGAAGGGGCCAAACAGAGGGTGATTGGTCAAGAAATTGATCATTAGCTTGATCGGAGCATTGTAGGAAGAATGTTCTTCGAACACAGCTCTGAAATTACTTGAGGCAATCGTAGGCGTAGGATGTCTTGAGGCAGAGTCTGAACCAGTAGGGTTCACTGATCCAGATGCTTGGGAGTGTTTCTTGGATACACCTGATTTCACCATTGTAGGGTTTTGACGAAGCTTTGTAGGAGAAGGAAAAACAGAGTGCAAGATGAAGGTTGAAGTTCAGAGAGCGTAAACTTCTCTTTGGGAAGAAGAAAGGGGTTTTATAGTGGCTTATGGGAGCGGGAAACGATTTTACCTTGAGTGAATTTGGGGAAACGTTTGGGTTTTTATTTCGAATTAAGAAAGTTAATCTCAGCCACAGACTAAGAAAAAGGAATAAATCTGTACTTTGAGATTTACCAAAAAGAGGTTTGCATTTAATGAAATGTCAGATTTAAGACCCACATCTGGAGAACGTGTGGTGAGGGAGAGATTAATCAGTTGGGTAAAGGGAAGTTGTAGCGGATTAGATGTTTTAGGGTAATAGGAAGAGACAGATTAAGAGGATTTATTTATGGAAAAGCGTTCTTTTTGTCATCATTCCTAAAATAGGTCTGACGCAAGGTTTATTCAAAAAGGAGATGGGACAGTTTCTCAAAGAATGTTTTTTATTTAATGTTTTTCTTATTTAATGAAGAATCATTAAATAGCACACCATGTTTTTTTTTATTTTTCAAAAGAATGTCACAATTTGAAAATCAATTAAAGTGACTGCGGATTGAAACTTCATTGCGGATGGATCATATGCCATCGGATGAATGACTGCGGTAGAAGAACTGAGAAGAACACTTAAACAAAAATTAGTAATAACAAACAATAAGGACCATTGAGAGATAAATATGATATATGGTTGCGGTACATAGACTGCGGTACACAGGATATACCGAAACCATCTATCATAAGTAACTTCATATAGGACCGCAACAGAGACCAAGGATGGTCTGAGGTACCTATTAATTCAAAAAGAATTGTGGGTCCGGATTCATCATTCCTAACATTTGTAGGAAACTGTTGAGCTTTGTAGAGTCAAGAGCCTTTGTGAACACATCAGCAATCTCTTCATGAGTATGGACAAAAATGAGTTCAATGTTACCTTTCAGGATGTGGTCTTTGATGAAGTGATACCGTAGTTCAATATGCTTGGTCTTGGAGTGCTGAATAGGATTGTGAGAAATCGCTATAGCACTTTCAGAGTCACAGTAAATTGGCATCCGCAGCATTTTGTATTTGTAGTCCATAAGTTGTGTCTTCATCCATAGTACTTGTGAACAACAGCTGACTGCGGCCACATATTCAGCTTCTGCGGTAGACAGAGATACACAACTTTGTTTCCTTGATGACCAGCTGACGACTCTTCCACCCAGAAATTGACATCCACCTGAGGTGCTTTTTCGATCTAGTCTGCATCCGGCATGATCTGCGTCTGTAAATGCTTGAAGGCTGAAGTCATTGCCTACGGGGTACCATAATCCAAGAGACTTGCTTCCTTTCAGGTATCGTAGTATTTGTTTGGCTGCGGTCATGTGTGACACTTTTGGGTCAGCCTGATACCTTGCACATACACCTGTTGCAAAGGAAATATATGGTCGGCTTGCGGTGAGGTACATTAATGAACCAATGATACCTCTATAAGTCTTTTGATCCACATATTCGCTATAGGGATCAGCAGATATCTTATATCCGAAGGCCATGGGGACCTTAGCCGAAGAGCAGTTGTCCATAGAATATTTCTTTAACAGTTCAGTGGTGTATTTCTCCTGATGAATGAATATCCCTTGCGGAACTTGTTTCACTTGAAGTCCTAGAAAGAAATTGATCTCTCTATTCATGCTCATTTGGAACTTGTTGGTCATAAGCTTAGCGAATTCATTCACCATCTTTACATCAGTTGATCCGAAGATGATATCATCCACATATATTTGTACAAGCATAAGGTGATTACCATTTGCTTTTCTAAATAAAGTGGGATCAATCACTCCTCTTTTGTATCCGGACGAGATAAGAAATTCAGATAGAGTCTCGTACCACGCTCTTGGGGCTTGCTTCAGACCATAGACTGCTTTTTCAAGTTTGTAGCAGTAGTCTGGGAATTAAATGCTTTCAAAGCCTGGAGGTTGCTGAAGATAAACCTCTTCTTTTAATTCCCCATTGAGAAAGGCACTCTTTACATCCATTTGGTGTACCTTGATGTTCTTGTGGGCTGCGTATGCTAAGAAGAATCGGATGGCTTCCATTCGTGCCACCGGAGCATACGTCTCATCATAGTCAATACCTTCAAGTTGACTATAGCACTTTGCAACTACCCTTGCCTTGTTTCTGACTACCGCACCATATTCATCCAGTTTGTTTTTGAATACCCATCTAGTACCAACAATTGTATGACCTTGCGGCTTCGGGATGAGCTGCCATACTTTGTTTCTTTTGAATTCTTCTAGCTCTTCTTGCATTTCGGATATCCAGTCAGGTTCTAGTAATGCTTCTTTGATCGTTCGGGGCTCGACCAAGGATATAAATGATGCGTAGTGACAGTGATCAGATAAGTCCTTGGAAGATCGAGTCTGGATACCTGCGGATGAGTTGCCAATGATTTGTCCTGGTGGGTGGTCCTTCGTCCATACGTGCAGACGGGTTACAGATGATTAGCAGCTGCGGTAGAGGGAATGTCTTCGATATCAGAAGACTCTGCGGTTGGAGATGGCAGTTCCTCCTGGACTTGAGACATCCTGCGGAATCATCTTGGATTGTTGGAACGAGAATGGAATTTTCTTGAGCAGTTGGAAGAGGTTCCCCCTAGATTGCTGATGGGAGTTCCCATTGAACCTGAGAAGGTTCCCCTGGATTGCGGATGGGAGAGTGATAATCCTTGAGTCTGTTCTTGTGTCAATGTTCTCTATGTTTTCATCATCCGAGTCGGAAGAAACATTGGATGGTAATGATTCTATGCGGATAGGAACTTGAGCTACATCAAGTACTGGAACCTCGATGGTTGTTGCTTGATCCGGAGTAGAGCTTTCCCCCTCAACCGGCGAGGTGGAAGTATTGAGAGATGCTACTTCGGATAGTGATGGACCAGATACATCTGTGTAACAACCCGTTATTTCAGGTAATTATAATGACTAAAAGTCGAGTCTTGTAACCTCTTTGTAAAGTAATAAGAATATCATCGAAAAATGAAATGTTCAAAAAGCACTGTTTGGGTAAACTATGTGGTAGATATCGTGATAAGGTTTCCAAAAATGTAAAGAACACTAAAATCCGAGTTATAACGAAGGGGTTATGACCAATCAAAGATTCGTAACACCTACCGGTAAAGCGTTGTTAAGCATAAAACGAGAAATTTCAATAAAACACTTTTTAACCATAGGTATCTAAATGAAAGTCGTAGATATCTTTAAACCGTGAACATACATAAAAAGAACGCCCCAAATCTGACTTCGTATGAGGAAGTTATGAATTTTCGAAGTTTCTGACCTAGCAGTAGACAGCTAAAAACTCGAAATAGAGATCGAGCGGTCTTTAGCCGACACAACCTAAACAAAAGTTGAAGACCCCGACAATAGGAGTACAACAGTAAAGAGTCTGACGAAAATGGACACCCGATGGAGCTATGGAATTTAAACGGACTTTTCCAGGTCCGGCCTGTTAAAAATAATATAATAAAAATAAATTCAAAATTAGATGACGGAGTCTAAACAAAAGTTGTAGAGCCTTTTCAGACCTACGCGTGCATATGAAGAACATTGAAATCGGAGCTCGTACACGAAAGTTACGGATTTTACAAGTTCGGGACACAAAACCCAAGGCTGACTCAGCCTCATGACGTGAGGGAAACAGACTCACGACGTGAGTCTGTGATTGATGGGTTCCAGAGCCTATCAACGAGTTGTCAAGTCTACGGGAGGAGACCTGGTCGAGCTCACGACGTGAGCCATCCATGCTCACGACGTGAATTCTCAAAATACCCCCCCTATAAATAGAAGCTTAAGGGTGTCGGGTTTGGTGCTCATCTCTTTCCATCTAAGTGTCGTTACACTACGTAATAACCCAGAGAACCCTTCCCGAAGCCCTGGTTTTTCATACTCGAGTCCCGAAGGAAGTTCTACACTCCCGAGATCCCCGGGAATCCTGAGATTTCAACTCTCTCTAGTCAAAGTTCTGCTCGATTCTTCTTTCGAATACTTCAAAGCAAGCACTTCAATCAAGTGAGTTCATACCCCTATAACTACGTTTTCAAATGCTTTATAAATGCTTTTATACACTTTTAAGGGGGGGAATACAAGTAAACACACGATTATCCTCGTGTGAATAACATAAATCTTTTGTTATACTTTTTGTTATAATCAATCTTATGTGATTGATAACTATCATACGAAAACATTCACATACAACATATCACGAGAACACTTGGTCCTTTTTCGGATAAAACATGTTGTTAAGTAAATATGAAACACTTTGTTTATATATTGAGTATAAATGTTCAATAATGTTATTACAAATGTTATACTTTACATACAAAGTCGGCACTACACTAGGGTTTATCATACAAACGAAACACACTTTTGGAAAAACTATAATAGGTATAGTTTACTAGATATTCATGAGATTTTTACATACTATAGATACTATATCAAGGAAATACTTTCATACACAAGAACAAATGGACTTTTCATACGTAAATCTATTTGATACTAAGCTTTGTGAGACATTCAACTTCACGTACTTTCAAGTATGCAGTTAAAGTCCTGTATTATATACCATAATCTCTTGTAGGGAGAGCTTGATTCTTGTGTATAGATCTATACGGGATTGACAATCCCGCACCTAAACTGTTAGCTACAGTTAGACTGGCAAGTCTGGGGTGACAATCATCATAACATTCCAACGCCTGAAGAACGTTGTTACAGGCAGTCTGGGTCAATAGCATGGTTATAAAACTCACATGGAGTATTAAAAACACGTTGATTTACGGGGTTATCAAATGCCTTAGTGATTTTCTACATACATAAATCTACTATTCTAGGCATGAAAAACACTTTTGCAATCCAGTTTTGGAACTTTTAAACTAACACATATTTATGGAAAAACATTGGATTTCTAAAAGCAAACATTCACATCAGTTGGGTCTTGACAGAAGACTACTTTTATACTAGTAGGAAATTTAGGATTTTCTAGGAGTTTTCAAACATATACAAACAATTTCATTTAGATTTATACAAACATTAACATTAAATACTTATGAACTCACCAGCTTTATTGCTGATACTCGCTTTCAAAATAAACTTGTATTCTCAGGTCACAAATAGACAGGTATGACGACCAGGTTTTTGTGAAGACGGAGCAGTCAAGACTCGTCTTTTATTTTGAGTATTCATTATGTTGTTTTATACTATGAAAGAACACACTTGTAAGTAAAATTATACCATTAATGCAATGGATGATGTTGTTGCTTGTTTACTACTTTGCATTGTTGTGATACTATACATAACGTCCTCCGCCCCAGAACGTTTCCGCCGTTCTCAGTTTTGGGGTATGACAGATTGGTATCAGAGCGTTGCTTATAGTGAATTGAGTATATCAACCCATAAAAGATATACAGACTATAAATACAATGGGATTAAAATACTCTGACCAAGAGTTTATACTTATAAATAATAAAATATTTAACTAAGTATACATGCCTGCATTCATACTAAAATCAGTGTCACAATGACAAAAACAAAGGTATTACGATTGTTGAATATCACAAGTAAGCTCGGGGATGTATGGTCAGTCCTAGGAGTGGCATAGCCTGATCAACTATGATGGTCCGAGGAGTGATTAGCATATGCCCGAGAATGGTTGTGATATGGCAACAAGTCTAAAAAACTTACCAACATTACCACCATGAAAGCATTAGGAGTATTTTGTGTTACTATAATTTCTTACTTGAGAACTAAAAAGATCTTCATTACTAAGTCGATAGTTGCTAAGTGGATACGCTAAGGTTATATGTAACTAGGATGATATAGACTTAGAATCTGTGAATTTTTGCTTTACCCCTGTTCCTTGTGAATTTGGAGTCAAGGTCACTTATTCGAAGGCCTATCCTGTTTTGATTACATGTGACTGGTATGCACTTTACAAATCGTGATGTAACTAATGAAGATTATCTAATAATTATCTAGTTAATTAGTCTAATAATTATTTCCTTACCCCAATTCTCGCGTAGATAACATGGCTGGACTCCATCCCCACGGCAACCCGTACCTTTCCGAATGAAGGCAATGCTGGATGGTTTGGAGAAGAACCATAGGATGATCATCCAATCCCTTTGAATGATCACCATGCTGAAGACCTTTCGGATGATGCTAACTCCGAGCCTGAAGTTGAAAACCTACCCCCGGTAGCTCCCATTCCAAATCCTAACCCTCGTCCGGCTTTTCATGGCCTGACGCCTCCTTGGTAGAATGCTTGGAAACATGGAGCGAAGAGCAAGATCAACCTATGCCGTTTAATGGAGACCGAAGCTTCTACAACTTAAGAGAAGGAAGCTCGACAGACAGAGTTCTGCCAATCCTAGTCCGAAGAGTTGCCCGAAACGAGATTCATGGCAGGACAGCTCTCCATCGCATCACGGAGGTTGATGCCAATGCAAGACTGCATATCATCCGCACTAATCGCTTTGAACACACTCATGAGAGATCTGAGAGTGACCATGAGACCCTGCTACAAGCACTAGCTGAAACTCGAGCCGAGGTCATAGAGCTCCGAGTAGGCCAGAGGGTGTACGAAAGACACCTGCTTGATATTGAACGTCAACTAGCTGAACTGGGAGTTCACCAGAGGGATGACCGTCGCCAGTAGGAGATGCTTTACTTTCCTTCTTTGTTTTAAGGAATCGTTTTTCCTATCTATGCCCTATGTGGCACTTTTCTATGAAACTACCTTGTATTGTAAGTACTTTTAGTTAGGCCTTTATGCGGCCAAAACTTTCCTACTCCGGATATGATGTAAGACCTTCTACAAGGTCAATTTTCCCAAGCTTATTACATCTTAAACATCAATGATATGGACAGTCGGCTAAATTCTGTGTCACTCTTTGTTCAAATACTTTCATCATACTATCGTTGGAGTCTATCTGAAACCCCATCTAGTCAAGTTATTGGACTAGGGTAATTTAGCTCAGGGATCATTCCCAATTCTCTTTCAAAGGTTGGATCATGTTATTCACCAACAAATGTACCCCCGGTTTGGACGACAAACCTCTTGAGACCATTTTATGAACTTACTTCTAATCTGTACTAGGACTGCATCTTAGGGATGTAGGTCAAACCTTCGAGAACATACTTCTACTCTTTACATGAACGATCGTAATACATCTAGGTTCAACCATAATCGCTCACAAACTCCTTTTCTTTCATATAACAGAACCATGTCGTCATCCAGAAATAGTCAGCCGAACAACGAAACCCCTATCCTTCATATCGACGCCACTACATTACAAGCCGCGGTAACAGCTGCTATGACAGCTTTCCTTGCACACCTCAACTCTGACAACGCAAACAAGACTGGCAAAGGAGTTGACAATTCTGATTGTCGTACCGATCCGGGAAGCCAACAAATGACAATAGTCACGGACTTGCAAAGCCGTAAAACAGAGAAGAAGAAACGAAATCGCCAAGCCCGAAAGGAGCGCAAGCGATCCCAAAGACTTACCATGCAACAGCAACAAGTGGCAACTCCTGCCATTTCAGCACCGGAACGACCCATTTCTCAAGTCCCTGACATCGGGACCAGCCCTGCACACGATCGTGGTGGTAAAACCGGACCCTATAAAAGGAAATTTTCAAAGTGGATGAACAAGGAAAACACCCGTGTCCACATAACTCTGACTCGACACCTCACTTCCACCACCAATGCTAGTACAAGTCAGATATGTCACCAATGCGGCGAGATAGGACACTTCAAAAAGGATTGCCCGATAACAAAGAACTCCGACGCAGACGGGAAGATACTAAGGATCACTATCGCAGGAGAAACTACTCCGGACCCACGTTAAAGTATCTAAGGCGTTCGTTGTAACAGACTCATAAACTGTTTAAAACTAGTGTAACTCGAGTCTTATCTTTTGCGAGATCCCGTCAGTTAAGGGACCCTCGTGCTGCGTATACTTGCCTTTTGTAGTATACCTAGTTCGCAGCAATAGTCTTGTAGTAAATCTATAGTATTGTAACTCTGTTAAAAGTTTCACTGTTGGGTTTTGTCTGTAACGCCTTTACGATCAAGTCTAATGTCTTTATTTCCAAGTGAGTCCGATATTATCATACAACTTGAGTCAATTCGATCCTCACAATACCAGTTTCGTGCGTAAATCTCTTTCTCCGAAATCGTCTTTCTAGCGAAGCCGTCATTTCAGAACTCAGAAGTACTCGTGCGTAGAGTACCTCAAGTTTCTTATCCTTTCCGAAGAAACCTCAGCAAACCTCTCCAGAATACCACTCGTACAGTACGTCAAGTTCAATCCAAAGACCCGTACGGTTGATCTATCGCTGAAGTATGTATACACAAGGGTGGTATATAATCAAGGTTCTACAGGTTTAGAATTGATGATTCCACTTTAACTTCTTTTCCTCGTTGGGATGTGAGCTTAAAGAAGAATCATTTATTCGACTACCTTTTCAATCTTAATTATATACGACTCGTATACACGAGACTGTGATTGATGAACCATGTATGACTTCTAATATGAACTTCAGGACGGAGACTGCCCAAGACTATGAGTAATCGCATCGTCATGCGAACAAACTTAGAACCCAGTACGACTCCTGTAACCAAATCGCCCTACAATCTAACACCCACCGAGATGCAAGAACTGTCAGGTCAAACCTAAACGAACTACTCAACAAAGGATTCATCAGACCGAGCTTCTCACCTTGGGGAGCGCCAGTTCTGTTCGTAAAGAAGAAGGATGGATCTTTCCGCATGTGCATCGATTACCGGGAACTCAACAAGCTCACTATGAAGAACAGATACCCCCTTCCACGCATTGACGACTTGTTCGACCAACTCCAAGGAGCGAGTTATTTCTCGAAGATCGATTTGAGATCTGGGTATCACCAGCTACGAGTCTTGGAAGGAGATGTTCCCAAAACAGCCTTTCGAACTCGTTATGGTCACTACGAGTTTGTAGTGATGCCCTTTGGATTAACAAACGCGTCCGCTGTATTCACGGATTTAATGAATAGGGTGTGTCGTCCTTACTTGGATCAGTTCGTCATTGTCTTCATCGATGACGTACTTATCTACTCTCATAGTAAGGAGGAGCATAGTCAACATCTTCGTCAGGTCTTAGAAACACTTCGTGCGGAGAAGCTCTATGCGAAGTTCTCGAAATGCGAATTTTGGATCCGAAGAGTCGAATTCTTGGGCCACGTAGTTAGTGAAGAGGGAATTCACGTGGACCCTTCCAAAATCAAGGCCATTGAGAATTGGTCAGCACCGAAGACACCTACGGAAATTCGCCAATTTCTAGGTCTCGCTGGCTACTATTGCAGGTTCATTCAGAACTTCTCCCGCACAGCGAAACCTCTTACAGCACCGACCCAGAAGGGCGTGGCCTTTGACTGGGAGGAGAAGCAGGAGAGAGCATTCCAAACGCTCAAGCGAGCCTTGTGCACCGCGCCAATACTATCCCTCCCCGAAGGGATAGAAGACTTCATTGTCTACTGCGATGCTTCAAATCAAGGGCTCGGCTGTGTTCTGATGCAACGAGGTAAGGTCATCGCCTATGCCTCGAGACAGCTGAAGACACATGAGGTCAACTACACCACCCACGATCTTGAACTAGGAGCAGTTGTGTTTGCTCTGAAGATCTGGAGACACTACCTGTACGGTACAAAAAGCACAATCTTTATAGACCAAAAAGCCTACAACATATATTCGACCAGAAGGAGCTCAACATGAGACAACGACGGTGGGTCGAGATACTCAGTGACTACGAATGCGAAATTCGTTATCATCCGGGTAAAGCCAACATAGTAGCTAACGCCCTAAGTCGGAAAGAATACGCTGGTCGTAGAGTCAAATCTTTGACTCTAACTATCCATTCACACTTGTCCACACAAATTAAGAAGGCTCAGCTTGACGCTTTGACACCTGAAAATGTGGCGAGTGAATCCCTGAGGGGGATGGATAAGAACTTGGATGTCAAGGGTGGCAGAGCCTTATATCTCATGGATCGAATCTGGAAACCGAAACATGGTGGTTTCAGAGACTTGGTCATGAACGAGGCACACAACACTCGTTATTCCGTTCACCCAGGTTCGGATAAGATGTATCTGGATCTTAAAAAGCTATACTGGTGGCCTAACATGAAAGCAGAGATTGCTACCTTCGTGAGTAAGTGCCTTACTTACACAAAGGTCAAAGTCGAATACCAGAAACCCTCTGGTCTTCTACAACAGCCGGAGATACCGGAGTGGAAGTGGGAGCGGATTACTATGGATTTCATAACCAAATTGCCCAAGACAAACGGTGGGCTTGACACCATATGGGTCATCGTCGACAGATTGATCAAGTCCGCACACTTCCTGCCTATCAAAGAGACAGACAATATGGAGAAGCTTACAAGAATCTACATTAGGGAAATTGTACGACTGCACGGTGTTCCCATATCCATTATCTCGGGCAGAGATAGTAGATTCACTTTGAGATTCTGGCAGTCGCTACAAAGTTCCCTAGGAACTAGGCTGGACATGAGTACCGCCTCCCATCCACAGACAGACGGAAAAAGTGAGAGAACTATCCAAACCTTGGAAGATATGTTGCGAGCCTGTGTGATCTACTTTGGGAAGGCATGGGATACTCATTTACCCCTTGTGGAATTTTCCTACAACAACAGTTATCACACGAGCATAAAGGCTGCTCCATTCGAGGCCCTCTATGGCCGGAAGTGCAGATCCCCTATGTGCTGGGCTGAGGTGGGTGATACCCAGTTAGCTAAAGGACGAGTTCCTGACAACACTCTCACAGGTCCGGAGATCATTCGGGAAATGACAGAGAAGATCGTTCAGATCCTTGAACGATTGAAAGCCTCTAGAGACCGACAGAAAAGCTACGCAGACAAGCGAAGGAAACCTTTGGAATTCCAGGTGGGAGACCGCGTTCTTTTGAAAGTCTCACCCTGGAAGGGCTTGATACGCTTCGGAAAGCATGGGAAGCTCAATCCAAGATATATAGGGCCTTTCGAGATTCTTGCCCGAATCGGCCCAGTAGCTTACAAACTCAATCTACCGCGCGAACTGAGTAGCATACATTCTACTTTCCACGTCTCCAACTTGAAAAAGTGTCTGGCCGACGAGACTCTTGTAATCCCACTCGATGAGATCGAGGTCAACGAGAGCCTCAACTTCGTGGAAGAACCTGTTGAGGTCATGAATAGGGAAATTAAACTAACAAAACAAAGTCGCATACCCATAGTGAAGGTCCGCTGGAATACTAAGCGGGGACCTGAATTCACATGGGAGCGAGAAGATCAGATGCAACAGAAGTATCCGCATCTCTTCCCTAGTCCCTAAACTTTTATTTTTTAATTAATTTCGGGACGAAATTCCCTCTAACGGGGGGATGATGTAACAACCCGTTATTTCAGGTAATTATAATGACTAAAAGTCGAGTCTTGTAACCTCTATGCAAAGTAATAAGAATATCATCGAAAAATGATATGTTCAAAAAGCTCTGTTTGGGTACACTATGTGGTAGACATCGTGATAAGGTTTCCAAAAATGTAAAGAACACTAAAATCCGAGTTATAACGAAGGGGTTATGACCAATCAAAGATTCATAACACCTACCGGTAAAGCGCTGTTAAGCATAAAACGAGAAATTTCAATAAAACACTTTTTAGCCTTAGGTATCTAAATGAAAGTCGTAGATATCTTTAAACCGCGAACATACATAAAAAGAACGCCCCAAATCTGACTTCGTATGAGGAAGTTATGAATTTTCGAAGTTTCTGACCTAGCAGTAGACAGCTAAAAACTCGAAATAGAGTTCGAGCGGTCTTTAGCCGACACAACCTGAACGAAAGTTGAAGACCCCGGCAATAGGAGTACAACAGTAAAAAGTCTGACGAAAATGGACACCCGATGGAGCTATGGAATTTAAACGGTCTTTTCCAGGTCCGGCCTGTTAAAAATAATATAATAAAAATAAATTAAAAATTAGCCGACGGAGTCTAAACGAAAGTTGTAGAGCCTTTTCATACCTACGCGTGCATATGAAGAATGTTGAAATCCGAGCTCGTACGCGAAAGTTACAGATTTTACAAGTTCGGGACACAAAACCCAAGGCTGACTCAGCCTCACGACGTGAGGGAAACAGACTCACGACGTGAGTCTGTGACTGATGGGTTCCAGAGCCTAACAACGAGTTGTCAAGTCTACGGGAGGAGACCTGGTCGAGCTCACGACGTGAGCCATCCATGCCCACGACGTGAATTCTCAAAATACCCCCTATAAATAGAAGCTTAAGGGTGCCGGGTTTGGTGCTCATCTCTTTCCATCTAAATGTCGTTACACTAAGTATTAACCCCGAGAAGCCTTCCCGAAGCCCTGGTTTTTCATACTCGAGTCCCGAAGGAAGTTCTACACTCCCGAGATCCCCGGGAATCCTGAGATTTCAACTCTCTCTAGTCAAAGTTCTGCTCGATTCTTCTTTCCACTACTTCAAAGCAACCACTTCAATCAAGTGAGTTCATACCCCTATAACTACGTTTTCAAATGCTTTATAAGTGCTTTTATACACTTTTAAGGGGGGGAATACAAGTAAACACACGATTATCCTCGTGTGAATAACATAAATCTTTTGTTATACTTTTTGTTATAATCAATCTTATGTGATTGATAACTATCATACGAAAACATTCACATACAACATATCACGAGAACACTTGGTCCTTTTTGGGATAAAACATGTTGTTAAGTAAATATGAAACACTTTGTTTATATATTGAGTATAAATGTTCAATAATGTTATTACAAATGTTATACTTTACATACAAAGTCGGCACTACACTAGGGTTTATCATACAAACGAAACACACTTTTGGAAAAACTATAATAGGTAT
This sequence comes from Lactuca virosa, assembly GCF_052849685.1. Classification (NCBI taxonomy): domain Eukaryota; kingdom Viridiplantae; phylum Streptophyta; class Magnoliopsida; order Asterales; family Asteraceae; genus Lactuca; species Lactuca virosa. The sequence goes on from NC_136433.1 coordinate 333,410,322, forward strand.
AGTTTACTAGATATTCATGAGATTTTTACATACTATAGATACTATATCAAGGAAATACTTTCATGAGATTGTAGGGAGAGCTTGATTCTTGTGTATAGATCTATACGGGATTGACAATCCCGCACCTAAACTGTTAGCTACAGTTAGACTGGCAAGTCTGGGGTGACAATCGTCATAACATTCCAACGCCTGAAGAACGTTGTTACAGGCAGTCTGGGTCAATAGCATGGTTATAAAACTCACATGGAGTATTAAAAACACGTTGATTTACGGGGTTATCAAATGCCTTAGTGATTTTCTACATACATAAATCTACTATTCTAGGCATGAAAAACACTTTTGCAATCCAGTTTTGGAACTTTTAAACTAACACATATTTATGGAAAAACATTGGATTTCTAAAAGCAAACATTCAAATCAGTTGGGTCTTGACAGAAGACTACTTTTATACTAGTAGGAAATATAGGATTTTCTAGGAGTTTTCAAACATATACAAACAATTTCATTTAGATTTATACAAACATTAACATTAAATACTTATGAACTCACCAGCTTTATTGCTGATACTCGCTTTCAAAATAAACTTGTATTCTCAGGTCACAAATAGACAGGTACGACGACCAGGTTTTTGTGAAGACGGAGCAGTCGAGACTCGTCTTTTATTTTGAGTATTCATTATGTTGTTTTATACTATGAAAGAACACACTTGTAAGTAAAATTATACCATTAATGCAATGGATGATGTTGTTGCTTGTTTACTACTTTGCATTGTTGTGATACTATACATGACGTCCTCCGCCCCAGAACGTTTCCGCCGTTCTCGGTTTTGGGGTGTGACAATCTGTGTGCTGCTGTTGAGCTTCTTGAGACACAAGAACTTTGGATAGTTTTGTTGTTTCAACAGGGTCAAAGAGATCGTCATAGTTTACTTCAACTAGATTTAATGGACCCGAAGAGGAAGGAATATCACTTTCTACGATTGCTGTGGTTTCAGTGGATGGAGGGGTGTTGCGGATGTGATAGTCATCAAATTTCACATCGAAGCTTTCAATGATTAGCCTTGTACGTCTAATGAGAACCCTGTAAGAAACTTTGTTAGTAGAATAGCCAAGGAAGATGCCTTCATCAGACTTCGGTGCAAACTTGTTAAGATGATCTCTGTTGTTGATCACAAAACATCTACACCCAAAGATATGAAACAAGCAGACATTTGGCTTGCGGTTGTTAAGGCCCTCATACGGTGTTTTGCTGAGTCACTTGCACACAATGCTTCGATTCTATACAAAGCATGAGGTGGCCACTACTTCAGCCCAGAAGTAGAGAGGAAGGTGTGCGAAATTGAGCATGGATCTGGCTGCTTCTACTAAGGTGCGGTTCCTTCTCTCTACTACCCCATTTTTGTTGCGGTGTGTAGGAAGCTGAGAAGTTCTGAGTGATGTCCTTGGAAACCAAGAAACTGTTGAGGAGATGATTAGTAAACTCGGTTCCATTATCACTGCGGATACATCGTACTGGCAGCTTGATTTGGAGTTCAATCTCTTTGACGAAATTGATGAGAATCTGCGGTGTTTCTGACTTGAGTGTAAGGAAGAAAACCCATGTGAAGCGTGTGAAGTCATCTACTATAACCAGTATGTATTTCTTGTGATGGATACTGGCTACGGTAGATGGACCGCAGAGATCAATGTGTAAGAGCTCCAGTGGTTCAGAAATTGAAGAGTCAATCACCATGGGGTGACTTGCTTTGGATTGCTTTCCACATTCACATGGAGGACAGGGAGTATCATTGCTAAATTTGAGAATAGGGAGTCCTCTAACTAGTTCTCCAGTGACCAAATTGTTGATGTATCTGAAGTTGAGATGAGCTAGATTGCGGTGCCATAGCTAGCTGACTTCATATACGGCTTTGGATAGGAAACATAACTATGGTTTGCCTATGATTAGAGAGACATCCAGAGGATACATATTACCTTCGGATCGGGATTTGATCAGACATGTGTTCATTACATAGCAAAATTGATCATCAAATTCAACTCGATGGCCTGCCTTACATAGTTGGCCAACACCGATGAGATTGTGTTTAAGGCTTTCTACATAAGCAACCTTTTGAATAGAGAAGTTTCCCATAGTGAGAACACCATAACCTCGGATGACCCCATTCGCATTGTTGCCGAATGTGACATTTCCACCGTTGCAAATTGGCCTGAAATGCCGAAGGTATTCTAACCTTCCGGTCATGTGCAAGGAGAAGACACTGTCAATTAACCATTCATCTTCTTGTTCCTCCTTGCACAAAGCCTGAGAATTACACGGTTAGTTTAGGCATCCAAACTAGTTTGGAGCCTGGGACAACAGATGAGTTTCTGAATGATGCATGGACCGAGGTTGCAGGGACTGGTTTCGTGTCAATTTTTAATCCTAGTCCTGGGTGTTTGTGCAGTTTTGGAGTGTTGTGTTTTTTTGGTTCAAAGCTATCTCTAATTGTGTTTAAACGTACAATTTCACTCTGAGCTAAATCTTTCTGGTTCAAAGCTATCTCTAATTGTGTTTCACTCAACATTCTTGCATCTTTTTCTAACTCTAAGTCCTTTTCTAACATAGCCATTTTGAGTCTTTTGTTATCCAGTCGTCCTCTCACATGGAACATTTCTTGGGACGCAATGTTCTTCTCATCTAAGGCTTTGTTATAGTCTGTAAGGACGGCAACACACGTGTCATTAAGATCATCTATGAAGGGTTGACAGTCATGCATGCTATAGTTTAGAGTTTGGATCATGAGTTTTACCTGTTCGACGATGCTTAGAGTTCCATCCTTAGCCATGTAGCAGTAATTCTTTTCCAGCTTTGAAGAGCCATCGTCTTCCGCACTTGCCAGCATGCAGATTTTGCCCTTTCCTTTGATACTGCTGATGGTTTCTTCTTCATCTCCGGATGACCAAACTTGATGGTCTCTTTTGACATGAGCAACGTATGCCCTTGCCTTTTCCTTATCTTCCAACTCTTAAGCCATTCTAAGGTAGAATGCTCTGTCTTTTACTACATTGGCCTTACAATCTCTTGCAAAGTGATTTTCTTTGTTGCATCTGTGACAAATCACAATATCAGTCTTGTCTTCTAAGGGAGTATCGGAGTTAGTGGTTTGGATACACTGCGGTACCTCCTTTGGTTGAGTATTCTAAGATTGCGGTGGTGGATGAGAACTTTTGGGATAACGAGAATGGTTATTCTGTGGATTGAAGTTACGATTGAATGGAGGTTTGTTGAACTGTTGATTCTTGCGAAAGGAAGGAGGTGGTAGTTGATTGAATTGTTGGCTAACTAGAGCAATAGCCTTCTAAAATTCTTCTTCATCATCATACTCTGAGTCAGCTTCGTACGACTGCGGTGCAATGTCATACGAGGGAGAGTAGGATTGATTGGGTGGAGCTTGTGCTATGAGAGCAAGTGGTCCTCCGAAGTCAGCACAGTCTTTGAGTACGATGGATTCTTGTTCTTGCAGTTCTCCGTAGAGCTTGTAGAGAGACAAAGAATGAATTTTTCTATCGCCTTGGACTATCATCTTAGCCGTAGTCCAATGTCTTCCCAAACCATTAAGAAACTGAAGATTTGTTTCATGGTTACTGCGGATGGTGCCCGTATTGGATAACTTGGTGACTATCAGGTTGAACCTTTTGAATGAGTCTTCCAAACTTTCGCCAGTATGAGCTTTGAAGTTGTTGAACTCATTGAGTGCGGTTGTCAGCTTCTTATCTTGTGCTTGTTCTGAGCCTTCATACAAATTCTTGAGAACTTCCCAGATCTCTTCTGCTAATTTGCATTTTATGATAATATCGAAGTTGTCAGGAGCAACTCCACAAGAGATTTCATAAAAAGCAACAGCATCATTTTCCATTTTATCTAGATCATCCTTGGTGGGACGGTTCATGACTGGTTGACCTCCTCCTAGTCTGGAAGTAGCGCCGTCAGTTTGGACTGGTGTAAGAACTGGGACATGTGGTCCTTCTTCTACGGATCGCCATACATCTCTACCAAGTCTCCTTAAGTATCTTTCCATTCTCTGAGACCAATGATGATATTCATTTGCCACCAATATTGGGGCTCGATTAGAACCACCAACACTGTTGGAGAAATTTAGAGATAACGATTGTGCCATTCTTCCTTGTTTTTTTGTTTTAAGAAATGAGCTTCAGTCGTATAGAAGGCCCTTTGAAAATCAGAGTTCCGTTTTTCAAAAAGCAACCACAATGGTTCTGATACCAATTGTTGAGAGAAAAACTTTGAGACACACTTGAACAAACGTTAGAACAAGTATATTGCGGAATAGTTAATCTCGAAGGACCTAAAAGCTCAACAATAATATTAATAAGTTAGAGTTAGTTGCGGAAAAGTAAAGAAATGGAAATGACAACAATTGTTATATCAAGTATACACATAAGTTGATTCATAACGAGGAGTGCATTCAAGCCAAGTTAATAAGTGAGATCAAACTTAGTGATTAAGTCACAAGAGACTTGCTCCGAAGAGAGATTGTAATCAATTATATTTTAGTAAAGTTTGAGAGTAAGGAGAGATGCGTCATTAGATAGAGAGATAGAAAAGATAGCTTCCGATTTTTTTTTTTTGAATAAGTGAGAATGAGCTCTATTTATAGAGTCTCAAGAGTTACATTTGATTCACACTCTAAGAGTAGCCATGCAAGGCATACTGGACAATAGAGAGTATTACAGAAAGATGGATAAGAATAAACTAAGTAAAGTAAGAAGACTGCGGTTGGCTAGATGACTTCGGATGAGGCTGCTGATGGGAGCTTGACTGCGAATGCTTGTGGGCTGCGGTAGCTGAAGTTCAAGAGGGTCACTTTTCATGATTCAACACATGGCCTAAATCTTTCCTTGTACTCATGTCATCGTGACAAGTTAAGCTACTGGTACGACTTTTGGTGCACACTCAATCACACGAGGTTCTGGATGTTGATTTCCGTTACCATTTCCGAATCCACTACATGTTCTCATCATGATGATTTGTACACCAAATCAAGCATTCAGTGTACCAAGACATGAGTTTATTAGGGAAGGTTTTATTTATAATTGATGCATCATTCTCTTTATCACTTCGAAAATTTATATGCAAGTTCTAATATATTAACTATACATTTAGAATCCTGAACACCTAAAATTTCCAAATCAAGGTCAACAATAGACCTTAGATCTACTCAAGTAATAGTAATTTAGGCAGACAACCTACGGCATGCTATAATATAAAATATTTAGCACATAACAGAAAAATAGGCATCTTATCCTCAAGTAAGCTAGCGGTTGTGTCAGTTCAGGTATAATAGCTAAAATATAATAGACACACATCTCAGGATCATCGCTTAGCATTCTAAGTTTAAGTCTAGAAATCCTTATAATTCCTAGTTTACTTAAACTAATGTTTTGATACCAACTGTGATATTCCCTTTTTCACAGCCAATGCAAAACTTTTTATTTATGCTTATTTAAATCAGAGTATTCTTTTATTGCAGAATTTGTTCCTAAAACATTTAAATAAGTATTTTCGAGGAAACATTTTTTCATTAATACATAAAAACATTGGGATGTCATCATCGATACATACGGCATAATAAAAAATAATACATTACATACCTTATCACGTTTATTCATACTAATGGCCTATAGACTCCTCAAATCCCTCATCAGAATTAAACTCATTATCCATGTGCTTTCGAACTACTATATGTGTTACAAAGAAGCTAAGTGGGCCAGGCAAGGGATCCTAGTGATCACATAGGGTTTTCAACCCGCAATAATTAAGTTCTTTAATTATTTACATTTTATTAAATAATCAACCCGATTACCCATTCCCGTTATTCTCACTTTCTGATTCTAAAATATTGATATCAAGGGACTTATCCTAACGATCATCGTAAGCAATGAGTAGATAATACTGCTTCGGAGATTCCTTTAGCAATATATGTCAATAAAGTAATCATGGGGGATAGAGTACATCAAATGAACATATGGTTCATTAACACCTACAGGCTGCGAGCATGTCAGCTTTCCGCTCGACTGTCTAGAATAGTATGTGGTCATCATCTATACTATGCCAGATGACTGGCTCATCATTACACTAGTACTATAATAGTCATGGCCTCTCATCATCACTTCATATTTCATCACCCATCACTACCCAATATTATATATATATATATATATATATATATATATATATATATATATATATATATATATATGAAAATACATATACAATTAAATCAAGATAAATCATATTATTTCATCTAACTTAAATATCAAGAAATGCATAGAATAGGCACACATAGCATTTAATCATCTAGATTCTTTATATATATGTCTAAGCTGAAAGTAATTATGAACTCACTTGTTAAAGTGGATTACTCAAAATTTAGGCAGTGCTTCGCCTAGCACTTTAGCTTTCCCTTTGATGTGAGCTAGTTATACATCTCTAAGTCTTAGTTTTACATTCCTCGTGTCCAACGATAGTCTAGATTCCTGAAAAATCCCAATGTCTACATCAAGATCTATCAAGTATGGAGCAACTAGGTAAGATCATATCGGAGGTAGGGTCAGTTTGGTATACAGGGTATACTGTTTGGAAATCTCACTTTAAACACCTCACTAAATATAGCCTAAACATCACCTCGTAAGTAGATCAATTAGTATGATGACATGGAATCACTGATAAACCTTATATATAGGTTCATAACAATGATTATGATTATAAATATAAGTTACACTTGAAATAGAATAAGTGCGGCTTAACTTACATAGATTTTCTAGCGAAAATTCAGAAATTTCACTAGCAGAACTCTGACCTAAGAGATTTTATTTTTTGATCCAAGATACCCAGAGCTTCGCTTAAGCTATGATGCTCTGAAACCTCGAAGCAAGATTTTAAAATCAGGTTTAAGAAGTTGAGAGATAATCTAGAAAGTGTGAGGAGAAGAATGAGGGGCTCTAGCTATTAATAGGACGAATTTCTCACTGGCGTGCCTCACCCTGGCCTAATCGGCCTCCCTCCCCGCGAAACGTGGCATCATTCATGTGGACTACATCTACGCCTTCTAGAAGCGCGTGTCGCACCTCTCGCGCGTGCATGCCAATTTCCAAATTTTCTAAAATTTATATCTTCTTCATACGAGCTCCGTCTTCAATGTTCTTTATATCTGCACAGAGCTATCGACGATTGCTATAACTTTCATTTAGACTTTGTCGACTAATTCTTACTTTATTTTTAAAGTTATAGTTTTAACAGACCTGGACTATTAAAGTCCATATAAAATCATAACTATTTCATACGACATCCATTCTCGAATGTCTTTATATCGATAGAATCCCATTCATGAGATCTGCAACACATGTTTCGATTGTTTTGGCTAAAAATCAGTTAGTCTAAACTTGTGCTAACACAGTTCTACTGAAACTTCGAAAAATCACAACTTCCTTCTACGAAGTCAAATTTGGACTTTCTCTATATGCGCGTGTTCGCTTTTATTATTCCTACAAATTTTGTTTAGATTACTTAGGCTAATAATCATCTTATCTTCGAATCACTACTTACGACGCACTTTGCCTTATAAGGTTGTCCGCAAAAATTCAAATGATCATAAGTTCTTCATACGAAGTCAGATTTAGGCGTTCTTTATATATATAGAATCACCATCACGAGTACTACAACATCCGTTGAGATAATTTATCCTAAATAATCTTTTATTTTTTATGCTTATTTTAGTCATATCTACTAGATTATTATCTAATATTATATACGTATCATATATACACAAATTAGGACAATGCTTTGGAAAAATTGAAACTATGCATGTATATTTTCAATTGTCATCTATCTATTATATCTGGATCTATTATACATGCATATTTTCAATTTTCAAAGCATTTTCCTAACTAGCATACAAATTACCAAATAAATAATACATCTAGATAGATGACATACCTTTTAGAAGGAATTGTAGTTCTTGACCTTTGAAAGCTTGAGCACCTCAACTGTGATGCCTCTACAGGTACACAAACACCAATATGCAAGAGGATAGTTTAAGAGAATAAGCTAATTATCTCAAATAGAAGGTGCAACCGATTTTGGCTCATGGAGCGTTCTATTTATAGTGTTTCACATGCTAGGGTTACACTTGGTAAACCCTAATAACCCATGACTTTCCACATTCTCATGCTCCATGGGTTTAACTGTTGGGTTTTGAGCATTCTAACACTCCTATGGTGTACATGAAACCCTATAAACCTTGGATCTATGTTTTCTCTATTATACATACAAATATTAACTATTCCAAGGTTTCATCCTAACTAGCATATTATGAAGCACCTATACTACAAAGTTCTAGTTAGATGACATACCTTTTGATGTAGCTTGATGTCTTCAAGCTTTAAGAGCTTAGCCCCAATAGTGTGGAAGCCTCAAATGGAATCACAAATCACCAAAACACCTTGGAAGAACTTGAGAGAATATGTATGCACACTAAAATCGGCCCACTCTTATTTTCACACGCTTGTGCCAATTTTGTGAGCCAAGGACCCCTTTATATATTATGGAGGATTAGGGTTACATCCATGTAAACCCTAATACCCATGACCTTTCATTTTCATAGGATCCATGGGTTAGAAGCTCCATGGACCATCCATGAAAGCTTAGCCCAACCTAAATGAACTTGGCCCATTCCATATATATAAGAGTCCATATTTAATTAGTTCTTTTTGATCACTTAATTAATTCCAAATTAATTCTTGATCAATACTAATTAAATAATATGATTCCATATTAATATATTAGAACTTATAATATATTAATATAAATCATAAATATACTATTCTCAAAAGACTATCCATATAAATTGTGCCGGTGAAGTGCAACCCAAATGGACCATGCCGGGTCGGGTCAAGTACATACCAAATATAGTTATGGACTTAGACATTAATCCAACAGTCTCCCACTTGGATAAGTCTAAAACTATTATTGAGTATGACTTCAAAACCTAACTGGCAATTGTAGCTCTTAAAGCCGCTGTCGAACTCTAACCTTGTCAATGACTTGTCCATTAGATAAGGGATCATATATTCCTCCATTCTAGATATCATATGGACTGAGACATGGATTATAATCATTCTCTCTGTCCATTTGTTGTTTCCCGATTTTCGATTTATGATGACTGACTGATTGAACAAATCAAATCAGTCCTGGCTTGGCCAAGCACTCACATGTGTCATCGCTAAATCATCGAGGGGCCCACAGATATCACTTTTATCCTGAAGGTAAAAGGAATGGATAATCTTCGACTCATATGGCTTGTTCTACTACTTGTTGAATCATACACAAAGGCACGTTTTATAACATCGAGTTACCAAATGCGTTTTCGTGCAATCAATGTATAACCAACTCATAGTAACAACTCATATCTCTAGGTTTGAAGAATATAAGATATTATCGTCTCATGATCACTCGTGATAAAATCTATGAAGTGATTCAAATGAGCGCGGGTTGAATCCAATACTCAGAACTTATGAGCACTCATGAGTGTTGTGGCACCACTTTGTCCACCAACTTGGACCTCTACAAACCAACTCATGACAGTCTTGATTCATATCTACTTCCAACATATGACCGACTGTGGATGGTTTGAATAACTTAATCATTCAGGAAGAGCGACTTATTTATTCTGGAAGTCAAAACATGCAAAGTGAAACACAAGAATAAATGAATCAAATATGGTATCAAACCCTATGAATATAAATAAACACTTTTATTTATCACCATACTGATTACTCAATATATAAAAACACTAGTTGTCCCATGCTCCAAGCATGTACACAATGTTTTTCTTAAACAATAGCTTTGCTATACACCAAGTATGCACTCTATGTTTGTCTATGATCCTTACTTTATGAAATAAACCAATTGAACATAATTTCAATGATTCTAATTTCACACTCCCAAATCCTTATCGAAAAATATGAGAATTTCAAATTCCTATCATTTATCGAAATCTGTTTAGATTTTAAACTTATACGCACTGACCCTCCTGTAATGAATATGTACAAAGTCACAAAGACTTGTCAACAGTCATTATAAGGTATTCCAATGGAGATCAACTCCATGGAAACTAAGTCTCATATTCAAAGTACATTGCTTTGGACATGCTTCTTGCATTAAGTTTTCTAATCTTACACAGATAACTTCCACCTATGGAGACAACTCCATATTCTCATTTTGACTATCACTTCTGAATAAGAGATGCCTCTTTTCAGAATATGTCAATATGGTCCTTCCAAAATTAGCACTATACTTCCAACTGTCCCTGAGCAACCAATCTTTGGTAAACCTCAGATTGTCCTCGACAATTGCTTAATCATTTTAGTCATATCCAATTCTAGACATTTTCCCTTCTTAATGCCTCTAGGCATTTGGAAAAATTTAGAAATGACAAATATTATAGCACATGCAATCGATCATGTACCCAAAGCAAATGGTACACGATTCATGATGTCTCACATAAAGACATGATTCTAGACCAGTCTTTTGCTACAATATTTTTATTTGCCATGTTTTCAAAATTTAACAATGAAGAGGGATGTCGTAATCATAATCGAATTTTGAGAACGCAATATATAGAATTTCCTTAAGTTGAACCAATCCAACATGAAATTCATATATATATTCTTGACTAAAGATGATTAAGGTCTCAATCTAAGCCTTTAGAACTGAAATGAAGTATATCCTCTCCCTTAATTATAGCAAAACAACTTTTTCAATCCCTGCAGCCTCACGAATTGAAACTTTTGTTTTCTATAATTAACATTGCTAACTTGCAACACTAACAATAATTATCATGCTCCCACTAACATGATGATTATTAGCATAACACTTATGCTCCCACTAGCTTTGACATGTACTCAGAAATCAGCTGGACTTCTAGAAATCAATACTTTATTGACTTTCTTACCAAAGTTCAGATTTCTGATACGAGATGCTTTGATAAAACTTTATCCAAAATCATACACCTTTCCTTAGATAGCATGCATGTGTGTCTAAACAATTTCAGAACTATGAAAAGGGATGCTGTAATCATAGTCTCAATTGTTTAGACCTTTTGCCATCTGCTTCAAATCTACTTGGTGGAAGTGTTTCCTCACCATCATTTTCATGAATCGGAGAGAAACCTTATGACCCTTAGATTTTATGGTGTATGTGTTCTTATCTATGTGAATCGTCAAAACCATAGTCACAAGACAAGGATAATGACAAATCCAAACTCATATGGACTGAACTTATGCAATCTTAACTTCTTGCCACCTGGCAGTACAAGGCCTTACATTGCTTCCAAGTTGTTATGCAACCAATTGAGAACTTTCAGAACTCCTATGCAAAGCCAACTTTAACTGGAATGGGCACAGAATATGTCAACACGATAAGTTATAAATCTCAAGTCGTGTGCTAGTGAAGAACCTCAGGTTTTATTCTTGATTAGTTCTTGAAATTCTTTTTAGAATCTTTAAGACTCCCACTATCCTCTTGACATATAAGACTATCTTGCCAAATATTCAACAGATAGTGCGGATTCTTTATCAAGACAAACACTTCACACACTTGGCCTTAGTTGGTCTTTGTTTTATCCAAAACATCACAACTTATCAATTTCAAATTTACAAGAGTAGGACACTTTTACTCTTACATTTGACAAGTGTTTTAAACCTTTCTTTAAGATATGTCACTCAAGTTACAATCTTGGAGTATGACTCTAAGAATTGTTTTGGAACGAAGTATGACTCATCTTCCTGATCTAACCATTTCAACAATTCATGACTCCTCTTCTTAGTCATAAGAATGCACTAAGATGACCTTTAGAGGACTAATTGTGATATGATTTGTAAATCATTAAGATGATCACAAACATGATACTAAAGTACTCTCCCATCTTTTCAGATTTGAGAAACTTTTATCTTTCTGCCTAATTTGATTCTTCCCATTCGTTCTGCCATACATTGAGACTTTTCCAATGTTTCAGAATTATACTTAAACTTGTAAGTATAACCATATTTACTAAACTTTAGTAAATCAAATAGTCTTAACGAGCTTTGTGGTGGACATGACCAGTGCACAACTCGATCCCTTTAGTCCTTCACTTGACTCACACATCCATGTGAACAAGTAATTAGTCTTGATTTTCCAATGCTTGAAAGTTCTCATTCATCATACTATTCAACTTGCATGATTCCAAGTTTCGGTCCAATTGAAACTTGGGCGATGAGAAACTTTCCTGATTTGGTAAATTTAGACACTACCACAAATGAAAGAATCAAATCCATTTTCCAATATTGCTGTCAGTGGAATCATATAAGCAACAATTTTCCACAAATGCCATTGTAAGGATACTTCAAATAAATAAAATTAAAGAATTTTCTTTTATTTTAAAACTTTGCGGAAAAACTTATCCTTACAATCTGCATGGAAAATTGTTGTTATCTATTCCTTAGCAATATATCATAACTTCTTAAGGAACTACTCAAAATTCTGATGCGATCGAAATCCACCTTCGCGATCAGAATCAGCATATGCTTCCTTTAAGATTTCTCTCTATTCTTTGATTCTTAAAACATCAACATGTGACCCAGTCACATCATGTAATGAGGATCTCAGAATAGAACTTAACAGAGTCAGATAATGGGATGTACCTGATGTAGAGTCAAACTTATTGACTTTAACATCCTTAGGTAAATTTGGCAGCTTTGCAATCAACGCCCCTTCCTTTGGCAAAATAAACATATGGACCCTTTGGTAATGGGACTATCTCAGACTTAGCCTTTCTCTTTACCATTTGGTCAACCGGGTTGACTATGGCCAATCCCTTTTCACTGGGAAGAGAATGCTTTTTCTGGATTTCCAGTGTCACCATTGTCACTGTCCATAAAGTTTTTGGGAAGTTGATCTTCTAATCAAATTTGCTTTACTATCGTTCCAAATCATTGCTGATTCAGCAGCACCAAGCAAATAGATATGATCATTAAGGTTCATGTCATAGTCTGTTTCATAGTAGTCCCAAATGAACTCACTATGTGACTTAGAAAGTGATTGAACATCCAACTTTCTCAAGACTTTGACACCCAACTCTCCCGGCTTGTCAATATGTGACTTCATCTCTAAGATGTGATCACACATAGACCTTGCTTGCCATTAGGGCTTGAGTGACCTTGAACTTGTGGGTTAGGGAGAATAATTGGAGGAGGTGGAGGAAGAGAAGTATGACTTCCATGAGCCAAACTCGGGAAGTCATATTCATTAGGAAAGCTTGTTTTGGAAATATCATTGTTGTCTAAACCAGACAACAACAATGGGAGAAATTCACGTAAAGTTGATTTAAGTCCTTAATATAACACCCAATATGATATATTAAGGCTAGGACCCAACAAACTATTTTATAACTTGGAAGAGGGATGCCGTAATCCAAGCTATAAAATATTTGAAGGTAGGTGAATGACGATTCACCAATTTCCACCAAGATAAACGAAATGTATTATTAGGTTTTAATTGGTTTTGAAACTCCTAGATTCTTTTGAGATTCATTGAACTTTTCAATGGCATGTTTCAATCTCGAGTGTGCCCTTCAGGTTTTGTGACTGGGATGCCGAGGATCACAAAACAAGGTGTGAAGTAACCATGCAAATATACTTGGTACCCTTAATATTTACCCCTCAATCGATGTGCCGGTTAACCACACACGCTCCAACGATACTATGATAAACATTAAGTTACCCTTTGCCTACCTTGTTAAGTCCAGGTTAGTGTGCCGGTTAACCACACACGCTCCACTAACAGCTTAAACAAAGTGCAAAGTGTAATTTCATGTATTAGCACCTTATTCACATTTTCCTAAGTAACTAAGATTGGGAATTTATAAGTGTTTAGTTACTTAGTATTTATCATTATACTTATAATGAAGGGAGAATTATAGTCCTTGTCCAACCTGTTCGGCTAACGACCCTCCACCAGTCAAGGAAGCGGTGGGTGAGAGTGGACACCCATTAAACTGCCATTTTATAGGCAGTAACCTTATACCCCCCTTATAGACCGGCTTCGTGAATGAGGCCTACTAATGGTAAGACGACTTGCTCTTATACATATAATATATTAAACTTTTAATATTATAATAGTATAAGGGTGTATTTTAGACATTTAAAATACTTGGTGGTTTAATCTATTAATTAAACTATACTCTTATCTTAATTAAATTTAAACCATGTCATTTTGGAATTATTAATTCACTTTTAATTAAACACTTTAATTATCTATTAATAAAGTCCATAAGAGTTAATTGAATTATTCAATAAAAACATCATAATTCCAATTATTAAATTCAAAATTAAAACCATTTAATTAATTGTTTAAGTTATGAACCCAAGAGTTTTAGAATTCAATTCTTTTTTTTTATCATAAAAAACTTTTTCCAAATTCCAAAACTTGAGGGCAAGTTTTGTAACTCTTGAAAACTTTTGGATTCCATAACTTATGGAGTTAAATATTTGTTTTATGATGAAACTTTTCATGTTCCATAACTTAAGAACAAGTTATGGAATTCTTTAAAATATTAAGACCAAGTTTTGTAACTCCATAAAAAACTTTGAATCAATTTTTTTAAAAACCTTTTCATATCCATAACTTATGGAGGTTTCAAAATACTCTTTAGATCAAACTTTTAAAACTAATAAAATAATCATATCATTTTATCTTTTACTAAATTTGACCTAATTCAACTCATATAGCGAATGATTCAAAATTTACAAATAATTAGTTTTTCACAAAAACAAGTAATTATCTTAAAATTTGACAAACGTCATGTTTTTTTTTCCTTTTTTCTTTCCAACTTGAAAATAAAACATTTGCATCAATATAACAGAAAACAACCCATGGCTCTGATACCACTGTTGGGTTTTGAGCATTCTAACACTCCTATGGTGTACATGCAACCCTATAAACCTTGGATCTATGTTTTCTCTATTATACATACAAATATTAACTATTCCAAGGTTTCATCCTAACTAGCATATTATGAAGCACCTATACTACAAAGTTCTAGTTAGATGACATACCTTTTGATGTAGCTTGATGTCTTCAAGCTTTAAGAGCTTAGCCCCAATAGTGTGGAAGCCTCAAATGGAATCACAAATCACCAAAACACCTTGGAAGAACTTGAGAGAATATGTATGCACACTAAAATCGGCCCACTCTTATTTTCACACACTTGTGCCAATTTTGTGAGCCAAGGACCCCTTTATATATCATGGAGGATTAGGGTTACATCCATGTAAACCCTAATACCCATGACCTTTCATTTACATAGGATCCATGGGTTAAAAGCTCCATGGACCATCCATGAAAGCTTAGCCCAACCTAAATGAACTTGGCCCATTCCATATATATAAGAGTCCATATTTAATTAGTTCTTTTTTATCACTTAATTAATTCTTGATCAATACCAATTAAATAATATGATTCCATATTAATATATTAGAACTTATAATATATTAATATAAACCATAAATATACTATTCTCAAAAGACTATCCATATAAATTGTGTCGGTGAAGTGCAACCCAAATGGACCATGTCGGGTCGGGTCAAGTACATACCAAATATAGTTATGGACTTAGACATTAATCCAACATTAACCTCCATGGATTAGTTTAGCCCATCTTCATAATCACGGATCATTGGCCCACACTACAAGAATCATTGATTTACATAATCATTCCCCACATACTTAATTAGTCTCTTTTTAACACAAAATTAATTCCAAAATTAATTTTTGATCAATACTAATTAAATAGTGTCGTGCTAATCAAAAATCCATCCTATCAAATTGCATTGGTGAAGGCAACCCAAAAGGACCATGCTACAATCGGGTCAAGTACATACCAGTTATAGTTATGGGCTTAGACACCAAATCCAACAGTCTCCCACTTGGATAAGTCTAATAACTATTACTGCTAATGCACTTCAGGTGCCGACTTAGCAATCGTAAGCTTTCAAAAGCCGCTGTCGAACGCTGACCTAGTCAGTGACGCGTCCTTCAGATAAGGGATCATATACTCCTCTATTCTCAATATATATGCGGAAAAACACATGGAACATAGTCATACTTATTGTCCTGCAATTTGTTTCCCGATTTCCGATTTGCCTGACATAGAACATAACTGAACACATCAATTTAGTTTTGACCGGGACTGGCACATAAGTCAAAATAGAATCATTGAGGGGCCCAAGATATCGCTTTTAATCCTCTTAGGATAAAAGGAACAGATAAACTTCGACATTATATACTTGTACTAACTACTCATCAAATCATGCACAATGACACGTTTTATAACATCAAGTTACTGATGCGTTTTCATGCGATCAATGCACAACCAACTCGTAGTCAACAACTCATATATCTTGGTTTGAATATTATATGATATTATCGTCTCACAATTACTCGTGACAAATTCCATGAAGTAATTCTGGTGAGCGCGTGTCACACCCCCAAACCAGAACGGCGGAAACGTTCGGGGGCGGAGGACTTCAGGTAAGTATCACAACACATGCAATATAGTAATCAAAGTACAAACAACCATTGCATTAATAAGTATAAGTTTTACATAAGTGTTTAAACATTTCATATTCAAACACCAAAGTAGGTACAGTAGAAGACAAGAGTCGCAGTACGGCACTAGGTACTCTTCTCAAAAGCTTCGGGAGTGTACCTGTCTACTGGATTCCTGAGAATACATGTTATTTGGAAAGAGTAGATCAGCATTTAAGCTGGTGAGTTCATAAGTATGTTAGTTCTGTTAAATATACCCTAAGTTCTTTGGATAAGTTCACTGGTTCCTCCAGAAAATCCTATATTTCCTGAGGTGATTAACTGATAACCTCAATAGTTTCCCTCTGTAATTACTTAGTTTATACTAATTATATATAACCTAATATCGAATGGACAGTTAAATGGGTGTATCTGTCCTAAGCCCACAACCAAACAAGGAACAAGAAGTAAGGCGGAAGTCACACATTTCACTGTCAATCGGATATTACTTATGTATAACTCTGATGTAAAAACTAAGGAATTATAGAATTAACCATGATGAACCAATGAATCGAGTAATGAATTAATCAGAGTATGAATTCAAGTAAGAATATGAGATTTGAACACACGATGTAAATATGATCTTGTTATGCTCTATTATACTTTCGAATTCTTTACGGAGAATAGTAGACAAGTCTGTAAAAGTTCTTATCTAACTCTAGTAAATAACCCTATTTATAGGGAACTGAAAGCATACAAAAAATATACTAAGGCATTGACTCTAAAGCTTCGAATAAAAGCGCCCTAGTAAAATACATTACAAAATATTCGAAGAGTTCAAAACATACTTCAACTAATTACAATAATTCGATCCTTACAATCTCCCCCTTTGTAATCATAGTCGAAGTCTTCAATTTGTAAGAAGTGTGATGGAATACAGTAAGACTCTTCGAATCTCCGTGTACCAGGAGATAATCTTCTTCAGCTCTTTCTTGTCGCCTTCATTGTTCTTCTTGCAATGATTCATACGAACAATCAAGTTCGTATATTGAGATGTTGAATATCTCTCGACTTCACTTGCTTGGAATAAGAACCGTTTAGACTTTCCAGCTTTGTCTTTTCCTGCGAAGACAATTCGAAAAGGCTTCAGGCAAATTTCACCATCAGCATACTTCTTCAATTCAACCTGAGTCTTCGTAGGAGCCATCGGAGCTTTAATTTCCATTCCTTTAGCAGTAGTTAATTCAACATGTGTTAGTGCCAAGCACTCATAATAGTTTTCGATAAAAATCTTGATGTGAGCTACTCCAAGCTTGAATTCATCTGGTTCTGTGTTTTGAAGGTATGAGAATGATTTGTCTTTCAAAAGTAATGCAACTTGTATAAGATCATACAAGTTCATTAATGGAAAATCTGCAACAGTGAATTCGCAAATGTTTCCATTTGCCCTGGCAACCACATACTTAACATTTTGGACTGTGTTTTCGAAAACCACATCCTTTTTCATACTTATGACCTTCTTGATTTTTATTGAAGACCAAACTTCCTCAGGGGCTTTTCAAAGAACAGCATGAAAACGAATTTTCATGTGTGTACCTTCATCTTTATTTTTAAAATTCCCTTCTGCTTTGAACTGAGGCATGATAACCATCATTTCGTTTATGGGAAAATCCAGCTGGCCTGCATCAGTATTTGTGACCAAATAACTCTGCTTTGGTTTCTTCTCAAATGAATACATGTGATTGAATGCAACCTTGGCCTCGATTGTTTCGTAGTTATAGTGTTTAGTTGGACCCCCTTTTGTCCATTCCCTTCGGATCATTTGCTCGCTGAGCCATAATGCTTTGAACTATTCTGAGCTTTTCGATTTCAGCATCAACTTCAGCCTTCTTTTCTTCTTTTGATTTTTCCACAATAATCGATTTCCCTTTATCTTTCAATGCTTGATTGTCAGTTGTCTCTTTTGGTTTTGAACCACTCCCACCAGTCTCCGAAGATTTACCAATCACAATTCCTTTCAAAATTGGTCTTGCAATTGGTATTGTTGTTACGACTGTTGAAGTCGCCTGTTCAGCAGAAACAATTATTGGTTTTGTTGTAGGGATTTTCGAAGAAAAGACTTTTCCCACAACTTTCGCATCTTCTCCACTAGTCTTCGACTCACTAGTTTTTCTTTCTCCCCCTTGCACCCTTGTGAAAACAGGTGGGGCATTTGTGGTGGGAAAGAAGACTTGATATGCGAAAGAGAGGAGCAAGTTGCTTGTTGAGAATGGCTTCGAATTGGATAAACTTCTGAGATAAAAATGATGGGTTTTGAGCATTCTAACACTTCCTAAGTGTACATGCAACCCTAATAACCTTGGATCTATGTTTGTCTAATTATCATGCAAAGTTGAATTCCAAGGTTATATTCCTATCTAGCATACATGGGGAACAAATTTTAACTTGCATGAAAGATAGAATAACTTACCTTGGTGTTGCTTATGATCCTTGAAACCTTGTGAGCCTAGCACCCCAAATGTGATGCCTCAAATGCTTCACACAACACCAAATGCTTTTGGAATGACTTTAGAGAGAATACACACTTCTAAAATCGGCCTAGCCCTCTTGTTTCTCATAGTCGCCGATTTTGGTGGAGAACATGTTGCTTATATAGTGTGTCACATCTAGGGTTACACCATGTAAACCCTAATGTGGCATGACTCTTCATTTCCATGACCCATGGGTTTGTAACTCCCATGGAGCCTCCATTGAGCATTCAATGGGTTTAACCCAACTTGATTATCCATGGAGCCTTTTAGCCCACTATACAAGTTATGGATAATTTACATGATCAACCCATATATTTAATTAGTCATCTTTTGATCACTTAATTAATCCTAGATTAATTCTTGATCAATACTAATTAAATAATACTATTAATATATTAGAACTTATAATATAGTAATAAACCACAAGTGTTATTTCTCTCATTTAGTCTATCCAAATGCATGATGCCATGCAACCCAAATGGACCATGCCGGGTCGGGTCAAGTACATACCAGAAATAGTTATGGACTTAGACACCTTATCCAACAGTCTCCCACTTGGATAAGTCTAATAACTATAACTGCAAGTATGACTTCAGGAACCGATCGGCAATCGTAGCTCTTTCAAGGTCTCTCGGAACTGAGAAGATGATGATACGCCATTTAAGATAAGTGATCATATAATCCTCTGTTCTAGATATCAGCCGCACAAATACATGGAACAATGTCTTACTTATTGTCCAGCAGTTTGTTTCCCGATTTCCGATTTGTTTGACAAAGAACTTAATTGAACACATCAACTTAGTTCTGACCGGGCCCGGTACATAGGTCAAAACAAAATCATCGAGGGGCCCAGATATCAGCTTCTAATCCAAGAAGGAACAGATAAACTTCGACTCATATGTTTGTTCTACCACTCATTGAATTATACACAAAAGCACGTTTTATAACATCGAGTTACCAATGCGTTAACGTACAATCAATGCATAACCAACTCATAAGTAACAAATCATATCTCTAGGTTTGAAGACTTATATGATATTACCGTCTCACGATCACTCGAGATAAATTCCATGAAGTGATTCCAGTGAGCGTGGGTTGAGTCCAATGCTCAGAACTTATGAGCACTCATGAGTGTTGTAGCCATGTCCAACAACTTAGACCTCTGCAACCAATCATGACAGTCTTGATTCATACCTACTTCCGACATATGACCGACTGTGGAGGTTCGAATAATATGATATACCAAACATAATTATTCTGGAAGTCAAAACATGCAAAAGAAATATAGTAAACGATCGACAAGAGATAGAAACACTTTACTCATAAATAAAACACCTTTTATTCATCATCTAATGTCAATTACACTTTACAAATTTCAAGGTTATCTAAATACTAAATCTAATATCATCCTTCAGCCCTATGCTCCGAGCATGCTGGAGATGCTTAACCCGAGTCAGTCCCTTCGTGAGGGGATCTGCTGGATTCTCATCCGATGATACCCTCTTTGCCACTAGGAGTCCTTATTCTATTCGATATCTGATGAAATGGTATTTTTTGTCGATGTGTCTGGATCTCCCGTGATCCCTTGGTTCCTTGGCTAAGGTAACTGCACTTTCACTATCACAGAAAATTTCCATTGGCTCTTTAATAGCTGGTACAACTCCAACGTCTCCAATGAAGTTCTTCAGCCATATCGCCTCCTTTGCTGCCTCGCTAGCTGCTATATACTCTGATTCGCAAGTTGAATCAGCCACTGTCTCTTGCTTGGAACTCTTCCAAGAAATTGCTCCTCCATTTAAGGTAAAGACCCAGCCTGACTGAGAGCGGAAATTATCCCTATCAGTCTGAAAGCTAGCATCACTATACCCTACAACTCTCAAGTCTTCACTCCCACCGAGGGTAAGGACCCAGTCCTTAGTCCTCCGTAGGTACTTGAGGATATTCTTTACCGCAGTCCAGTGTGCCTTGCCAGGGTTCCCCTGATACCTGCTAACCATGCTCAAAGCAAAGGCTACATCAGGTCGAGTACACGTCATAGCATACATGATCGATCCTACAGCCGAAGCATAAGGTATTCGACTCATTTCTGCTATCTCAGCCTCAGTACTAGGGCTTTGTGTCTTACTCAATCTGGCATTACTCTGGATGGGTAACTCTCCTTTCTTGGAGTCCTGCATGCCGAATCTCTTCAACACCTTATCCAAGTAAGTACTCTGACTAAGTCCAATTAGTCTTTTACTCCGGTCTCTCAAGATCCTTATCCCTAGAATATAGGCAGCTTCTCCTAGGTCCTTCATAGAGAAACACTTCCCAAGCCAGGACTTAACTTCCTGCAGAGTTGGGATGTCATTTCCTATGAGTAGTATGTCATCCACATACAATACCAAAAAGCTAACTATACTCCCACTAGCCTTGACATATACACAAGATTCATCTTCACTCCTAGAAAAGCCAAATTCCTTGACTTTCTCATCAAAGCAAAGATTCCATCTGCGAGGTGCTTGCTTTAACCCATAAATGGATTTCTCAAGCTTACACACTCTATTAGGGTACTCTGTGTTGACAAAAACCTCTGGCTGACTCATGTAAACATCCTCAGCCAACTTTCCATTAAGGAAAGCGGTTTTGACATCCATTTGCTATATTTCATAGTCATGAAATGCGGCTATGGCTAACGAAACCCTAATAGACTTAATCTTGGCCACTGGAGAAAAGGTCTCATCATAATCAACTCCCGGAGTTTGTGAGAAACCCTTTGCAACCAGTCGTGCCTTATAAATGTGTACATTACCATCCATGTCGGTCTTCTTCTTGAAGATCCATTTGCACCCTATAGTCTTACGACCTGGTACATTCTCAACCAAGTTCCAAACTTGATTGTCATACATGGACTGTATCTCGCTGTCCATTGCCTCTTTCCACTTGGCTGACTCAGGGCCTGCCATGGCTTCCGCGTAACTGTTAGGTTCATCGAGACCTATCAGTGTCTCATCACTAATAAGTGTATCACCTTCCGCAGTAATATGGAATCCATAGTAATGCTCAGGTGCATTCCTAACCCTTGTGGAACGCCTCAGAGGTACAGACTTGTCAATTGGCTCAACAGAAGTTTCCTCCTCAAGTTGAGTGCTAGGGTTTGAAGTTCCTTCACCACTTGACTCTTGAATTTCTTCAAGGTCAACTTGCCTCCCACTGTCTCCTTGGCTTATGAACTCTCTCTCTCGAAAGAAAGCCCTCCTAGCTACAAAGACCACATTCTCACTAGGTCTGTAGAAGAGGTAACCAAAGGATTTCTGTGGGTAGCCGATGAAAATACACCTCTCACTTCGAGGTTCGAGCTTATCATGAGTCTCGCGTCTCACGAAAGCCTCGCAACCCCAAATCTTAATGTGGTCTAGTTTGGGTACTTTACCAGTCCAAGTAAGTACTCTGACTAAGTCCAATTAGTCTTTTACTCCGGTCTCTCAAGATCCTTATCCCTAGAATATAGGCAGCTTCTCCTAGGTCCTTCATAGAGAAACACTTCCCAAGCCAGGACTTAACTTCCTGCAGAGTTGGGATGTCATTTCCTATGAGTAGTATGTCATCCACATACAATACCAAAAAGCTAACTATACTCCCACTAGCCTTGACATATACACAAGATTCATCTTCACTCCTAGAAAAGCCAAATTCCTTGACTTTCTCATCAAAGCAAAGATTCCATCTGCGAGGTGCTTGCTTTAACCCATAAATGGATTTCTCAAGCTTACACACTCTATTAGGGTACTCTGTGTTGACAAAAACCTCTGGCTGACTCATGTAAACATCCTCAGCCAACTTTCCATTAAGGAAAGCGGTTTTGACATCCATTTGCTATATTTCATAGTCATGAAATGCGGCTATGGCTAACGAAACCCTAATAGACTTAATCTTGGCCACTGGAGAAAAGGTCTCATCATAATCAACTCCCGGAGTTTGTGAGAAACCCTTTGCAACCAGTCGTGCCTTATAAATGTGTACATTACCATCCATGTCGGTCTTCTTCTTGAAGATCCATTTGCACCCTATAGTCTTACGACCTGGTACATTCTCAACCAAGTTCCAAACTTGATTGTCATACATGGACTGTATCTCGCTGTCCATTGCCTCTTTCCACTTGGCTGACTCAGGGCCTGCCATGGCTTCCGCGTAACTGTTAGGTTCATCGAGACCTATCAGTGTCTCATCACTAATAAGTGTATCACCTTCCGCAGTAATATGGAATCCATAGTAATGCTCAGGTGCATTCCTAACCCTTGTGGAACGCCTCAGAGGTACAGACTTGTCAATTGGCTCAACAGAAGTTTCCTCCTCAAGTTGAGTGCTAGGGTTTGAAGTTCCTTCACCACTTGACTCTTGAATTTCTTCAAGGTCAACTTGCCTCCCACTGTCTCCTTGGCTTATGAACTCTCTCTCTCGAAAGAAAGCCCTCCTAGCTACAAAGACCACATTCTCACTAGGTCTGTAGAAGAGGTAACCAAAGGATTTCTGTGGGTAGCCGATGAAAATACACCTCTCACTTCGAGGTTCGAGCTTATCATGAGTATCGCGTCTCACGAAAGCCTTGCAACCCCAAATCTTAATGTGGTCTAGTTTGGGTACTTTACCAGTCCACATCTCATGAGGAGTTTTGGCAACTTTCTTTGTGGGAACTAGATTAAGGATATGGGCGGCAGTCTCTAAGGGATACCCCCAAAATGAGATTGGTAGCGAAGCTCGACTCATCATGGAACGAACCATATCCAACAAGGTTCGATTACGCCTCTCAGCTACACCATTCAACTGTGGTGTCCTGGGAGGTGTCAATTGTGAGACAATCCCACATTCCCTAAAATAGTCGAGGAACTCTGAACTAAGATACTCACCACCTCGATCGGATCGAAGCATCTTAATGTTCCTACCCAATTGATTCTCGACTTCCTGTTTAAACTCTTTAAACCTCTCAAAAGTCTCTGACTTATGCTTGATTAAGTAGACATATCAATATCTACTGTAATCATCAGTAAAAGTCAAATAATAACGATTAGCATCCCTTGTGGCATGTTTGAAGGGCCCACACACATCCGTGTGTATAAGATCCAACAAACCTTCACCCCTCTCACAAGAACCTGTGAAGGGTGACTTTGTCATTTTTCCAAGTAAGCATGATTCGCAACTATCATCTGACTTTAGGTCAAATGACTCCAATACTCCATCCTTTTGGAGTTGTCCTATGCGTTTCTTGCTTATATGTCCAAGACGACAATGCCATAATGATGCTTTATCCAAGTTATTATCATTAACAGAATCAATACACAATACATTATTTCCTAAGTTATCAACCACAGATACAGTTTCATACACACCATCACAAGGTAATGCTTTAAAATAAAGAACATTATTAAAGAAAGCATTAATCGAACCAACTTCATTATCAAATGAAAAGGTGAAACCTTGTTTATACAATGCATGAAAGGAAATAATATTTCTTGCCATTTCTGGCGAATAACAACATTTATTCAAATCTAAACTAAACCCACTACTTAGCGATAAAGTATAAACTCCAATCTTGGTGACAGGTAAAGCTTTTCTATTCCCCATGATTAAGTTTATTCTTCCATGCTCCACATTCTCACTTCTTCTTAGTCCCTGCAAATCAGAACATATATGAATACCACAACCGGTATCAAGGACCCAAGAGTTAGAATGGGGTGAGTTATTAGATAAGATAGTGTAAATACCTGCATGGTTGGGTTTAACTTTCCCATCCTTCACATCTTGCTGGTACTTTGGGCAGTTCCGCTTCCAATGTGACTTTTCATGGCAATAGAAGCATTCAGCCTCTTTAGGGTCAGAAGAAGGAGTGACAAAACCTTTCTTGGTTCCACTTGAAGAAGAGCCATCAAGGGTCCTAGCCTTGGTACCCTTCGAAGAGCTCTTCCTCTTCTTCCCTCTACCTTTCCCGATTGCCAAACCGGGGCGGAGTTTGGAGTAGGAGTGTTAACAACCGACTTACCCTTAAGACCTGTTTCAGCGGTCTTGAGGAGTCCCTGAAGTTTGTTGAGTGTGACCTCTTCCTTATTCATGTGATATGTCATGCGGAATTGATCATAACACAATGGTAAGGAGTGCAAAATGATATCTATTGCAAGCTCCTCAGGGAAGTTCACATTAAGCTTCAGCAACCGATCCACATACCTTTGCATTTTCTGCATGTGGCTCGTGATGGATTCCCCGTCCTTCATCATGGTTGTTATGATAGAGCATATGATTTCATACCTCTCCTGTCGTGCACTTTGATGGTATCTTTCCATCAGATCTTGGTGCATTTCAAAAGGGTAGAAGTCCTCATAGGACTTTTGGAGTTCTGCTGTCATGGTGGCCAACATGATGCATGCCACTTTTGTAGCATCCGTTTCATGTGCCCGGAAGTCAGCGATCTCCTGGGGAGTTGCAGTGGTCTCATCAATCTCCTTAAGCTCCTTGTCAAGGACATATTCTTTGTCCTCGTAGCGGGTAATCATCCTGATGTTTCTGATCCATTCATTGAAGTTGGATCCATCAAAAGTAACTTTCCCACACAAGTTCATAAGGGTAAAGGAGCCATTAGGATTAGAGCCAGAAGCAGCATTGTTTGAAGGCATCTGAAAGAAGAGAACAAGATTAGTTTAGATATTAAGAGAGTCCTTAATAAAACACCCAAATGTAATATTAAGGCTAGAATCCAATCACAATATATTATAACTTAGAAGAGGTATGCCGTAATCCAAGCTATAACATATTTGAAAGGTAGGTGAATGACGATTCACCAATTTCCACCATGAAAAACGAAATATAGATATTAGGTTTTTAATTGGTTCTTAGAAATTCCTAGATTCTTTTGAGATTCAATGAACTTTTCAAAGGCATTTTTCAATCTCGAGTGTGCCCTCCAAGTTTTGTGACTGGGATACCGAGGATCACAAAACGAGGTGTGAAGTAACCATGCAAATCACTTGGTACCCTCAAGGTTTATCACTCAATCGATGTGCCGGTAAACCACACACGCTCCACCGATGCTATGGTAAACCTTAAGTCACCCTTTACCTACCTTGTTAAGTCCAAGTTAGTGTGCCGGTTAACCACACACGCTCCACCAACGACTTAAACAAAGTGTAAAGTGTAATTTCATGGATTAGCACCTTATTCACATTTTCCTAAAGTAACTAAGATTGGGAATTTAATAAAAGCATTTAGTTACTTTATAATATTCATCATACTTTTAATGAGAATTTATAAGTCCTTGTTTTACCCGTTCGGCTAACAACCCTCCACCGATCAAGGAAGCGGTGGGTGAGAGTGGACACCCATTAAGTTGCCTATTTATAGGCAACAACCTTATACCCCCCTTATAGACCGGCTTCGTGAATGAGGCGTACTAGCGGTAAGACGACTTGACGTTATACATATATATATATTAGTAACTTATAATATTATAAAGTATAAGGGTTGAATTTTAACTTTTAAAATTCTAAGGGTTGGAACTAAAGTTTTAATCAAGACTTTACATGTTCCAAAACTTGAGGGCAAGTTTTGTAAACTTCCAAAACTTTTCATTTCTTATAACTTATGAATTAATTGAGTAATAAAAATGAAGACTCTTGTGTTCTTTTAATGGCTTTAATAAAAGTGAGACTTTTGGTTTTCCATAACTTGAGGACAAGTTATGGACTCCATTAAAACACATTATGATCATGAATTAAACTTCCTATGATCATCTAATCTTCATAAGTTCAAGAACATGAATATGAACACTTTCAAGAATCAAAAATTACACTTAAAAAAAACTTGTAATTTTAATAATTGCCATTGTAAATGGATTAGCATAAACATTACACCATCTAAAACAAGCTTTAAAACATCAAAACAGTTTAGGGTAATGTTTCTAGTCCATTTCCAGCAACAAATGTGCAAACTTTCATACGAGCAGAAAACAGAAAAATGATTTTTGTAACTCTAATGTGGCATGACTCTTCATTTCCATGACCCATGGGTTTGTAACTCCCATGGAGCCTCCATGGAGCATTCAATGGGTTTAACCCAACTTGATTATCCATGGAGCCTTTTAGCCCACTATACAAGTTATGGATGATTTACATGATCAACCCATATATTTAATTAGTCATCTTTTGATCACTTAATTAATCCTAGATTAATTCTTGATCAATACTAATTAAATAATAATATTAATATATTAGAACTTATAATATATTAATAAACCACAAGTGTTATTTCTCTCATTTAGTCTATCCAAATGCATGATGCCATGCAACCCAAATGGACCATGCCGGGTCGGGTCAAGTACATACCAGAAATAGTTATGGACTTAGACACCTTATCCAACAAAAAATTCAGAAGTAATCAATGGAGAAGAAACCGGCCTATCAGAAATCTCTTTTAACTCCTTAAGCAACTTAAGCACTTCTTCAAAGCTTGCACTTTCGGAAGTTGAAAGTTGAGTAATTTGAGGACTCAAATTTTCATACAACTTAACAAATCGAGTGACTGCGTCACAAATGATATCAACCTTTTGATGCAATGATGCATAGTCATGTTGAACAGTTGCTATTTCTCTTTTCATATCTTCACGAAGTTCGTGAATTGGCAAGTTGACATCCTCTCGAACTTTCTTCACATCTTGAATAAAAAGAACATGTCGTTCCTTTGCAACATACTTCAATTCTTTCAGATTACCAGCAAACTTCGAACTCTGAGAATTGATCCGAATTTCATTGTTTTGATCATTATGATCAATCTTCTCCAAGACTCGAGATTCAGAATCTTTAAGCATCCCCGATACTTTACTTATGATTCTGGATTCAAACACCTTCAGCAATGAATCAACTTCAACACTTGAAACAGATGAACCAACCCCTAGATCTGCTTGAGATTGAATGACAGAATTCAACTTTTGATTTAAAATCTTACACTGCTTCATGGTCATCAGCATGTGATCTGGAAACTGCTCTTCTTCTTCATGAAAATCCAAGTCTTCAAACATACCGCCAAACCCCTCATTATCAGTCTCTGTCTCCATACAAACAGTTTCTTGAATAAGTGAAGTTGTTTTGGGTGGCTCAGTAGATTGAGAAGAAAAAATAGATGTAAACGGTTGATCAAGAATGTGTTCGAATGTTGGGGAATCTGTTGTTGAAGTAAGAGGAGTACAAGATAATGGTAAAGAAACAGTACTTGCAAAAGGAGCAGAAGTAGATGGATCTGTAGCTTCATTTTTCGAACCTCCTTCACCCATATTGACATTTGCATCCGTATTAGATACGTGTGCAGGGATGCCTGAAGTTCGAACCTCCTCAGGAACTGATTTGGCAATCGAATCTTCGGGTGGTATGACAACTGTCTTCTCAGGAGTGAAACTTTCGGTGATAAGAGTAAACTCTGGAGTTTCAGGAATTCTTTCACTATCATCATCTGTTGACTCAGTAGAGATTTCAAGTTTTCGAGTCTTCTTCTTCTTTTTCTTTGACAAATGCTTTGCCATGTCTTTAGCCCTTCATTTCTTGGACACCGGTGAAACAGGTGCGGGCACTTTTCTAATTAGAATCCCTTGATGAGTTATTTGAGGTTTTCGAACCACTTTGTGCGTTGGAGACTTGCTTTTGTGAGTGGACTTCATTTTAATTCTTCGAAACATGCCAGTATTCGAAGGAAGGACTACATGTTCTCGTGTTTCTTCAATAATGGGCTCAATTACTGGAGTCTCAGCAACAGTCACTTCAACTGTTTCAGGCTTCTTCTTTGGAGATTTCGAAGATCTGGACTCAGTTTCATGCTTTCTCGACTTCTTGGTTTTCTTATCATCTCCTCCCAGTAAAACACCAGTTTTAATTGAAGAATCAATTGTCGTCAAATAGGCTATCAAATACAGGGTTCGAAGAATCAACTCTTTTAAGCATCGCATCTGGAATACGAACAATTATAGGAAAAACATCAGCATTATCTGTAACCTCCTTCGGATAGTGGTAAGATTGAAAAACTGTGTTGTCTTCATCAGTGGGTACCAAAATCCCTTCCTTATTGTAAAAGTGTTGCAGAAACAAACTCCAGTATCTTGCACACGAAATACCATGAATAGCATTCGTGTGTTCTACACCCTTTTGGAATTCCTTCCACAACTGTGTAGAATAATCTACTTGAAGATCATAGTAGATTCCAGCAACCATGGCATAAACCTCCATTCTTCCTTTATCAAGGCCAGTTGATCTCCCAGTCAAACAGCGTAGAAAAATACCAAATAAGAAATTCCAGATTCGTGGAAGACCAGATTTCTTAAAATCACTAATCTTGGACAATGGTGGCTGATATCCCATCTCATTAAACATGTGAACGATTTGTGGAAAAGTAAATGAAACATATGGAGGCAAATTCGGAATATCAAGAATTTGGCAAAATAGTTTCTTGGTTAGCCTGACCTTTTTGTCGTTCACCAGATGAAAAGTAATCGTATCAGTTGCTTTGTTATATGTTGCAGTTGATCCTGCTTGAGAAAGCCAGGACAATGGAACAGAGAAAGAGTTGAACATCGCTTTGGCCAAAACCGAGTTCTTCAAAGCAACTATGAGCATCTTTAATTCTTCCGGGTACTGAGAAACGTCACCCTCCAAGTAGTAGTTTGTTGCTTGAATCTTCATTATTGGTAATGAAGAGGCATCTTCAGTGGTATGAGAATCAACATGAGCAGAAGTCGCCATTGTTAGGGTTTGAAGATGATGATGAACAGAGAATTTTGGGAAATTTGCTTTTTGATCGCGTAAACTGACAATGAACCCCTGGAATTCCCTTTTATATGTAACCCTTAAATTTGAATTTGAAGCGGGATATGTATTTAATGATATCCGACTTGGCACCTTGAAAACCGGACCATTACTGCGTAAAAGTAGCCATGCGTCAAAAAGTAGCTGTCACATCACCTTGAAAAACGGACAGAATACCATACGTCATTTATAAACAGCCTGTCTTGTAATCCCCAAGAAAATTGTAACCGTCAGAACCCTTCGAATGGAATCAAGGCTCTTTCACTTTTGGGATGAAAAGCGAAGTCATACGCCAGAACTTCGAAATCATCAGCCTGAGTTGGTATTACTCAGAACCTCAAGGATTTCGTGAGTGATGTGTTCCAAAAAATATAATAAAAATATGGGATATTGTGATGTCAAACCATTGACACAAAAGCAGATGAAATCCCGGGAAAAATCACTTCATTAATCATTAAGAGAAATGATCAATATCTTGTGTGGGTTCCCGTGAATTACAATCGAATACTTGTTGATAAGTATCAAAGGGCTTCTTTTATAATACTTCGAGGATGGTTTAAAATTTCGTTACATGTCATCCTAAACATAAGGTGAGAAATTGTAATAGAAATTACTTGTTTGACTAGTGTAGTCAGTGACAAGTTGGCTTTGAAAATTTTTGAAATGACTAGGACATTCGAATGAAACTCACACGGAAATCATATTCAAGAAACAATTTATATGCTGGATCTTGTTGGGTAACAAACATCGTGGGTTTCGAATGTTTGATCAAGACCACTCATTCGAAATGAATATGATTTGGAGTTTCGAATTTTGGAACAGAAACAAAAGTTTCGTGAAAATTTGGAACTTAGTTCCCCGTCAATTCCTTAAAAGTTAATGAAAATTGGGTTTCACTTTCATCATGGTCTCATGATGTCAGATCATAAACACAGAGTTTTGATATATCTAAGTCTCGATGAGTTTCATCAGAGACCTCTCGGACATATGTCTTCGTGTGTGATCGTGAAAGAATTTTATGGATGAAAAAGATTGATGTAAGACATGAAAAGTACCTATGTTTTGTTTGGACCAAACAGTAAACTCTTAACTCATTTTGAGAAGAGTAAGGTAGCTCAAAGACTAATGTGAATATAAGCCTGATTGGGAAGAAATCTTCGTATTAATAATTTCATTAAGGCTTTCTTACACACACATTGAGTCACGGAGGCTTTGGTCAACATACAGCAGCATGCTTCTAGGGACATCCTAACTAGTTCGAATGATGAAAAATTTATCGATTCATACGAAAAATGTACCGTACCCGAGTACTGCAAGCATAATCTCCGCTGTATCTTCATGAGAATCTGTAACAAAATACTAAAAAGAAATAGGAATCAAAATATTTTTGATGTTTTCATTTTTCGAAAATAAAGACAGAACAAACGAAAATCTTTTTGAATTTTTAAATTTTTCGAAAATTAAATGACAAAATAAACGAAAATCTTTTTGGATTTTGGAATTTTCTGAAAATTAAATGACAAAACAAACGAAAATCTTTTTGGATTTTTGAATTTTCGAAAATTGAAATAGTACTTGATGCAAATATGCAAAATTTTATCATCCCCTTATAAGTAACAAATGTACGAATGCGAAGAGGTCGAAGCGTTGACTATGAACAGTAACAGCTGAATCAACACTTAAAATAAGTAACAAATGTGCGAATTCGAAGGGGTCGAAGCGTTGACTATGAACAGTAACCTCTGAATCAACCTTAAAATAAGTAACAAATGTGTGAATTCGAAGTGGTCGAAGCGTTGACTATGAACAGTAACCTCTGAATGCTGAATGATTTTGCATTATCTTTTAGTCAGCGCCTCTGAATCATTCCTTATCATGCATCATTCTTCTTTTTCGCATGGAACAGAATTTCCATCGATCATTCCAAGTCCTTCTATAATCTTCACAAGGGATTTTTCATCTAAAGCTTTTGTGAAAATGTCAGCTAACTGATCAGTTGTTTTCACGAAATGTACTTCAATATTTCCATCTTCCACGTGATCTTTGATGAAATAATAACGAAGAGCTATATGTTTAGTCTTCGAATGCTGCACAGGGTTATGAAAAATTCTTATCGCACTTTGAAAATCACAATATAATGGAATCTTTTTCATATTAATTGGATAATCACGCAATTGACTTTGGATCCATATTATTTGTGAAGTGCAAGCAGCAGCAGCCACATATTCTGCTTCAGCTGTTGAAATTGATACGCATGTTTGCTTTTTCGACTGCCAGCTCACCAATTTTCCATCAAGAAATTGACATCCACCACTTGTGCTTTTTCGATCAAGATTACAACCACTCAGGTCTGCATCCGAATATGCTTGTACAAAGAACCCAGTGTTCGAAGGATACCACAATCCTAACGAAATTGTTCCTTTAAGATAACGAAAGATATTCTTCACAGCAGTGAGATGTGGTTCTCGTGGATTAGACTAATACCTAGCACAATTACACACAGAAAATATGATATCAGGTCTACTAGCTGTAAGATAAAGTAATGAACCAATCATGCTCCTATATAAAGTTATGTCAACGGCAGGTTTATCTAACGAAGATGTAAGCTTTATGCCCGTTGCCATTGGAACTCGTAACTTCGTGCTATTCGTCAATCCAAACTTTTCCAACAGATTCTTCGTATATTTTTCTTGATTAATAAAAATTCCTTTTCTGTTTTGACGAATATTCAAACCAAGAAAATTATTGATTTTTCCCATCATGCTCATTTTGAACTTACTTTTCATCAAATCTTCGAATTCTCTAGACAAAGCAGGGTCAGTCGAGCCAAAAATAATATCATCAACATAAATTTGAACAAGCATTAGATGATTCCCCACTTTCTTTCGAAATAATGTGGGATCAACTGATCCTTGTTTAAATTTATATTGTTTCAAAAATGAGGTAAGAGTTGCATACCATGCTCGTGGTGCTTGTTTCAAACCATAAACTGCCTTATCTAAAATATAAACATGATTTGGAAATTCTTCGTTAATAAAACCTGGGGGTTGTTCCACGTAAACAGTTTCTTCAAGCTCTCCATTTAGAAATGCACATTTCACGTCCATTTGATAAACATCAAAATCTTTGTGAGCTGCATAAGCCAGAAATATACGAACCGCCTCGAGTCTTGCGACAGGGGCAAAAGTTTCTTCATAGTCGATTCCTTCTTGTTGTGAATATCCTTTAACAACAAGTATGGCTTTGTTTCGAACAATATTTCCATCTTTGTCGGTTTATTTTTGAAAATCCATTTTAACCCGACAATCGAAACATTTTCAGGTTTAGGAATTAACCTCCAAACCTTGTCTCGTTCAAATTCAGACAACTCAGATTGCATTGCAACAACCCAATCTGAGTGTTCCATTGCAATCTTAACTGTTTTTGGTTCAATCTTAGAAATGAAAACATTGAACATGCAAAATTCTTGATGAGTATTCAATACCTCATTCTTTGCACGAAATTGAGCTCTTGTTAAAACTCCCTCTTGTGGATTCCCAATTACTTGATCCTTCGTATGATCTTTTGTCCACTTTTCCATTGGTGGATATGCTGGATCAAATTCCAAAGGTGCATCTTCGTATATATCATCGTTTTCTGAGCCTACAATCGAACAAGCATCATCAAAATCATTATTATCTTCAATATTTTCTGAATGCTCCCCCTCAACATTATGCTCCCCCTCAACATCATCATTCATCCTTTCTTTTTCCCCTTCGAAAGAATGTTGTTCGTCATCTAATGTATTCGAATCCAAGTGCTCCCCCTCCACTGGATTGTTTTGCATACTTTTGCCATTTTCTGGAGAATTTGATGTTGAAGCATCATTAAGCTTTGTTAGTTCAGAGATATGATTATCACTTGCATTGATTTCAGCATCAACAGCATGATCTGAAATTCCAAAAATTAAATCATAATCAATATCTAATGTTTGTGAGGATTCAGATTCATCTTGTATGTTTTTCAGAATTGGATGATTTTCAAACTGAGTTGTTGTTTGTTTAATATAGTAATCATCAAATGTAAGATTAAAAGTTTCTTCAACTTTTCGTGTTCTTTTATTCAACACACGATATGCAACTGAATTATGCGAATATCCCAAGAAAATCCCTTCATCTGCTTTTGCTTGAAATTTCGTAAGATTATCCTTGAGATTCATAATGAAGCACCTGCATCCGAAAACATGGAAAAAATTGACATTAGGTTTTCGATTGTTGAGAATTTCATATGGAGTAATGTTAAAACGACGATGAATGAACGATCTGTTTTGAGTGAAACATGCGGTTGATACTGCTTCAGCCCAAAGATATTGTGGAAGATTCGCATATGCCAACATAGTCCTTGCCGCTTCGCATAGAGACCTATTTCTTCGTTCAACAACACCATTTTGTTGTGGTGTGTATGGAGATGAAAAATTATTCGAAATCCCTTTGTCCACCAAAAATGAATCAAGAACATTGTTCTTAAATTCAGTTCCATGATCACTCTTAATTTTTTGAACAATCTTCTTCAATGTTGTTTCCATCTTTTTGATAAAGTCAATCATGATTTGTGCAACCTCAGATTTAAGCCTGAGAAAATAAACCCACGTAAATCTGGAAAAATCATCAACAATCACTAAAATGTATCGTTTCTTGTTGAGAGTTGAAACAGTCGAAGGACCACACAAATCAATATGTAAGAGCTCCAGAGGTGCAACTATTTTCGAATCAATCGTAATTGGATGACCTTGTTTATGTTGCTTGCCAACTTCACAAGCAGCACATAAAGAATCATTGTCAAATTTAAGTACAGGTAAACCTCTTACCAGATCTTGTACCACAAGTTTATTGATGTTTCGAAAATTGAGATGAGAAAGTCTTCGATGCCAAAGCCAACTTAAGTCTGATGTTGCCTTCGAAAGAAGACATATAGCAGATTTCCCTACTATTGGATTGATGTCCAAAGTGAACATGTCACCTTTCCTTTTGGATTTCAGTAACACCTCTTTTGTTGTGACATTCGAAATAATACTTCCTTCTTCGTTAAAAAGAACTTGATTGCCAGTGCCCACAACAAGTTGAGAAACACTTATCAAGTTATGTTGAAGACCTTCAACATATGCCACCCGATTCACTGTGAATTGACCATTCGTGATCTTCCCATATCCTTTGACTTGACATTTTTTATTATTCCCAAACTTCACTACTCCAGCATTTTTGAGACTTCTAAAATCATGTAAATTCTCCTTCTTCCCAGTCATGTGACGAGAGCAACCACTATCGATGTACCACTTGTTATCATATTGCTCATCACATAGTACCTACATTCAATGGAAAAATTTAGGTACCCATGGCTTTTTGGGTCCTTGAAAATTAGATTTCAATTTCGAATGTAATGAAGAACTTTTAACCCAATCACAAACTTTTGTTTTGAGACTATCAATTAAGTTTACTTCTTCATTTAAAGGAACCGAAACATAAGTTTTTGATGGTTTCGAATGTTCACTGAAATTACCCTTCGAATTCCGAGTTTGTGAATGAATATTCTTTGCTTTTATAACTGGTTTCCATGCTTTGACTGATATGTTCGAATCCTTAGACGATGAACTGCCATTTGATGAATTATTCATATACTTTTCATATGCTTCGTGAATTTGCTCCTTTGAAAATGTATTTGACTGATACATCTTTCCTTTTCCTTCAAGCCAATGATCAATGTTCTTCCTTGACGTTATTCCTTTTTCTCGTGAAGTTTTCATAGTTTCTTTCTTCGTTTGATTTGGAAAATTTGGCTTTATAGGAACAAAATCAACTTTTGGTTTTGTTATAAAAGATTTAGCATATGATGTATCAACTGTTGATTTAAAATGTTGACGTTGAAAGAATTTTTGATTTTGTTTTGAGTTATTTGAAAATTTTCTTGGAATATTAGTTTCTGAAACTTTTGAAAACCTTGGTTCTTTATTCACTTCAGACTTTGAATGATTTGATTGAGATGAATGTTGAGGTTTTCTTGAAAAAGATGAATTTTTAGCTTTGAAAACATTTTTGGGTGATTGTGATTCAGACATCTTTTGAGCCTCAACATTTTGCCAAAATATTTTCTTTCTTGCTTGTCTTTTTGAAATGTTGTTTTCCTTCGAAAATTTGTTAATTTGATCTTTGAATTCCTTGGAGTTTAATTTGACAACTTTCTCACATTCCTTTTCAACTTATTTTGAATTCTCTTTTTCAATTTCTAATTTTTCAACCCATTTTCTTTGTGGTTTTTGACGTTGGAAAACATACGAATTATTTGTTAAGTTGTTTTCAACTGTGCTTTGATTTGCGAAAAAACCTTCATCAGTTGTTTTTGAATTATCCTCTTCAACTAACTTCTTTAATTCTGGTTTGATTTTCTCAACATTTCCAGTAGTTACGAAAACTTTATTTGGAATAATGACATTATGTGTACATTTGAAATTTGGATAAACCACTGAATTCGTTTCAAGATAGTGTTCACCTTTTCCATTCATCACTTTTTCGAACTTTTGTGTATCACCATACACCTGATCAACCACAATTCGAGGACTTTCTTCTTCCTTTGAAGATTTCTTTTCCTTCGAAATGTTCACTTCATCTTCATCATCACTATCATCAGTTTGGCTGTCTTTGAGATCCACGAAGTTCATATCATAAACTTTCGAAGTTGAGGGTATATCAGTTTCATTTTCAACCATCAAATCCTTAACTTTTTCTTTTCCTTTAGATGTTGAAGCAACATTAACAACAGACAACTGAGAACAATCAACATCTTCAAGTTCACTAATTTCACTAATATTGTCAGAATTATCTTCAATATCAGCAAAATTAGATTGAGAATCAGATGTTGAATTCTCAGTCTTTTTCAAAATTTGAATTTGTTCATATTTAGTCAAAGTATCATTCACTATGTTAACTAATTCATTCGTATCAAGACATTCATCAATTTTGACAATTCCATATTTATATCTATCATCAGGGACTCTCTCAAAATCAGCTATTATTTGCTCACAATCATACAAAATATTATATACCTTGGCTCTTTCGAATGCTAGGAAAGGTAGTAATTTTCTATGTTGCTCTTTACTTATATCACATGAATGATGTAAATCAGTTAATTTGCTATAAAGTCATTTAGCAGAATTACAATAGATGTTTCTTTGTGCTAGCAAAAGTTTAACATCACTCGATAACCTATCCTTATCACACATTATATTTATCATTTGTAATTCCAAACATTCAATTTTGCTTATTTTCATGTCTAATCTCTTTTTGACCTCTAACAACTCCGTTGACAACTTGTTGGCCTCATTGCTAGCAGACACAACAATTGAATCAAATAAGTAACCGTCTCATCAAAAGAAATTAGTTCAAAGTCATAAGCATGTGTAGGAATATTAAAAGATTCAAGAATTTTGTGTACCTTTGTTGTCATTGGAGATTTGTCAACTGCTTTGGATACGAAGCATCGTCCCCTCACTTCGAATTCCTCATCATCTGAGTCCTCCTCTATTTTCGCATACAACGCTCCATGCGTTGGATTCCTCATTTCCTCATCGTCTGACCCGGATGACCAGATTTGATAAGTTCCATCTTCATCCTCATGCTCACCCTTTACAACCAATGACAAATTCTTTGCTTTAGCACGAACCACCTCAAGCTTCTCTGCATAGTATGCCTCATCTTTGACTTTATTCTTCCTCTCATCCTTCTTTCGAAGCATACAGTCATTTGCAAGATGATTCGCACCGTTGCAATAATGACAATCTATTCCTGCATCACCTTTCAGCTTCTTCTCACCCTTTCCATCAGCTATCTTCGAATCTTGCTTCTCAACTTTCTTTTTCTCCTCAACAACATTTTTACTCACAAAATTTCCTTTCACCTCAGCAAGCTTAGTCTTCGTATTGAACGGCTTTTTGAAAATTTTCTTAACACGATTATTTGAGTAAAATGCTATTGCTTCATCATCCGAATTCATGATGAATCCTTCTTCTTCCTCAGAATCACCATTTTCAGCTTCTTTCTCAGAAATCTTTGATACAAGAGCTAATGGACCTCCCAAATTCAACTTCGATTCCTCAGCAATTTCATTTACCTCAATTTCGTGTGTTTTCAATTGATTGTACAAATCCTTGAGAGTTGATGTATCAAAACTTTGCTGATTCTTCACCATCATACTCACATTTCTCCATTCTTTTCGAAGCCCCATTACAAAGATGAGATTGAATTCCATTGAAGTTCTGGTAATTCCATAGCGATTGCACCGATAGATTAACTCGTTCAGACGATCATAGTAAACTTCAATTGTTTCTCTTTCTTTTGGTTTGAAATCTTTCAACTCAACCAAACACTGTTTAACTGAATTGATTTTTCTCTTCTCACTTCCTTGAAATTTATCTTTCAGATTGTTCCAGACTTCCTTTGCAGTTGTACAACTCCTAACGTAATTGTACACAACTGGAGGTAATGCACCTCGCAGTTCCCTCATACACCTCTTCTCTAGTTTCTTTAGACGATCAATTTGATTATCAACTCCAGAATTTGTAGAAGATGATCCAATTGGTTGAACATTCACTGGAACATTGACATTTCCAGTGATACATGACCATAACTCTTCATCCAGACCATTCAGATAATCCTGCATACGATCAGCCCACTGATCATAGTATTCAGGGATTAGCATTGGAATATTGGTTGATGAACCTAGCAGATGAGAAAACGAGGTCATCGAATTGAGATTGAAACTCGCCATTGTTGTACGGAAGAAGATTTTGAGAAGTTTGAAAAGATTTGAGAATTTGAAAACAAACTAGATGAATCAAATCGAATTGATGAGAATAACACTCGATTCAACAATTCAAATGCAGAATCGAATCACAGACTAAGATCTAGACAATTTTTCACTTTCAAAAAGTGCGGAAACTTTTGAATCAAAAAGTTGATTCAAAAACATTTTGAACAGCGTGAAAATCAGATTAGAGATATGATTCCTGCTCTGATACCAATTGATGAACCAATGAATCGAGTAATGAATTAACCAGAGTATGAATTCAAGTAAGAATATGAGATTTGAACACACGATATAAATATGATCTTGTTATGCTCTATTATACTTTTGAATTCTTTACAGAGAATAGTAGACAAGTCTGTAAAAGTTCTTATCTAACTCTAGTAAATAACCCTATTTATAGGGAACTTAAACCATACAAAAAATATACTAAGGCATTGACTCTAAAGCTTCGAATAAAAGCGCCCTAGTAAAATACATTACAAAATATTCGACGAGTTCAAAACATACTTCGACTAATTACAATAATTCGACCCTTACAAACCACTAAAGGTCCTTTATGTTATACTAGTTTATAAAAAGTGAATGACTAAGTTCCCATTTGTAAAAGTGGTTTAATCCCATAAACCGTTTCATTTGTAAAAGTGGTTTAATCCCATAAACCGTTTCCTTTGTAAAAGTAGTTTAATTCGATAAACCGTTTCATTTGTAAAAGTGGTTTAATCCCATAAACCGTTTCATTTGTAAAAGTGGTTTAATCTCATAAACCGTTTCATTTGTAAAGGTGGTTTAATCCCATAAACCGTTTCATTTGTAAGAGTGGTTTGATTCCATAAACCGTTTCATTTGTAAAAGTATTCTTAGTTATATCCGTTCTACAGTAAAAACCTTAGTATTAATCCAGGAAAATATTATATTATCCATAATACTGCCTTGTGATTTTAAATGTTCAAAACCAGAAGTACAAGTATAATTACCATACTTGATTTCATGATACGTAGTTTTTACTGTAAATAAAAACTAACAGAAGGTATATTTGGTGAGGATGTAATTAACTTTTCTTACTATTTTAAGAGAAGTATATTACTTAGTAATTTACTCGTTGTTTTATCCATGTGAGTTCTATTAACCATACTGATATGAATGATGTGCCTGCTGCGACGTTCTTCAGGCGTCGGAAACGATATGATATTTGACACCCTAGGCCTGCCGGCCAAACTGTAGCGAACAGTAATGGGATTTTCAGTCCCATATAGATCTATACACAAATTCATGCCCTCCCTACAGGAGATTCTGGTTAATAAGTCAGGACTTAAGGTCGTACTTAGATAAGTACACCATGAAGAGTCTCACAAATTTATTGTTTCAATGAGATTTACGATGTATTATTACCCCGTGATTGCTAACTCTGGTACTCTGTATTGTACCTTTGTTAATGCAAACCCGGTATAATGTATTATTACCCCGTGATTGCTAACCCTGGTACTCTGTATCATACCTTTGTTAATGCAAACCTGGTATGATGTATTATTACCCCATTATTGCTAACCCTGGTACTCTGTATTGTACCTTTGTTAATGCAAACCCGGTATGATGTATTATTACTTCTTTAATATGTTATTCATATATTAAAGGTTTTATACATATCCTGGTATAGATAAATGAATTGTTGGTAATTTCCTTGCAAAGTATGCTGTCATTAATCATACTTGTATATTTAGTTTTGAATCATAAATTATACCTATTATAATTTATATGTTCTATCTGATTAGCATGATTTCTTATGGATGAACACCTTTGCTCAGCATGATACAAAGGTAATGATACCGAAAGGAGTAACCTTTTATACTCATATATATATATATATATATATATATATATATATATATATATATATATATATATATATATATATATATATATATATATAATTAAAAAGGAAACGACCTTCGGACAAATAACCCCACCTTAATTCCACATCCAAACAAGGAAAAGGAAATAAGATAATTCATTAGTCCTAAGCCCTTCAAATCTTATTTATATATTTATACATATATAAACATGATTTTGGCAATTATAATTTGAAATAGTTTATAAAACCTTTTTCAAAGAATTTAACGGAGTTTACATGATTTTAAAGATTTAACATGGCTTTAAGTCATTTTGGAAATATTTGGTAATCCTTAAAAGTATAAAGAAATCCTTTGTGTGATTATTATCACATACAATTATTAACACAATTTTGATTTGTGTTCAACTTGTATTCGCTCCCTAAAAAGCATTTAAAAACCATTAAAAAGGTAAATTATAGGGGTATGAACTCACTTTGATAAGTGGTGATTTGGGCAGCATTTCGTTTCTATAGATGATCTTTCTCGAAGAAACCGCGAGTTTTTGAGTAAAAACCAGGCTTTATGTGGGCAGCACTTCGACTGGAAAGAGGTTAGCTTCTCGAGAATTCTGAGGCTCCGGGGCTTGCTTCGGGTTATAGACACGATATCGGGGCCTTGGCGGTCATGAGAAAGTTTAGGGGGTGAAAAGGTCAAAAAGGGTGAATTTTGGGGTGAAAAACCTCTCAAATCCGAGAAGTCTCGCACCCTTTATATAGGGGTGCGGGGGTTCGGCCGAGGAGGTGTGTCATCGGACAGGTGGCGAGGCTCGGACAGGTGGTGAATGCGAAGGCGAGTCAGCAGGACACGCGACAGCTTCGAATGCGAGGGGAAGGAGGACTCAGCAGCCACGCGCCAGAAGGCGAAGCGAAGCTGGAGGCGGTCTCGGAAGCTTCCTCGGTGGTGTCGGATCAGGAGTGGACCGGACTTCGGTCCAATCAGGAGGCGCCTATGACGACTTCGGACCAATCAGCGGGTGACACGCGAGACTGTAGTCCAATCAGAAGACGCCACATAGCAGACACGTGGAAGCCTCGCATGCGAGGGTGACGTGGCCGAAGAGGGTCCATGCGAAAATTCCCGGTTTTCAACATTTTCTTGATTTTTGTGCCAAAAACTTACGAAATTCATAACTTTCGCATACGAGCTCCGTTTTTGGCGTTCTTTATATGCACGCGTAGGTAAAGTTATACTCTACGACTTTCGTTTGGACTTCGTCGGCAAATTTTGAATTTATTTTTAATATTGTTATTTTTAACAGACCGGGACAGGAAATTCGTTAAAAATTCATAACTTCTTCATCCGACGTCCGTTTTCGTCTGTCTTTTTACCGTTGTACTACTTTTGACGAGACCTTCGATTCTCTTTTAAGTTGTGTCGGCTAAATATCGATCGATTTATATTTCGAATTTTTAGCTGTCTACTGCTAAACCGAAACTTAGAAAAATCATAACTTCCTCATACGAAGTCAGATTTTTACGTTCTGTTTATGAACGTTCTCGGTTTATCGAAAATTCACTTTTTACACTGAATAGTGTTTTGCCGGTTTTGTCGCGGATTTTCGATTGGTCATAACTTCTTCGTTATAACTCGGATTTCGGTGTTCTTTATATTTTTGGAAACCTTGTTACAATCTCTACCACTCTGTTCATCCCAATTACAATTATTGTTCAATTTATTTTTGACCTAAATTTGACTGGTGTCACAGCGCGGGTTGAATCCAATACTCAAATCATATTTCATGAGCACTCATGAATGGTGTAGCACACTTTTGCTATGTCTAACTCCTTAGACAATCTACAAGCCAACTCATGACAGTCTTATTTCATACTTACTTCCAACGTATGATCGACTGTGGATAGTTTGAATACTAATTATAATTATAATTTTATTATTCTGGAAGTCAAAACATGCAAAGTGAAACAATAGTAAATAATTGACACAAGACAGTAACTTTACTCATAAATAAAACTCATTTTATTCAATCATCAAATGTCAATTACAATTTAGCTATTACAAGTTTCGATTTATCTAATAACTAAAACTAATATCGTCCTTTAGCCCAATGCCCCTCGCATGCTGCAAGTGCTTAACCCTAGTCAGTCCCTTTGTAAGGGGGTCTGCTGGGTTGTCCTTTCATGATATTTCCTTTACCACGAGGTGCCCTTCTTCTACTTGATGTCTTATGAAGTGGTACTTTCTGTCGATATGTCTGGATCTACCATGATCTCTCGGTTCCTTGGTTAAGGCAGCCGCCCCTTCATTATCGTAGAAAATCTCCACA
Source organism: Lactuca virosa (assembly GCF_052849685.1). Taxonomy (NCBI): domain Eukaryota; kingdom Viridiplantae; phylum Streptophyta; class Magnoliopsida; order Asterales; family Asteraceae; genus Lactuca; species Lactuca virosa. The sequence goes on from NC_136433.1 coordinate 333,453,286, forward strand.
GGCTCCTTTATGGATAGAATTACTCCAAGGTCTCCGATGAAGTTTTTCAACCATATCGCCTCCTTCGATGCTTTGCTTGCTGCTATGTACTCTGATTCGCACGTTGAATTAGCTACAGTCTCCTGCTTGGAACTTTTCCATGTCACTGCTCCTCCATTCAAGGTAAACACCCAGCCCGACTGAGATCGGAAATTATCTATGTCGGTTTGGAAGTTGGCGTCACTATACCCTGTCACTCTCAAGTCATCACTGCAGTCCTATGAGCTTTACCAGGATTCCCTTGATATCTGCTAACCATGCTCAAAGCAAAGGTATATGACTCATAGCATACATCAGGGCGAGTACAAGTCATATCTAACCATGCTATGACTTGTACATCAGGGCGAGTACAAGTCATAGCATACATGATCGAACCAACTGCGGAAGCATATGGTATATGACTCATTTCTGCTATTTCAGCCTCAGTACTCGGACTCTGAGTCTTACTCATTTTGGCATTTCCTTGGATAGGTAAGTCACCTTTCTTGGAGTTCTCCATGCTGAAACGTTTCAACACCTTGTCCAAGTAAGTACTTTGACTAAGTCATATTAGTCTTTTACTTCTGTCTCTCAATATCCTTATCCCTAGGATATAGGCAGCTTCTCCGAGATCCTTCATAGCAAAACACTTCCCAAGCCAGGACTTAACCTCCTGCAAGGTTAGGATGTCATTTCCTATGAGTAGTATGTCATCTACATACAATACCAGAAAGCTCACTATACTCCCACTAGCTTTGACATAGACACAAGGCTCATCCTCTCTTCTCGAAAATCCAAACTCTTTGACTTTCTCATCAAAACAAAGATTCCATCTGCGAGATGCTTGTTTCAATCCATAAATGAATTTCTCAAGCTTACACACTCTATTAGGGTACTTTGCATTGACCAAACCCTCTGGCTGACTCATGTAAACATCTTCAGCCAACTTTCCATTAAGGAAAGCGGTTTTGACATCCATTTGCCATATTTCATAATCATGAAATGCAGCTATGGCCAACATAACCCTTATAGAATTAATCTTCGCTACTGGTGAAAAGGTATCATCATAGTCAACTCCCGGAGTTTGAGTAAAGCCCTTCGCAACCAGTCGCGCTTTATATCTGTGTACTTTCCCATCCATGTTAGTCTTCTTCTTGAAGATCCATTTGCACCCGACCGTCTTAAGACCCGGTACATTGTCAACCAAGTTCCAAACTTGATTGTCATACATGGACTGGATCTCGCTGTCCATAGCCTCTTTCCATTTTGCAGACTCGGGGCCTGCCATGGCTTCCTTGTAGTTGTTAGGTTCATCCCGATTTACCAGTGTGATATCACTGATAAATGTATCACCTTCAGTAGTAATATGGAAACCATAAAACTCAGGTGTATTTCTAACTCTATTGGAACGCCTCAGAGGTAAGGAATCGTCAATTGGATCAACTAGAGTTTCCTCCTCAGGTTGATTGCTAGTGTTTGAGGTTCCTTCACCGCTTGACTCTTGAAGCTCTTCAATGTCAATTTGCCTCCCACTGTTTCCTTGGCCTATGAGTTCTGTCTCACGAAAGACTCCTCTCCTCGCAACGAAGACAACATTGTCACTCGATCCATAGAAGATATATCCAAAGGATTTTTGTGGGTAGCCGATGAAAATACATCGCTCACTCTGAGGTTCGAGCTTGTCGTGAGTTTCTTTTCTCACAAAAGCCTCGCAACCCCAAACGTTGATGTGGTCTAATGTGGGAACTTTCCCTGTCCACATCTCGTGAGGTGTTTTGGAAACGTTTTTGGTAGGAACTAAATTAAGGATATGGGCGGCAGTCTCTAAGGCATACCCCCATAATGATATAGGTAACGAAGCTCGACTCATCATGGAACAAACCATGTCTAGCAAGGTTCTATTGCGCCTCTCAGCCACACCATTAAGCTGTGGTGTTCTAAGCGGCGTCAATTGCGAAATAATTCCACATTCCTTATGATATTCAAGGAACTCGATACTAAGATACTCTCATCCTCGATTGGATCGCAGCATCTTTATCTTCCTGCCCAATTGATTCTCCACTTCCTGCTTAAACTCCTTTAACTTTTCAAAATTTTCCGACTTATGCTTGCTTAAGTAAACATAGCCATATCTACTGTAAACATCAGTAAAAGTCACATATAAGTGGTTAGCATCCCTTGTGGCGGTTCTGAATGGTCCACACACATCAGTATGTATGAGATCCAACAGACATTCACGCCTTTCACAAGTACCAGTGAATGGTGACTTGGTCATCTTTCCAAGTAAACAAGATTCGCAAGTGTCATCCGAATTTAAGTCGAAAGACTCCAAGACTCCATCCTTTTGGAGTTGGGCTATGCGCTTATTGTTGACATGTCCAAGACGACAAAGGCACAAGCATGCCTTATCCAATTCATTAGAAGAATCAATATTAAATACATTATTTCCTAAGCTATCTACAACCATCACTGTTTCATATATACCATTGCAATGCTTCAAAATAAAATACACCATTACAATAAGCATAAATACCACCATTTTCATTATTAAAGAAAAGGTAAAACCTTGTTTATACAAACTGTGAAAGGAAATAACATTTCTCGCCATATCGGCCGAGTAACAACAATTATTCAAATTTAAATTTAAACTATTACTAAGCAATAAAGAATAAACTCCAATCCTGGTCACAGTCGACACTTTCCTATTTCCCATGATTAAGTTTATCTTCCCGTGCTCCACATCCCTACTTCTTTTTGGTCCCTGCAAATCAGAACAAATGTGAATACCACAACCTGTATCAAGGACCCAAGAATTAGCATGTGATTAGTAATTACATTGAATAGTGTAAATACCTGCAAATGAGGGTTTGATCTACCCATTATTTATGTCCTGCAAGTACTTGGGGCAGCTTCGTTTCCAGTGCCCTTTATCATGACAGTGGAAGCACTCTGCTTCCTACGGATTGGAAGAGGCATTAGTAGAACCAGCTTTGGTCCCACTTTAAGAGGATCCATCAAGAGACTTTCCCTTGCGGCTCTTGGAGGGAGCCTTCCTCTTCTTTCCCTTCCCATGTCCAATTTCCATAACAGGGGCAGAAGTAGTAGTAGGAGTAGACACAACCGACTTGCCTTTCAAGTTGCTTTCTACAGTTCTTAGAAGGCCTTGAAGCTTGGTAAGAGTGACCTCCTCCTTATTCATATGATAAGTCATAAGAAACTGATCATAACAAGAAGGTAAAGAGTGTAGAATAATATCTATGGACAACTCTTCATCAAAATTGACATTCAATTTAAGCAAGCGGTCCGCGAATCTATGTATCTTCTGCAAGTGGGCCGTGATGGGTTCACCATCCTTCATTTTGGTTGTGATCATTGAGGCAATGATCTCATACCTCTCCTGTCGAGCACTTTGATGGTATCTTTCCATCAAATCATGATACATTTCATAGGGGCAGTAGTCCTCATAGGACTTCTGCAGCTTAGCAGTCGTGGTTGCAATCATTAGACATGATACCTTTGTCGCATCCCTCTCATGAGTAGTGTGTTCAGCGATTTGTTCAGGGGTAGCATTGGTGACATCAATCTCTTTGAGCTCTTTATCTAGGACATATTCTTTGTCCTCATAGCGAATAGCCATTCTGATGTTTCGAATCCAGTCATTGAAGTTCGAGCCATCGAAAATGACCCTCCCACATAGGTTCATGAGGGAGAAATAGCCTGAAGGGATTGGGTTGGAAGCATTGTTTGGGAAAGACATTTGTAAAAGAAGAAGAACAAAGTTTAGATTAGATTATAATCCTTAATATTGCACCCAAATAAAATATTAAGGCTAGGACCCAACACAATATTCTACAATTGCGAAGAGGGATGTTGTAATCCAATTGTAAAATATTTGAAGGTAGGTAAATGAAGATTTACCAATTTCCACCATGAAAAACAAAATAAGTTATTAAGTTTTAATTGGTTTGAAATTCCTAGATATTTGAGATTCATTGAACTTTTCAATGGCATGTTTAAATCTCGATTATGCCCTTCATGTTTGTGACTGGGATGCCGAGGATCACAAACAAGGAGTGAATAACCATGCAAATTAGCTTGGTACACCCAATGTTACAAATCACCTAATCAATGTGCCGGTTAACCACACACGCTCTATTGATCTATGATTAAAATCAAGTTACCTTTTCCCACACATTGTCAGTCCCAGATTAGTGTGTCGGTTAACCACACACGCTCCACTAATGACTTAACAAGGTGCAAAGTGCAATTTCATGGATTAGCACCATTTCACATTTTTCCTAAAGTAACTAAGATTGAGAATTTTAATAAAAGTTTAGTTACTTTATATTTTATAATTATACTTTTAATGAGGGGGAATTAATGTCCTATCCTACCCGTTCGGCTAACGACCCTCCACCAATCAAGGAAACGGTGGGTGAGAGTAGACACCCATTAAACTACTATTTTATAGGCAGTAACCTTATACCCCCCCCCCTTATAGACCGGCTTCGTGAATGAGGCCTACTAACGGTAAGACCGACTTTGTCTATATATATATATATATATATATATATATATATATATATATATATATATATATATATATATATATATATATATATATATATATATATATATATATATATATATTATTAAACTTATAATATTATAAAGTATAAAGGTTGAATTTTAATTTTAAAAACTCTAGGGTTTGGAATTAAAGTTTCATTAGTGGGACTTTACAAATTCCAAAACTTGAGGGCAAGTTTTGAAACTTGTCAAAACTCTTCACATTCATGACTTATGAGTTTAATTGGATTTTAATGTATGAGACCTTTAATTTTCCATAACTTGAGGACAAGTTATGGAGGTCATTAAAATTCATTTAGATCAGTTTTCTAACATCTAAAATTATCACATAATCTATGATCTAACTAAACTCATATCAAGATAATTTCTAGTCAACAATTTGAAAGCAATTTTGTTTATCATATAAAAACAACAATTATTTTAAAACTTTGACAATTATCTTGTGGTTGGATGAGTACAAGCACTACCATATCATAAAAAATATTTCTAATGATCCAAAACAGTTAGTGGTAGTGTTCCCAATCCAAACCACGCCAAGAAACTCGAAATTCATCAAACAGGGCATTTAACTCGTCGAGTACATGAACTGGACTCGGCGAGTTTCTCTGTTACTGAGTGGACTCATTGAGTCGGTTCATGTACTCGGAGAGTTCACCAGTCAGAGGCCAAAATTTTGACTTTTTCAGCTTTGAAAAACTAGTAAGCATCAAATATAATAGAAAACAAAATCAGGCTCTGATACCACTGTTGGGTTTTGAGCACTATAACACTCCTATGGTGCACATGCAACCCTAAATGCTTTGGATCTATGTTTTCTCTATTATACATGCATATTTTCAATTTTTCCAAAGCATTTTCCTAACTAGCATACAAATTACCAAATAAATAATACATCTAGATAGATGACATACCTTTTAGAAGGACTTGTAGTTCTTGACCTTTGAAAGCTTGAGCACCTCAAGTGTGATGCCTCTAATGGTTCACAAACACCAATATGCAAGAGGATGGTTTAAGAGAATAAGTTACACATCTCAAAGAGAAGGTGCAACCTATTTTGGCTTAAGGAGGGTTCTATTTATAGTGTTGCACATGCTAGGGTTACACTTGGTAAACCCTAATAACCCATGACTTTCCAAATTCTCATGCTCCATGGGTTTAACCTCCATGGACTATCTATGGATTAGTTTATCCCATCTTCATAATCATGGATCATTGGCCCAAACTACAAGAATCGTTGATTTACATAATCAATCCCCATATATTTAATTAGTCTCTTTTGACCACAAAATTAATTCCAAATTAATTCTTGATCAATATTAATTAAATAGTTTCGTATTAATATATTATACGTGTAATATATTAATAAACCATAAATAACCTTATTCTCAAAATCCATCCTATCAAATTGCACTGGTGAAGGCAACCCAAAAGGACCATGCTACAATCGGGTCAAGTACATACCAGTTATAGTTACGGGCTTAGACACCAAATCCAACACACATAACTCCATACCGATACCATGGTCCTCATTAACTGAGAACAAAAGAAAAGTAAGTTGTCTCCTGACCCATGACACTATGGTGATAAATGATACGCCCTTTGATACATATCTATGACACACACACAATCTTGCGCTCATATAATGGTCCCCTGGCTGAGAGCATATGTAAATTAAGTCGTCTCTCTTGACCCATCACATTACAATAATGATTGGTATGCCCTATGATCTATATCCAAGACCCAAACACAACCTCACACTCACATCATGATCCCATGATTGTGAACATAAAAAAAGTAAGCCGGCTCGTAACCCATAACACTACAATGATGACCAATACGCCCTATGATCTATATACATGACCTAAGCATAATCCTCGCACTCATACCATGCTCCACTGACTAAGAACATAAGAAAAGTAAGTCGTCTTGATTTATATCAAATAGTCTATAAAATAAACTTGAAATAAATATCCAATTTTAAATTTATAAAACCGAATAAAGCAAACTTAGACTATAAACACCATGCAGTAGACTTGATCATGAATAACATAGCTTAGGTAACACCTTGTGCGGAACACATATGGACGGATATGTAATAATTTATTAAATCTAATTATTAATCAACCTCAAAAGAAACAATATAAATGGGAGTTTATGATAAGTGTCACTTAATTAAACTACCAAATAAACAAGCGTAATTGACTGTATAGAAAACAAATATGAAGGCATTCATATTTGGACTTAATCATTCACTATTCTATGGACGACTTCATTTGAGGTACTTGAAACATCACCCAAAACTGTAAGCCCAAAGCTTAGTGAGTTCCCCAAAAATCATCATTTGTTTAAAAAAAAAGTTTTCAAACATGTCTACTATCAGAGTGTTTCCTAAAATCATAAACAAAAAATGAGGAGCATATCTCTGATCTGATTTTCACGTTGTTCAAAAGGTTTTTGAATTAATTTTTGGATTCAAAAGTTTTCGCACTTTTTGAAAGTGAAAAATTGTCTAGATCTTAGTCTGTGATTCGATTCTGCATTTGAATCATTGAATCGAGTGTTCTACTAGTGAGTCTTATTTGAATCATATAGTTTGTTGTCAAATTCTCAAAGTTTCTTCAAAAATTCTCAAGAATTTATTCCGTACATCTATGGCGTCTTTCAATCTTAATTCCATGACTTCGTTTTCTCATCTTCTAGGATCATCCACCAAAATTCCTATGTTAATTCCTGAGTATTACGATCAATGGGCTGATCGTATGCAGGATTATCTCAATGGATTGGATGAAGAACTGTGGAATTGCATTTCTGGCAATTTTAATCCACCAACGAATGTTCAACCAATTGGATCATCTTCTGGAAGTTCTGAAGTTGAAAATCAGTCTGATCGTCTGAAAAAGTTAGAGAAAAGATGCGTGAGAGAGCTAAGAGGAGCTTTGCCTCCAGTTGTTTACAACTACGTGAGGAGTTGTACAACTGCAAAAGAAATCTGGAACAATCTCAAGGAGAAATTTCAAGGAAGTGAGAAGACAAAAGTTAACTCTGTGAAGCAATGCTTAGTGGAACTGAAGGACTTCAGACAGAAAGATGGTGAAACAATTGAAGTTTATTATGATCGTCTTAATGAACTGATCTATCGATGCAATCGATATGGTATCACCAGATCAGCCATGGAGTTCAATCTAACTTTTGTTATGGGACTTCGTAAGGAGTGGCGTAGTGTGAGCATGATGGTTAAGAATCAACAGAGCTTTGATACGTCAACTTTGAATGACTTGTACAATCAGCTGAAGTCTCATGAAAGCGAAGTGAACGAAATTGCTGAAGAATTGAAGGCAAGTTTGGGAGGTCCACTAGCTTTGGTTTCGAAGATCTCTGAAAGGGAAGCTGAGAAAGATGTTTCGGACGAAGATGAAGGGTTCATCATGAACTCAGATGATGAGGCAATTGCTTTTTGTTCAAACAATCGTGTGAAGAATTTCTTTAAAAAACCATTCAATCCGAAGGCAAAGTCATCTGAGTCAAAAGGGAATTTTATGAGTAAAAATGTTGGGGATGAGAAGAAGAAGGAAGAGATGAAAGATTCGAAGCCTGTTGAGGGAAAAACAGAGAAGAAATTAAAGGGAGATGTTGGGATAGATTGTCATTATTGCAACGGTGCCAATCACCTTGCGAATGACTGTATGCTTCGAAAGAAGGATTAAAGGAAGAACAAGGTCAAGGATGAGGCGTACTATGCAGAGAAGCTGGAGATGGTTCGTGCAAAAGCCAATAATTTGTCATTGGTTGCAAAGGGTGAGAATGAGGATGAAGAAGGTACTTATCAAATCTGGTCATCTGGATCAGACGATGAGGAGATGCGAAATCCGACCCACGGAGCAATGTATGCAAAAATGGAGGAAGAATCAGAGGAGGAGGCATATGAAGTTCGTGGAAGATGCTTCGTATCAAAAGTCGCTGACAAATCTCCAATGACCACAAAGGTACGAAATATTCTTGAATCTTTCAATATTCCAGTACATGCTTATAATTCTGAATTAGTATTTTTCGATGAAACTGTTACTTATTTTGATTCAATTGTGGTATCTGCTAGCAATGAGGCTAAGAAGCTATCTATGCAGTTGCTAGAGACACAGAAGAAACTAGATTCGAAAATTACTAAGATAGATTGTTTGGAACTTCAAATAACAAATATCATGGTTGATAGGGATAATTTGTCAAGTGAAACCAAACTGTTGTTAGCCCAGAGAAACATTTACTGTAATTCGGCTAAAAGACTATATGGGAAATTCACTGAACTACATCATTCATGCGAAATCAGTAAAGAACAACATAGAAAATTGCTGCCATTTTTAGCTTATGAAAGAGCTACAGTAGATAACATTTCGTATGATTGTGAAAAAGAAATAGCTGATTTTAACAAAGTTGCGAATGATAAGTATAGATATGGAATAGTCAAAGTTGATGAATGTCTTGATGCAAATGAATTAGTTAATATTATGAATGATACTTTGACTAAATCTGAACAAATTCAAATTTTGAAAAAGACTGAGAATTCAACGTCTGATTCTCAATCTAATTTTGCTGATATTGAAGATAATTCTGATAATATTAGTGAAATTAGTAAGCTTGAAGATATTGATTGTTCTCAGTTGTCTGTTGTTAATGGTGCATTATCATCTAAAGGGAAAGAAAAAGTTAAGGATTTGATGGTTGAAAATGAAACTCATATACCTTCAACTTCGAAAGTTTGTGAAAAAGAACTTCGTGGATCTCAAAGACAGCCAAACTGATGATAGTGATGATGAAGATGAAGAGAAAATTTCAAAAGAAAAGAAATCTTCAAAGGAAGAAGAAATTCCTCGAATTGTTGTTGATCAAGTGTATGGTGATGCACAAAAGTTCGAAAAAGTAATGAATGAAAAAGGTGAACATTATCTTGAAACAAATACAGTGGTTTATCCAACTGGAAATGTTGAGAATATCAAACCAGAATTAAAGAAGTTAGTTGAGGAGGATAATTCATAAACAACTGAAGAAGGTTTTTTCGCAAATCAAAGCATAGTTGAAAACAACTTAACAAAGAATTTGTATGTATTTCAACATCAAAAACCACAAAGATAATGGGTTGAAAAATCAAAAATTGAAAAAGAGAATACAAAATCTGTTGAAAAAGAAACTGAAAAAGTTGTTAAACTAAATTCTAAGGAATTTAAAGATCAAATTGACAAATTTTCGAAGGAAAACAACATTTCGAAAAGACAAGCAAGAAAGAAAATATTTTGGCAAAATGTTGAGTCTCAAAAGATGGCTGAATCACAATCAACCAAAAATGCTTCTAAAGCTAAAAATTCCTCTTTTTCAACAAAAACCCAACATTCAACTCAATCAAGTAATACAAGGTCTGAAGTAATTAAGCAATCAAAATTTTCGAAAGTTTCTGAAACTAACAAAACAAGAGCATTTTCAAAAACATCACATTCAAATAAAAAATTCTCTCCACGTCAACATTTTAAATCCACAGTTGATACATCTTATAGTCAATCTTTTCTAACAAAACCAAAAGTTGATTTTGTTCCTCAAAAACCAAATTTTCCTAATCATACGAAGAGAGATACAATGAAAACTTCACAGGAAAAAGGAATAACTTCAAGAAAGAACATTGATCATTGGCTTGAAGGCAAAGGAAAGATGTATCAGTCGAATGCATATTCAAAGGAGCAAATTAATGACGCATATGAAAAGTATGTGAATACCTCTTCGAATGGAAGTTCATATTCTAAAGATTCAAACATCTCGGTCAAAGCTTGGAAACCAGTATCAAAGGCAACGAATGTTTATTCTCCAACTCAGAATTCGAAGGGTAGTGTCAGTGGACATTCGAAACCATTAAACACTTATGTTTCGGTTCCTTTAGATGATGAAGTGAACTTAATTGATAGTCTCAAAACCAAAGTTTGTGATTGGGTTAAAAGTTCTTCATTACATTCGAAATTGAAATCTAATTTCCAAGGACCCAAAAAGCCTTGGGTACCTAAATTTTTTCACTGATTGCAGGTACTCTGTGACGAGCAATATGATAACAAATGGTACATTGATAGTGGTTGCTCTCGTCACATGACTGGGAAGAAGGAGAATTTAAGAGATTTTCGAAGTCTCAAGAATGCTGGTGTAGTAAAATTTGGGAACAATCAAAAATGTCAAGTCAAAGGATATGGGAAGATCACGAATGGACAATTCACAGTGAATCGTGTTGCATATGTTGAAGGTCTTCAACATAACTTGATTAGTGTTTCTCAACTTGTGGGCACTGGCAATCAAGTTCTTTTTAACGAAGAAGGAAGTATTATTTCGAATGTCAACACAAACGAAGTATTTCTGAAATCCAAAAGGAAAGGTGACATGTTCACTATGGACATCAATCCTATTGTAGGCAAACCTGCTGTATGCCTCCTTTCGAAAGCAAAAGCAGACTTGAGTTGGCTATGGCATCGAAGACTTTCACATCTCAACTTTCGAAACATCAATAAACTGGTGGTACAAGATCTGGTAAGAGGTTTACTTGTACTTAAATTTGACAATGATTCTTTATGTGCAGCTTGTGAAGTTGGCAAGCAACATAAACAAGGTCATCCAATTACGATTGATTCGAAAATCGTATCACCTCTGGAGGTTTTACACATTGACTTATGTGGTCCTTTGACTGTTTCAACTCTCAACAATAAACAGTACATTTTAGTGATTGTTGATGATTTTTCCAGATTTACGTGGGTTTATTTTCTAAGGCTTAAATCTGAAGTCGCACAAATCATGATTGACTTTATCAAAAAGATGGAAATCACGTTGAAGAATACTGTTCGAAAAATTAAGAGTGATCATGGAACTGAATTTAAGAACAATGTTCTTGATTCATTTTTGGTGGACAAAGGGATTTCGCATAATTTTTCATCTCCATACACACCACAACAAAATGGTGTTGTAGAACGAAGGAATCGTTCACTATGCGAAGCAGCGAGAACCATGTTGGCATATACGAATTTACCCCAATATCTTTGGGCTGAGGCAATATCCACTGCGTGTTTTACTCAAAATAGATCTTTCATACACAGGCGATTTAATATTACACCATATGAAATTCTGAATAATCGTAAACCTAATGTGAAATTCTTTCATGTTTTCGGATGTAGGTGTTTTATTATGAATCTCAAGGATCATCTTTCGAAATTTCAAGCAAAAGCTGATGAAGGGATTTTTCTTGGATATTCGCACAATTCAGTAGCATATCGTGTGTTAAATAAGAGAACACGAAAAGTGGAAGAAACTTTCAATCTCACATTTGATGATTACTATGTTAAACAAAAGGAGCATAAATTTACAAATCATCCAATTTTACAAGAAACACAAGTTGAAACTGAATCTTTACAAATGGATGATATTGATTATGATTTGATTTTTGGATTTTCAGATCATGCAGTCGATGCTGAAATTAATGCTCCTGATAATCACGTGCCAGAATGTACGAAATTTACTGATGAATCAACATCGACTCCTCAAGAAGGCGAAAGTATGCAACATAATCCAGTAGAGTGGGAGCACTTGGACTCGAATACTTTAAATGAAGAAGTGCATTCTTTCGAGGGGGAGAGAGAAAGATTGAATGCTGATGTTGAGGGGGAGCATAATGATGATGTTCATGATGCTTGTTCAATTGCAGGTTCCGAAAATGATGAAATGTACGAAGATGCACCTTTGGAATTTGATCCAGCATATCCACCAATGGAAAAATGGACAAGAGATCATCCGAAGGATCAAGTAATTGGGAATCCACAAGAGGGAGTTTTAACAAGAGCTCAAATACGTGCAAAGAATGAGGTATTGAATACTCATCAAGAATTTTGCATGTTCAATGTTTTCATCTCTAAAATTGAACCAAAAACAGTTAAGAATGCAATGGAACACTCAGATTGGGTTGTTGCAATGCAATCTGAATTGTCAGAATTCGAACGAAACAAGGTTTGGAGATTAATTCCTAAACCTGAAAATGTTTTGATGAGAAGTAAGTTCGAAATGAGCATGATGGGAAAAATCAATAATTTCCTTGGGCTGAATATTCGTCAAAACAGAGAAGGAATTTTCATCAATCAAGAAAAATATACGAAGAATCTGTTAGAAAAGTTTGGATTGACGAATAGCACGAAGCTACGTGTTCCTATGGCAACTAGCATAAAGTTGACACCATCGTTAGATAAACCGGCAGTTGACATAACTCTTTATCGAAGCATGATTGGTTCATTACTTTATCTCACAGCAAGTCGACCTGATATAATGTTTTCTGTGTGTAATTGTGCCAGGTATCAGTCCAATCCACGAGAGCCACATCTCACTGCTGTAAAGAATATATTTCGTTATCTTAAAGGAACAATTTCGTTAGGATTGTGGAATCCTTCGAAAACTGGATTTTTCGTACAAGCATACTCAGATGCAGACTTAGGTGGTTGTAATCTTGATCGAAAAAGCACGAGTGGTGGATGTCAATTTCTTGATGGCAAATTGGTGAGCTGGCAGTCGGAAAAGCAAACATGCGTATCAATATCAACAGCTGAAGCAGAATATGTGGCTGCTGCTGCTTGCACTTCACAAATAATATGGATTCAAAGTCAATTACGTGATTATGCAATTAATATGAAAAAGATTCCATTATATTGTGATTCTCAAAGTGCAATAAGAATTTGTCATAATCCTGTGCAGCATTCGAAGACTAAACATATAGCTCTTCGTTATCAGTTTATCAAGGATCACGTGGAAGATGGAAATATTGAAGTATATTTTGTGAAAACAACTGATCAGTTAGCTGATATTTTCACGAAGGCATTAGATGAAAAATCTTTTGTGCGAATTATAGAAGGACTTGGAATGATCGATGGAAATTCTGTTCCATACGAAAAAGAATAATGATGGGTGACATAGAATAAATCAGAGGCGCTGAATAAAAGATAACGCAAAGTCATTCAACATTCAACGGTTACTGTTCATGGTCAACGCTTCGACCGCTTCGAATTCGCACGTTTGTTACTTATTTTAAGTGTTGATTCAGCGGTTACTGTTCATAGTCAACGCTTCGACCGCCTCGAATTCGTATATTTGTCACTCATAAAGGAATGATAAAAAAAATTCGTCTGTTTGCAACAAATATAGTATCTTTTTCAAGTTTTCGAAAAATCAAAAATCCAAAAAGATTTTCTTCTGTATTGTATTTTCAACTTTCGAAAAATTCAAATCAACAAAAAGATTTTATAGTTTTCTTTTAAGTATTTTGGTGCAGATCTTTCTGAACATTCGAAGAGGCACATGCTTGTAGCTCTAGGGTCAGGTAAATGAATCTTACAACTTTTTCCATTTTACTTACTTTGAACTAGTTAAGTTGTCCCTAGAAGCATGCTGCTGCATGTTGTCCGAAGCCTCCAAAGACTCAATGTGTGTGTACGAAATCCTTAATGAAATTCTTCATACGAAGTTTTCTTCCCAATCAGGCTTGTATTCACATTAGTCTACTGAGCTACCTGACTCTTCACATATGAGTTAAGAGTTTACTATTTAGTCCAAAAATCAACATAGGTACAATTCGAATCTTAAATCCATCTTTTTCATCAAAATTCTTACACGATCACACACAAAGACATATGTCCGAGAGGTCTCTGATCAAAACAATCGAGACTTAGACATATCAAAACTCTGTGTTTATGATCTGACATCATGAGACCGTGATGAAAGTGAAACCCAATTTTCATAATCTTTTTCAGGAATTGACGGGGAACAATATTCCAGATATTAACGAAACTTTTGTTTCAGTACAAATATTCGAAACTCCAAATCATATTCATTTCACATGAGTGGTCTTGATCAAACATTTGAAGCTCACAATGTTTGTTACCCAACAAGATCCAACACACAAATTTTTTTCTTGGATATGATTTCAGTGTGAGTTTTATTCGAATGTCCTAGTCATTTTAAAATTTATCAAAGCCAACTTGTCACTGACTACACTGGTTAAACAAGTAATTTCTGTTAAAATTTCTCACCTTATGCTAAGGCGGATATGTAACGAAATTTTTAAGCCTACTATGTAGCCTTACAAAAGAAGCCCTTCGAAACTTCTCTACAAGTTTTTGACTGTAATTCACAGGAAACCACACAAGCAATTGATCATTTCTCTTAATGATTACTGAAGTAATCTTTGCCCGGGATTTCATCTGCTTTTGTGTCAATTGTTTGACATCACACTAATCCAAAAAAAAAATTTCATTGCTTCTTATCTACATTCTTTGGAACACTGCACTCACGAAATCCTTGAGGTTCTGAGTAATACCAACTCAGGCTGATGATTTCGAACATCTGGCATATGACTTCGCTTTTTATCCCAAAAGTGAAAGAGCCCTGCCTTCATTCGAAGGATTCTAACGGTTACAAATCATCTTGGGGATAACAATATAGGCTATCTACATATGACGCATGGTATTCTGTCCGGTTCTCAAGGGGATGTGACAGTTACTTTTTGACACATGGCTACCTTTCCGCAGTAATGGTCTGATTTTCAAGGTGCCACGTCGGATATCATTAAATGCACATCCCGCTTCAAATTCAAACTTCAGGGTTACATATAAAAGGGGATTCAAGGGTTCATTATCAGTTTACGCATTCCAAAAGCAAAAATTCTCTAAATTCTCTGATCTTTCAAATTCTCAAACCCTAACAATGGCGTCTTCTGCTCATGTCGATCCATCCACTGAAGATATTTCATCTGCACCAGTCATGAAGATTCAATCCACTAACTATTACGTGGATGGTGAAGTTTCTCAATACCCAGAGGAATTGAAGATCCTCATAGTTGCTCTCAAACACTCTGTTTTATCCACGGCGATGTTCAATTCCTTTTCTGTTCCATTGTCCTGGCTTTCTCAAGCAGGATCCACTGCAACATACAACAAAGCTTCCGATACGATCACTTTTCATCTTGTGAACGATAAAAAGGCTAGGTTATCCAAGAAACTCTTCTACCAGATTCTTGATATTCCAAATTCACCTCCTTATGTTGATTTCACATTCCCACAAATAGTCCATATGTTTAATGAGATGGGATATCAGCCCCCATTGTCAAAAATCAGTGATTTTAAGAAGTTTGGACTTCCATGATTATGGAATTTTTTGTTTAGGATTTTTCTTCGATGTTTGACCGGAAGAACTGTTGGGTTAGATAAAGGCAGAATGGAAGTTTATGCTATGGTGGCAGGCTTATACTATGATCTTCAGGCAGACTATTCTACACAATTATGGAAGGAATTCCAAAAAGGTGTAGAACATATGAATGTTGTTCATGGCATTTCGTGTGCACGATATTGGAGCCTTATTTTGCAGTATTTTTATAATAAGGAAGGGATACTCGTACCAACTGACGAAGAGAAAGTTAATTTTCAATCATATCATTATCCGAAGGAAGTTGTAGATGATGCTGATGAATTCCCATCTATTACTCAGATTCCAGATGCGATGCTTAAAAGGGTGGATCTTACGAATTTAGTTTTGATAGCATATCTGAAGACAATCGATTC
This sequence comes from Lactuca virosa, assembly GCF_052849685.1. Taxonomy (NCBI): domain Eukaryota; kingdom Viridiplantae; phylum Streptophyta; class Magnoliopsida; order Asterales; family Asteraceae; genus Lactuca; species Lactuca virosa. The sequence continues at coordinate 333,469,500 of NC_136433.1, forward strand.
TTCTGTTCCGACTGGGATCTTGTTACCTAGGGAAGAGAAGAAGTCCAAAAAGTCAAAGAAGGCTGATCCTGTTTCCTATGAAAAGAAAACCAAGGATTCGAAATCTGCAAAGTCTCCAAAGAAGAAGCTTGCAACTGTTGAAGTATCGGTTGATGAGACCCAGGTGATTGAGCCCATTGTTCAAGATACTCAAGAGAAGGTTATCATTCCTTCGAAAACAGGAATGTTTCAAAGAATAAAAATGAAGTCCACTCGCAAACGTCAGTCTCCTACACAAAAGATGGTTCGCAAACCACAGATAACTCACCAAGGAGTATTAATTCGCGAAGTACCAGCACCAGTTTCTCCGGGGTCGAAGAAAAGGATGGCTGAGGATATGGCCAAGAAGTTGTCACAGAAAAAGAAGAAGAAGGCTCGAAAGCTGGTAATTTCCACTGAGTCGACTGAAGATGATGAAGAAAGAGTTCCAGAAACTCCTGAGAAGACAGTTGTCACACCACCCGAAGTTTCGATTGCCAAATCAATTTTTGAGGAGGTTCGAACTTCAGGCATCCCTGCACACGTATCTGATACGGATGCAAATGTCGATATGGGTGAAGGAGGCTCGAAGCATGAAGATCAAGGTCCTATTATTTCTACTCCTATTGTTTCTGTCTCACCATCAACTATTCCCATTACATCATCCACTTATTCTCCAACATTCGAACATATTCTTGATCAACCTTTTACTTCCATTTTTTCATCACAATCTACTGAGCCACCTAAATCCACTTCTCCTATTCAAGACACTACTTTTATAGAGACAGAAACTGACAATGAAGGGTTTGGAGGAACATTTGAAGACTTGGAATTTCATGAAGAGGAAGAAGAATTTCCTGATCATATGCTGATGACTATGAAGCAGTATAAAATTCTTAATCAGAAATTGAATTCTATTATTCAATCTCAAGCAGATCTTGGAGGAGGTTCATCAGTTTCAAGTCTGGAAATCGATACAATGTTAAAGATGATGGAATCACGAATAATCAGCAAAGTCTCAGGCATGATGAAAGCTTCCGAGTCTATTATTTTGGAGAAGGTTGACTACACTGATCAAAATAATGAACTTCGTGTTAAAAATCAAAGATCAGATTTTATAGGTGAAGTCAAGAATCTGAAAAGCCTAACAAAAAAACGTCATGTTCTTTTTGTTCAAGAAGTGAAGAAGGTGAGGGAAGATGTTAACATGCAAATTCGTGAACTCCGCGAAGAAATGCAAAAAGAAGTTGCAGCTGTTCACCATGATTATGCATCTGTGAATCAAAAGGTGGATATCATTTGTGATGCGGTAACAAGATTTGTGAAGTTATATGAAAATTTGAGTCCTCAAATAACTCAAATCTCAACATCCGAAACTGCAAGTTTTGAGGAAGTGATAAAGCTACTCAAAGAGTTAAAGGAAATTTCAGAAAGACCGGTTTCGTATCCATTGATTACTCCGGAATTTCTATCTCAAAAGTTTGTTCAATTCGAAGCCATACTTAACAAGCAACTTGCCCCGCTCTTTCGCATATCCAGTCTTCTTCCAACAACAACTGCCCCTCTTGTTTTCACAGGGGTGCAAGGGGGAGAAAGGAAGTCAGGAGGAGAAGATGCGAAAGTGGTGGGCAAAGTATATTCTTCGAACATCCCTTCAACAAAACCGGTGATTGTATCTGCTGAACCAGTGACTTCAACTATCATAACAACGATGCCAACTACAAGACCAATTTCGAAAGGAATTGTAATTGGTAAACCCTTGGAAACTGGTGGGAGTGGATCGAAGCCAAAAGAAGTAACTGAAAAACCTGCTTCAAAAGACAAAGGGAAATCGATTCTTGTTGAAAAATCGAAGGAAGAAAAGAAGGCAGAAGCAGAAGCTGAGATTGAAAAGCTCAGAATTGTTCAGAGTACAATGGTACAGAGAGCAAATGATCCAAAGGGGATGGATAAAGGTGATCCAGCGAAACACTATAACTACGAGACAATCGAAGCCAAGGTTGCTTTTAATCACATGTATACATTTGCAAAGAAGCCAAAGCAGAGTTACCTGGTCACGAATACAGATGTAAGTCAGCTGGATTTCCCAATAAATGAAATGATGTTTATTATGCCACAATTCAAAGCTGAAGGGAATTTCAAAGAAAAAGATGAAGGCACACACATGAAAATTCGTTTTCATGTTGTTCTTGGAAGAGCCCCTGAGGAAGTATGGTCTCTGATCAAAATAAAGAAAGTGATCAGCATGAAAAAGGATGTGGTTTTCGAAAACACAGTCCAAAACTTTAAATACGTGGTTGCCAGGGCAGATGGAAAGATTTGTGAATTCACTGTTGCAGATTTTCCATTGATGAATTTGTATGATCTCATACAAGTTGCATTGCTTTTAAAAGACAAATCTTTTTCATTCCTACAAAACACAGATCCAGAAGAATTCAAGATTGGAGTTGCTCACATCAAAATCTTCATCGAAAATTATTATGAGTGTTTGGCAATGACCGATGTGGAGTTAGCAACTGCCAAGGGAATGGAAATAAAAGCTCCAATGGCTCCTTCGAAGACTCAGAGTGAATTGAAGAAATATGCTGATGGAGAAATTTGTCTTAAGCCATTTGGAATAGTTTTTGCTGGAAAAGACAAAACAGGAAAAGCTAAAGGATTCTTGTTCCAGGCAAGTGAAGTAGAAAGGTACTCTACGTCTCAATATACGAACTTAATTGTTCGTATGAATCATTGCAAGAAAAACAATGAAGGAGACAAGAAGGAGTTGAAGAAGATTATTTCATGGTATACAGAGGTTCGAAGAGTTTTGCTATACTCCATCACACTTCTTACGAACTGAATACTTCGACTATGATTACAAAGGGGGAGATTGTTAGAGTCGAAGTATTGTAATTAGTCGAAGTATGTTTTGGTGTCTTCGAACATTCTGTAATTTATTTTACTAGGGCATTGTATTCGAAGCTTAACGCTTAGTCCTTAGTATATTTTTTGTACGCTTTCCTCTCCTATAAATAGGAGTGTTTACTAGGGTCATAGTAACGAAGTCTTTACAGATTAACATCTTGTACTCTGTAAAACTTGAAAGCGTAATTGAGCTGAACCAAGATCATATTTACATCCTGTGTTTAAATCTCGCATCATTACTTGAATTCATACTCTGATTAATTCATTACTCGATTCATTGTTTCATCAATTGGTATCAGAGCGGGTGTTCTTGATTTCATCAAGAATTGATCCATGGTGGCAATCTTGATTTGGTGATTCATTTTTTTTGATCTTGGATCTTCATGGTTTAGAGAGTTTTTGGATTCTAGAAATCGAATTCATCTTTGATTCTATTCATAATTCGATTTTCTTCACTAGAATTCAAGTGATTTTTACTTTCTCTCTCTAGAAAACCCAAGTTCATATCGATTGATCAAAGATGGAAGAAACAATTTGTGAAATTTTTTTTATGGAGGATTATTCATGGCCATTTAGTTTTGAAGGAGTTCTCAATTGTTTTGTAACCGGGTATTTCAAACAAAATTCACTCATTTCTAGTATGAAATGTGAATGTGGAAAATTCAATGGTTATCCTCTTGATCATGATCATCATAAGACGTTGCTTAATCGTTTGGTAACAACTTATCATGAAAGAAGAAAGAAGAAGAAAGATGATGAAGTAATTGAAGGAATTCGTCTTGATGAATGCATATATGGTGATAATGTTCTTGCTTCTTACCCGGATGTTCTTGATGTTCAAGAAAAAGGAATTCAAGTTGATTTTAATGATGAAAAAGTTTTTTGCTCGATTGGAGTTCAAACCGATGATATTTTGTGTTCTTGTGATTCGTTTGAAGGAATGATTCCTTATCGGAAGCCGGTGATCCAAGAAATTCACAAGTATCAAACTCCAAAAGATTTGATTCAAACTCAACATGTTCATGTTGTTGAAAGTGGGTTTGTTCATGAAATCAAGTCTTCAAGATGCAAAAAGATGAGAAAGAAAAAGAAGAAGAAGATCAATCGCAAAAATAAGCGGATTTACTCACAAAAATTGTCAAATGTTGTGAAGCGAAAATCCGTGAAGCAAATTTGGGTTCCAAAGCAACAATCTCCAAGTGTTGCATTGAATTTGAAGTCAAAACCCAAAAATATTGGTGGTTCTTTTGAAGATGTTCTTGGATCGTTGAAGAACACGAAGAACACGAAGAACGAGTTGTACATCTCGCATAGTGGTTGGTACAATGTTCAAATTGGAGATTTTCTCGTTCCGACAAAAGAACCAAGATCTTCTAAATTTGATTCGTTCGTTGAAAACGGAACTCGATTTGTCAAAAAGGTATCACAAATTCTCAAATGGATTCCAAAACGTCCATGATTTCAATTCGTATTTTTCGTTTTTCATTTTTGATCGATTTGCCTCATTGGATCTAATCTGTTTCAACCTCATAGTTGATCCAGTTATTCTTGTTAAGATCAAAATTCCAAAAATCAAAATCATATTTCCAAATTTTTTTTTAAATTTTCGAGTTCATCACTGTTCATCCAATTTTTTTGACTAAGTCCATAATTCAAAATTCACTGTTCATCTCTCATTAATTGAAATATGGAGCCCAATCGATTTCACATTCTGAATTTCTGATTACTATTTGTTTAAATCATTTAAGCCCAAATGATTATATTTCGTTACTGTTCATCTTATTTCAAGCCCAATTGATATTCCTTATATTCGATTATGGAATATGTCTGGATGACGAACTGTTGAACCTCGCATCACATAGACGATTCACATCAGGTGATATCAAGTTGAAGATCAATGTTCTAATTCGTTGATAATCTAAATTCGTTTTTGGATTACTAATCTCACAAACATATGATTGAAGAAAAATTAATCGATTGTGGTTTGATTATTGAAAGGTCAAACCTTCAAAAGTCAAAATTGATTTGATAATAGTCAAAATCAGTTTGAGTGAATCGATTAAGAATGTTGGGAATCGATGAGTCAGATTTAAGTCGATGATTGCAAGCGATAATCGAGTTCGCATACCTGACTTAGAAAGGGAAGTTAAACTGGAAATCGATGTTTGTACATTCGATTTTGTAATTAGACTTGAGAAGTCTTGAAATCGATGGTTGGGTGATTGTTAAAGATCGAAGATTTTGGAAGTTTTGTCTTTAAGATCGAAGGTTATTTGCAAGAGGAATGGTGTTAAGTGATGGTTTTGAGTTTGGATTCGAAAACTGGTAAATGATAGTTTGGAATCGATGGAGCCCTGAGTCAATCGACGAACAGGTGGAACGAGAGTTTGGGGTGATATTGGATTTAGATGAACGAATGGAGTTTGGATTCGAATAGTCTTGATAGTTGGGTTGATTGATTTGGAGTCGGAAAAATGAATTTGTTTTGATCATTGATGTAGATTGTTGATTTTTGAGATAGGAAACGATGGTTGAAGCTTTGGTTAACAGTCGATTGATTGTTGATGTACGAAGGGTTCGTGTATGACGATAAAGAAAGATCTGGAAAGTGAAAGTTTGGGGATCGTGGAATTATACTCAAAGGTTAAATAATCTTCATTGTTGAAAATTGAAAGTTTTTGTTTGGAATCAAATGTTGTGATGTCAAGGATCGATGTTCGAAGAATTGATATTTGGAATCGATGTACGAAAATTTTTGATTTTGGGAAGAACTGTAAGGAACGGACTGTAAGAACGAACAGATGATGATTTTGATAGTTGAATGTACGAAGAATGAAAAACTGTATGAACTGGGTTGAAAGAACGAACTGGGAAAATTCGATTCAGAGGTATTTAAAGGTTACTGTTCATTAAGAGGCTTCGAATGCTTCGAATTCGTGTGTTTGGGAAGATGATTTTCATACGAAGAGGAGAGACAAGGAAAATCTTCGTATGTTTGGTTGAAAATTTTCCGTGTGTGTTGGATGCAGTTTTGTACGAAGCGACACTTCGCACCAAGTGAATTGTCTGAGAAATGAAATTGGGGAAGAAAGAAGGAAAAGTTTCGCATATGGCCCTTATAGTTTCGACTGTTTGACAAATTTTACAACTCTTTGTATGATTGGCAAAAATTTCGAATGTTTTGCTCAAAATGCAGAATTTTCGAATTCAGCCCCATAAATTTCGAATGTTTGGCAAACTCAAGAATTAATTGAAGTTTCGAATGTTTGACACTTTTCACCCAGATTCGAAAATTTTCTGAAATTTCGAATGTTTGGTCAAATTTTCGTATGTTTGGTACACAATGGCAGAATTTTCGAAAATAGTCCCTGAGGCTTCGAATGTTTGGCGGTTTATACCCAAATTCGAAAACGGACTGTTTTTGCTGAAAATTGAAGAAAATGCATTTCAAGCCCCTGCAGTTTGTGAAAATTGACGCTTTCTACCCAGCTTTGGAAAAGGGGGAGAGTTTTGCATATTTGGCTGTTTTGGGCGCAACGGGTCCCTGCAGAATTCAGAAAGTGACGATTTTTACCCGGTTTTTGAAAAATCTTGCAACTTTCACCCAAAAAGATTTTCTTTTGTATTGTATTTTCAACTTTCGAAAAATTCAAATCAACAAAAAGATTTTATAGTTTTCTTTTAAGTATTTTGGTGCAGATCTTTCTGAACATTCGAAGAGGCACATGCTTGTAGCTCTAGGGTCAGGTAAATGAATCTTACAACTTTTTCCATTTTACTTACTTTGAACTAGTTAAGTTGTCCCTAGAAGCATGCTGCTGCATGTTGTCCGAAGCCTCCAAAGACTCAATGTGTGTGTACGAAATCCTTAATGAAATTCTTCATACGAAGTTTTCTTCCCAATCAGGCTTGTATTCACATTAGTCTACTGAGCTACCTGACTCTTCACATATGAGTTAAGAGTTTACTGTTTAGTCCAAAAATCAACATAGGTACAATTCGAATCTTAAATCCATCTTTTTCATCAAAATTCTTACACGATAACACACAAAGACATATGTCCGAGAGGTCTCTGATCAAAACAATCGAGACTTAGACATATCAAAACTCTGTGTTTATAATCTGACATCATGAGACCGTGATGAAAGTGAAACCCAATTTTCATAATCTTTTTCAGAAATTGACGGGGAACAATATTCCAGATATTAACGAAACTTTTGTTTCAGTACAAATATTCGAAACTCCAAATCATATTCATTTCACATGAGTGGTCTTGATCAAACATTTGAAGCTCACAATGTTTGTTACCCAACAAGATCCAACACACAAATTTTTTTCTTGGATATGATTTCAGTGTGAGTTTTATTCGAATGTCCTAGTCATTTTAAAATTTATCAAAGCCAACTTGTCACTGACTACACTGGTTAAACAAGTAATTTCTGTTAAAATTTCTCACCTTATGCTAAGGCGGATATGTAACGAAATTTTTAAGCCTACTATGTAGCCTTACAAAAGAAGCCCTTCGAAACTTCTCTACAAGTTTTTGACAGTAATTCACAGGAAACCACACAAGCAATTGATCATTTCTCTTAATGATTACTGAAGTAATCTTTGCCCGGGATTTCATCTGCTTTTGTGTCAATTGTTTGACATCACACTAATCCAATTTTTTTTTTCATTGCTTCTTATCTACATTCTTTGGAACACTGCACTCACGAAATCCTTGAGGTTCTGAGTAATACCAACTCAGGCTGATGATTTCGAACATCTGGCATATGACTTTGCTTTTTATCCCAAAAGTGAAAGAGCCCTGCCTTCATTCGAAGGATTCTAACGGTTACAAATCATCTTGCGGATAACAATATAGGCTATCTACATATGACGCATGGTATTCTGTCCGGTTCTCAAGGGGATGTGATAGTTACTTTTTGAAACATGGCTACCTTTCCGCAGTAATGGTCTGATTTTCAAGGTGCCACGTCGGATATCATTAAATGCACATCCCGCTTCAAATTCAAACTTCAGGGTTACATATAAAAGGGGATTCAAGGGTTCATTATCAGTTTACGCATTCCAAAAGCAAAAATTCTCTAAATTCTCTGATCTTTCAAATTCTCAAACCCTAACAATGGCGTCTTCTGCTCATGTCGATCCATCCACTGAAGATATTTCATCTGCACCAGTCATGAAGATTCAATCCACTAACTATTACGTGGATGGTGAAGTTTCTCAATACCCAGAGGAATTGAAGATGCTCATAGTTGCTCTCAAACACTCTGTTTTATCCACGGCGATGTTCAATTCTTTTTCTATTCCATTGTCCTGGCTTTCTCAAGCAGGATCCACTGCAACATACAACAAAGCTTCCGATACGATCACTTTTCATCTTGTGAACGATAAAAAGGTTAGGTTATCCAAGAAACTCTTCTACCAGATTCTTGATATTCCAAATTCACCTCCTTATGTTGATTTCACATTCCCACAAATAGTCCATATGTTTAATGAGATGGGATATCAGCCCCCATTGTCAAAAATCAGTGATTTTAAGAAGTTTGGACTTCCATGATTATGGAATTTTTTGTTTGGGATTTTTCTTCGATGTTTGACCGGAAGAACTGTTGGGTTAGATAAAGGCAGAATGGAAGTTTATGCTATGGTGGCAGGCTTATACTATGATCTTCAGGCAGACTATTCTACACAATTATGGAAGGAATTCCAAAAAGGTGTAGAACATACGAATGTTGTTCATGGCATTTCGTGTGCACGATATTGGAGCCTTATTTTGCAGTATTTTTATAATAAGGAAGGGATACTCGTACCAACTGACGAAGAGAAAGTTAATTTTCAATCATATCATTATCCGAAGGAAGTTGTAGATGATGCTGATGAATTCCCATCTGTTGCTCAGATTCCAGATGCGATGCTTAAAAGGGTGGATCTTACGAATTTGGTTTTGATAGCATATCTGAAGACAATCGATTCTTCTGTTCCGACTGGGATCTTGTTACCTAGGGAAGAGAAGAAGTCCAAAAAGTCAAAGAAGGTTGATCCTGTTTCCTATGAAAAGAAAACCAAGGATTCGAAATCTTCAAAGTCTCCAAAGAAGAAGCTTGCAACTGTTGAAGTATCGGTTGATGAGACCCAGGTGATTGAGCCCATTGTTCAAGATACTCAAGAGAAGGTTATCATTCCTTCGAAAACAGGAATGTTTCGAAGAATAAAAATGAAGTCCACTCGCAAACGTCAGTCTCCTACACAAAAGATGGTTCGCAAACCACAGATAACTCACCAAGGAGTATTAATTCGCGAAGTACCAGCACCAGTTTCTCCGGGGTCGAAGAAAAGGATGGCTGAGGAAATGGCCAAGAAGTTGTCACAGAAAAAGAAGAAGAAGGCTCGAAAGCTGGTAATTTCCACTGAGTCGACTGAAGATGATGAAGAAAGAGTTCCAGAAACTCCTAAGAAGACAGTTGTCATACCACCCGAAGTTTCGATTGCCAAATCAATTTTTAAGGAGGTTCGAACTTCAGGCATCCCTGCACACGTATCTGATACGGATGCAAATGTCGATATGGGTGAAGGAGGCTCGAAGCATGAAGATCAAGGTCTATTATTTCTACTCCTATTGTTTCTGTCTCACCATCAACTATTCCCATTACATCATCCACTCATTCTCCAACATTCGAACATATTCTTGATCAACCTTTTACTTCCATTTTTTCATCACAATCTACTGAGCCACCTAAATCCACTTCTCCTATTCAAGACACTACTTTTATAGAGACAGAAACTAACAATGAAGGGTTTGGAGGAACATTTGAAGACTTGGAATTTCATGAAGAGGAAGAGGAATTTCCTGATCATATGCTGATGACTATGAAGCAGTATAAAATTCTTAATCAGAAATTGAATTCTATTATTCAATCTCAAGCAGATCTTGGAGGAGGTTCATCAGTTTCAAGTCTGGAAATCGATACAATGTTAAAGATGATGGAATCACGAATAATCAGCAAAGTCTCAGGCATGATGAAAGCTTCCGAGTCTATTATTTTGGAGAAGGTTGACTACACTGATCAAAATAATGAACTTCGTGTTAAAAATCAAAGATCAGATTTTATGGGTGAAGTCAAGAATCTGAAAAGCCTAACAAAAGAACGTCATGTTCTTTTTGTTCAAGAAGTGAAGAAGGTGAGGGAAGATGTTAACATGCAAATTCGTGAACTCCGCGAAGAAATGCAAAAAGAAGTTGCAGCTGTTCACCATGATTATGCATCTGTGAATCAAAAGGTGGATATCATTTGTGATGCGGTAACAAGATTTGTGAAGTTATACGAAAATTTGAGTCCTCAAATAACTCAAATCTCAACATCCGAAACTGCAAGTTTTGAGGAAGTGATAAAGCTACTCAAAGAGTTAAAGGAAATTTCAGAAAGACGGGTTTCGTATCCATTGATTACTCCGGAATTTCTATCTCAAAAGTTTGTTCAATTCGAAGCCATACTTAACAAGCAACTTGCCCCGCTCTTTCGCATATCCAGTCTTCTTCCAACAACAACTGCCCCTCCTGTTTTCACAGGGGTGCAAGGGGGAGAAAGGAAGTCAGGAGGAGAAGATGCGAAAGTGGTGGGCAAAGTATATTCTTCGAACATCCCTTCAACAAAACCGGTGATTGTATCTGCTGAACCAGTGACTTCAACTATCATAACAACGATGCCAACTACAAGACCAATTTCGAAAGGAATTGTAATTGGTAAACCCTTGGAAACTGGTGGGAGTGGATCGAAGCCAAAAGAAGTAACTGAAAAACCTGCTTCAAAAGACAAAGGGAAATCGATTCTTGTTGAAAAATCGAAGGAAGAAAAGAAGGCAGAAGCAGAAGCTGAGATTGAAAAGCTCAGAATTGTTCAGAGTACAATGGTACAGAGAGCAAATGATCCAAAGGGGATGGATAAAGGTGATCCAGCGAAACACTATAACTACGAGACAATCGAAGCCAAGGTTGCTTTTAATCACATGTATACATTTGAAAAGAAGCCAAAGCAGAGTTACCTGGTCACGAATACAGATGTAAGTCAGCTGGATTTCCCAATAAATGAAATGATGTTTATTATGCCACAATTCAAAGCTGAAGGGAATTTCAAAGAAAAAGATGAAGGCACACACATGAAAATTCGTTTTCATGTTGTTCTTGGAAGAGCCCCTGAGGAAGTATGGTCTCTGATCAAAATAAAGAAAGTGATCAGCATGAAAAAGGATGTGGTTTTCGAAAACACAGTCCAAAACTTTAAATACGTGGTTGCCAGGGCAGATGGAAAGATTTGTGAATTCACTGTTGCAGATTTTCCATTGATGAATTTGTATGATCTCATACAAGTTGCATTGCTTTTAAAAGACAAATCTTTTTCATTCCTACAAAACACAGATCCAGAAGAATTCAAGATTGGAGTTGCTCACATCAAAATCTTCATCGAAAATTATTATGAGTGTTTGGCAATGACCGATGTGGAGTTAGCAACTGCCAAGGGAATGGAAATAAAAGCTCCAATGGCTCCTTCGAAGACTCAGAGTGAATTGAAGAAATATGCTGATGGAGAAATTTGTCTTAAGCCATTTGGAATAGTTTTTGCTGGAAAAGACAAAACAGGAAAAGCTAAAGGATTCTTGTTCCAGGCAAGTGAAGTAGAAAGGTACTCTACGTCTCAATATACGAACTTAATTGTTCGTATGAATCATTGCAAGAAAAACAATGAAGGAGACAAGAAGGAGTTGAAGAAGATTATTTCATGGTATACAGAGGTTCGAAGAGTTTTGCTATACTCCATCACACTTCTTACGAACTGAATACTTCGACTATGATTACAAAGGGGGAGATTGTTAGAGTCGAAGTATTGTAATTAGTCGAAGTATGTTTTGGTGTCTTCGAACATTCTGTAATTTATTTTACTAGGGCATTGTATTTGAAGCTTAACGCTTAGTCCTTAGTATATTTTTTGTACGCTTTCCTCTCCTATAAATAGGAGTGTTTACTAGGGTCATAGTAACGAAGTCTTTACAGATTAACATCTTGTACTCTGTAAAACTTGAAAGCGTAATTGAGCTGAACCAAGATCATATTTACATCCTGTGTTTAAATCTCGCATCATTACTTGAATTCATACTCTGATTAATTCATTACTCGATTCATTGTTTCATCAATTGGTATCAGAGCGGGTGTTCTTGATTTCATCAAGAATTGATCCATGGTGGCAATCTTGATTTGGTGATTCATTTTTTTGATCTTGGATCTTCGTGGTTTAGAGAGTTTTTGGATTCTAGAAATCGAATTCATCTTTGATTCTATTCATAATTCGATTTTCTTCACTAGAATTCAAGTGATTTTTACTTTCTCTCTCTAGAAAACCCAAGTTCATATCGATTGATCAAAGATGGAAGAAACAATTTGTGAAATTTTTTTTATGGAGGATTGTGGAATCCTTCGAAAACTGGATTTTTCGTACAAGCATACTCAGATGCAGACTTAGGTGGTTGTAATCTTGATCGAAAAAGCACGAGTGGTGGATGTCAATTTCTTGATGGCAAATTGGTGAGCTGGCAGTCGAAAAAGCAAACATGCGTATCAATATCAACAGCTGAAGCAGAATATGTGGCTGCTGCTGCTTGCACTTCACAAATAATATGGATTCAAAGTCAATTACGTGATTATGCAATTAATATGAAAAAGATTCCATTATATTGTGATTCTCAAAGTGCAATAAGAATTTGTCATAATCCTGTGCAGCATTCGAAGACTAAACATATAGATCTTCGTTATCAGTTTATCAAGGATCACGTGGAAGATGGAAATATTGAAGTATATTTTGTGAAAACAACTGATCAGTTAGCTGATATTTTCACGAAGGCATTAGATGAAAAATCTTTTGTGCGAATTATAGAAGGACTTGGAATGATCGATGGAAATTCTGTTCCATACGAAAAAGAATAATGATGGGTGACACAGAATAAATCAGAGGCGCTGAATAAAAGATAACGCAAAGTCATTCAACATTCAACGGTTACTGTTCATGGTCAACGCTTCGACCGCTTCGAATTCGCACGTTTGTTACTTATTTTAAGTGTTGATTCAGCGGTTACTGTTCATAGTCAACGCTTCGACCACTTCGAATTCGTATATTTGTCACTCATAAAGGAATGATAAAAAAAATTCGTCTGTTTGCAACAAATATAGTATCTTTTTCAAGTTTTCGAAAAATCAAAAATCCAAAAAGATTTTCTTTTGTATTGTATTTTCAACTTTCGAAAAATTCAAATCAACAAAAAGATTTTATAGTTTTCTTTTAAGTATTTTGGTGCAGATCTTTCTGAACATTCGAAGAGGCACATGCTTGTAGCTCTAGGGTCAGGTAAATGAATCTTACAACTTTTTCCATTTTACTTACTTTGAACTAGTTAAGTTGTCCCTAGAAGCATGCTGCTGCATGTTGTCCGAAGCCTCCAAAGACTCAATGTGTGTGTACGAAATCCTTAATGAAATTCTTCATACGAAGTTTTCTTCCCAATCAGGCTTGTATTCACATTAGTCTACTGAGCTACCTGACTCTTCACATATGAGTTAAGAGTTTACTGTTTAGTCCAAAAATCAACATAGGTACAATTCGAATCTTAAATCCATCTTTTTCATCAAAATTCTTACACGATCACACACAAAGACATATGTCCGAGAGGTCTCTGATCAAAACAATCGAGACTTAGACATATCAAAACTCTGTGTTTATAATCTGACATCATGAGACCGTGATGAAAGTGAAACCCAATTTTCATAATCTTTTTCAGAAATTGACGGGGAACAATATTCCAGATATTAACGAAACTTTTGTTTCAGTACAAATATTCGAAACTCCAAATCATATTCATTTCACATGAGTGGTCTTGATCAAACATTTGAAGCTCACAATGTTTGTTACCCAACAAGATCCAACACACAAATTTTTTTCTTGGATATGATTTCAGTGTGAGTTTTATTCGAATGTCCTAGTCATTTTAAAATTTATCAAAGCCAACTTGTCACTGACTACACTGGTTAAACAAGTAATTTCTGTTAAAATTTCTCACCTTATGCTAAGGCGGATATGTAACGAAATTTTTAAGCCTACTATGTAGCCTTACAAAAGAAGCCCTTCGAAACTTCTCTACAAGTTTTTGATTGTAATTCACAGGAAACCACACAAGCAATTGATCATTTCTCTTAATGATTACTGAAGTAATCTTTGCCCGGGATTTCATCTGCTTTTGTGTCAATTGTTTGACATCACACTAATCCAAATTTTTTTTTTCATTGCTTCTTATCTACATTCTTTGGAACACTGCACTCACGAAATCCTTGAGGTTCTGAGTAATACCAACTCAGGCTGATGATTTCGAACATCTGGCATATGACTTCGCTTTTTATCCCAAAAGTGAAAGAGCCCTGCCTTCATTCGAAGGATTCTAACGGTTACAAATCATCTTGGGGATAACAATATAGGCTATCTACATATGACGCATGGTATTCTGTCCGGTTCTCAAGGGGATGTGACAGTTACTTTTTGACACATGGCTACCTTTCCGCAGTAATGGTCTGATTTTCAAGGTGCCACGTCGGATATCATTAAATGCAAATTCACCTCCTTATGTTGATTTCACATTCCCACAAATAGTCCATATGTTTAATGAGATGGGATATCAGCCCCCATTGTCAAAAATCAGTGATTTTAAGAAGTTTGGACTTCCATGATTATGGAATTTTTTGTTTGGGATTTTTCTTCGATGTTTGACCGGAAGAACTGTTGGGTTAGATAAAGGCAGAATGGAAGTTTATGCTATGGTGGCAGGCTTATACTATGATCTTCAGGCAGACTATTCTACACAATTATGGAAGGAATTCCAAAAAGGTGTAGAACATACGAATGTTGTTCATGGCATTTCGTGTGCACGATATTGGAGCCTTATTTTGCAGTATTTTTATAATAAGGAAGGGATACTCGTACCAACTGACGAAGAGAAAGTTAATTTTCAATCATATCATTATCCGAAGGAAGTTGTAGATGATGCTGATGAATTCCCATCTGTTGCTCAGATTCCAGATGCGATGCTTAAAAGGGTGGATCTTACGAATTTGGTTTTGATAGCATATCTGAAGACAATCGATTCTTCTGTTCCGACTGGGATCTTGTTACCTAGGGAAGAGAAGAAGTCCAAAAAGTCAAAGAAGGCTGATCCTGTTTCCTATGAAAAGAAAACCAAGGATTCGAAATCTTCAAAGTCTCCAAAGAAGAAGCTTGCAACTGTTGAAGTATCGGTTGATGAGACCCAGGTGATTGAGCCCATTGTTCAAGATACTCAAGAGAAGGTTATCATTCCTTCGAAAACAGGAATGTTTCGAAGAATAAAAATGAAGTCCACTCGCAAACGTCAGTCTCCTACACAAAAGATGGTTCGCAAACCACAGATAACTCACCAAGGAGTATTAATTCGCGAAGTACCAGCACCAGTTTCTCCGGGGTCGAAGAAAAGGATGGCTGAGGATATGGCCAAGAAGTTGTCACAGAAAAAGAAGAAGAAGGCTCGAAAGCTGGTAATTTCCACTGAGTCGACTGAAGATGATGAAGAAAGAGTTCCAGAAACTCCTGAGAAGACAGTTGTCACACCACCCGAAGTTTCGATTGCCAAATCAATTTTTGAGGAGGTTCGAACTTCAGGCATCCCTGCACACGTATCTGATACGGATGCAAATGTCGATATGGGTGAAGGAGGCTCGAAGCATGAAGATCAAGGTCCTATTATTTCTACTCCTATTGTTTCTGTCTCACCATCAACTATTCCCATTACATCATCCACTCATTCTCCAACATTCGAACATATTCTTGATCAACCTTTTACTTCCATTTTTTCATCACAATCTACTGAGCCACCTAAATCCACTTCTCCTATTCAAGACACTACTTTTATAGAGACAGAAACTGACAATGAAGGGTTTGGAGGAACATTTGAAGACTTGGAATTTCATGAAGAGGAAGAGGAATTTCCTGATCATATGTTGATGACTATGAAGCAGTATAAAATTCTTAATCAGAAATTGAATTCTATTATTCAATCTCAAGCAGATCTTGGAGGAGGTTCATCAGTTTCAAGTCTGGAAATCGATACAATGTTAAAGATGATGGAATCACGAATAATCAGCAAAGTCTCAGGCATGATGAAAGCTTCCGAGTCTATTATTTTGGAGAAGGTTGACTACACTGATCAAAATAATGAACTTCGTGTTAAAAATCAAAGATCAGATTTTATAGGTGAAGTCAAGAATCTGAAAAGCCTAACAAAAAAACGTCATGTTCTTTTTGTTCAAGAAGTGAAGAAGGTGAGGGAAGATGTTAACATGCAAATTCGTGAACTCCGCGAAGAAATGCAAAAAGAAGTTGCAGCTGTTCACCATGATTATGCATCTGTGAATCAAAAGGTGGATATCATTTGTGATGCGGTAACAAGATTTGTGAAGTTATACGAAAATTTGAGTCCTCAAATAACTCAAATCTCAACATCCGAAACTGCAAGTTTTGAGGAAGTGATAAAGCTACTCAAAGAGTTAAAGGAAATTTCAGAAAGACGGGTTTCGTATCCATTGATTACTCCGGAATTTCTATCTCAAAAGTTTGTTCAATTCGAAGCCATACTTAACAAGCAACTTGCCCCGCTCTTTCGCATATCCAGTCTTCTTCCAACAACAACTGCCCCTCCTGTTTTCACAGGGGTGCAAGGGGGAGAAAGGAAGTCAGGAGGAGAAGATGCGAAAGTGGTGGGCAAAGTATATTCTTCGAACATCCCTTCAACAAAACCGGTGATTGTATCTGCTGAACCAGTGACTTCAACTATCATAACAACGATGCCAACTACAAGACCAATTTCGAAAGGAATTGTAATTGGTAAACCCTTGGAAACTGGTGGGAGTGGATCGAAGCCAAAAGAAGTAACTGAAAAACCTGCTTCAAAAGACAAAGGGAAATCGATTCTTGTTGAAAAATCGAAGGAAGAAAAGAAGGCAGAAGCAGAAGCTGAGATTGAAAAGCTCAGAATTGTTCAGAGTACAATGGTACAGAGAGCAAATGATCCAAAGGGGATGGATAAAGGTGATCCAGCGAAACACTATAACTACGAGACAATCGAAGCCAAGGTTGCTTTTAATCACATGTATACATTTGAAAAGAAGCCAAAGCAGAGTTACCTGGTCACGAATACAGATGTAAGTCAGCTGGATTTCCCAATAAATGAAATGATGTTTATTATGCCACAATTCAAAGCTGAAGGGAATTTCAAAGAAAAAGATGAAGGCACACACATGAAAATTCGTTTTCATGTTGTTCTTGGAAGAGCCCCTGAGGAAGTATGGTCTCTGATCAAAATAAAGAAAGTGATCAGCATGAAAAAGGATGTGGTTTTCGAAAACACAGTCCAAAACTTTAAATACGTGGTTGCCAGGGCAGATGGAAAGATTTGTGAATTCACTGTTGCAGATTTTCCATTGATGAATTTGTATGATCTCATACAAGTTGCATTGCTTTTAAAAGACAAATCTTTTTCATTCCTACAAAACACAGATCCAGAAGAATTCAAGATTGGAGTTGCTCACATCAAAATCTTCATCGAAAATTATTATGAGTGTTTGGCAATGACCGATGTGGAGTTAGCAACTGCCAAAACTTGAAATAGGAGTGTTTACTAGGGTCATAGTAACGAAGTCTTTACAGATTAACATCTTGTACTCTGTAAAACTTGAAAGCGTAATTGAGCTGAACCAAGATCATATTTACATCCTGTGTTTAAATCTCGCATCATTACTTGAATTCATACTCTGATTAATTCATTACTCGATTCATTGTTTCATCAATTGGTATCAGAGCGGGTGTTCTTGATTTCATCAAGAATTGATCCATGGTGGCAATCTTGATTTGGTGATTCATTTTTTTTGATCTTGGATCTTCGTGGTTTAGAGAGTTTTTGGATTCTAGAAATCGAATTCATCTTTGATTCTATTCATAATTCGATTTTCTTCACTAGAATTCAAGTGATTTTTACTTTCTCTCTCTAGAAAACCCAAGTTCATATCGATTGATCAAAGATGGAAGAAACAATTTGTGAAATTTTTTTTATGGAGGATTATTCATGGCCATTTAGTTTTGAAGGAGTTCTTAATTGTTTTGTAACCGGGTATTTCAAACAAAATTCACTCATTTCTAGTATGAAATGTGAATGCGGAAAATTCAATGGTTATCCTCTTGATCATGATCATCATAAGACGTTGCTTAATCGTTTGGTAACAACTTATCATGAAAGAAGAAAGAAGAAGAAAGATGATGAAGTAATTGAAGGAATTCGTCTTGATGAATGCATATATGGTGATAATGTTCTTGCTTCTTACCCGGATGTTCTTGATGTTCAAGAAAAAGGAATTCAAGTTGATTTTAATGATGAAAAAGTTTTTTGCTCGATTGGAGTTCAAACCGATGATATTTTGTGTTCTTGTGATTCGTTTGAAGGAATGATTCCTTATTGGAAGCCGGTGATCCAAGAAATTACAAGTATCAAACTCCAAAAGATTTGATTCAAACTATACATGTTCATGTTGTTGAAAGTGGGTTTGTTCATGAAATCAAGTCTTCAAGATGCAAAAAGATGAGAAAGAAAAAGAAGAAGAAGATCAATCGCAAAAATAAGCGGATTTACTCACAAAAATTGTCAAATGTTGTGAAGCCAAAATCCGTGAAGCAAATTTGGGTTCCAAAGCAACAATCTCCAAGTGTTGCATTGAATTTGAAGTCAAAACCTAAAAGTATTGGTGGTTCTTTTGAAGATGTTCTTGGATCGTTGAAGAACACGAAGAACGAGTTGTACATCTCGCATAGTGGGTGGTACAATGTTCAAATTGGAGATTTTCTCGTTCCGAAAAAAGAACCAAGATCTTCTAAATTTGATTCGTTCGTTGAAAACGGAACTCGATTTGTCAAAAAGGTATCACAAATTCTCAAATGGATTCCAAAACGTCCATGATTTCAATTCGTATTTTTCGTTTTTCATTTTTGATCGATTTGCCTCATTGGATCTAATCTGTTTCAACCTCATAGTTGATCCAATTATTCTTGTTAAGATCAAAATTCCAAAAATCAAAATCATATTTCAAAATTTTTTTTTTAAATTTTCGAGTTCATCACTGTTCATCCAATTTTTTTGACTAAGTCCATAATTCAAAATTCACTGTTCATCTCTCATTAATTGAAATATGGAGCCCAATCGATTTCACATTCTGAATTTCTGATTACTATTCGTTTAAATCATTTAAGCCCAAATGATTATATTTCGTTACTGTTCATCTTATTTCAAGCCCAATTGATATTCCTTATATTCGATTATGGAATATGTCTGGATGACGAACTGTTGAACCTCGCATCACATAGACGATTCACATCAGGTGATATCAAGTTGAAGATCAATGTTCTAATTCGTTGATAATCTAAATTCGTTTTTGGATTACTAATCTCACAAACATATGATTGAAGAAAAATTAATCGATTGTGGTTTGATTATTGAAAGGTCAAACCTTCAAAAGTCAAAATTGATTTGATAATAGTCAAAATCGGTTTGAGTGAATCGATTAAGAATGTTGGGAATCGATGAGTCAGATTTAAGTCGATGATTGCAAGCGAGAATCGAGTTCGCATACCTGACTTAGAAAGGGAAGTTAAACTGGAAATCGATGTTTGTACATTCGATTTTGTAATTAGACTTGAGAAGTCTTGAAATCGATGGTTGGGTGATTGTTAAAGATCGAAGATTTTGGAAGTTTTGTCTTTAAGATCGAAGGTTATTCGCAAGAGGAATGGTGTTAAGTGATGGTTTTGAGTTTGGATTCAAAAACTGGTAAATGATAGTTTGGAATCGATGGAGCCCTGAGTCAATCGACGAACAGGTGGAACGAGAGTTTGGGGTGATATTGGATTTAGATGAACGAATGGAGTTTGGATTCGAATAGTCTTGATAGTTGGGTTGATTGATTTGGAGTCGGAAAAATGAATTTGTTTTGATCATTGATGTAGATTGTTGATTTTTGAGATAGGAAACGATGGTTGAAGCTTTGGTTAACAGTCGATTGATTGTTGATGTACGAAGGGTTCGTGTATGACGATAAAGAAAGATCTGGAAAGTGAAAGTTTGGGGATCGTGGAATTATACTCAAAGGTCAAATAATCTTCGTTGTTGAAAATTGAAAGTTTTTGTTTGGAATCAAATGTTGTGATGTCAAGGATCGATGTTCGAAGAATTGATATTTGGAATCGATGTACGAAAATTTTTGATTTTGGGAAGAACTGTAAGGAACGGACTGTAAGAACGAACAGATGATGATTTTGATAGTTGAATGTACGAAGAATGAAAAACTGTATGAACTGGGTTGAAAGAACGAACTGGGAAAATTCGATTCAGAGGTATTCAAAGGTTACTGTTCATTAAGAGGCTTCGAATTCGTGTGTTTGGGAAGATGATTTTCATACGAAGAGGAGAGACAAGGAAAATCTTCGTATGTTTGGTTGAAAATTTTCCGTGTGTGTTGGATGCAGTTTTGTACGAAGCGACGCTTCGCACCAAGTGAATTGTCTGAGAAATGAAATTGGGGAAGAAAGAAGGAAAAGTTTCGCATATGGCCCTTATAGTTTCGACTGTTTGACAAATTTTACAACTCTTCGTATGATTGGCAAAAATTTCGAATGTTTTGCTCAAAATGCAGAATTTTCGAATTCAGCCCCATAAATTTCGAATGTTTGGCAAACTCAACAATTAATTGAAGTTTCGAATGTTTGACACTTTTCACCCAGATTCGAAAATTTTCTGAAATTTCGAATGTTTGGTCAAATTTTCGTATGTTTGGTGCACAATGGCAGAATTTTCGAAAATAGTCCCTGAGGCTTCGAATGTTTGGCGGTTTATACCCAAATTCGAAAAAGGACTGTTTTTGCTGAAAATTGAAGAAAATGCATTTCAAGCCCCTGCAGTTTGTGCAAATTGACGCTTTCTACCCAGCTTTGGAAAAGGGGGAGAGTTTTGCATATTTGGCTGTTTTGGGGGCAACGGGTCCCTGCAGAATTCAGAAAGTGACGATTTTTACCCGGTTTTTGAAAAATCTTGCAACTTTCACCCAAAAAGTGAAAAATTTTCATAAATTGGAAATTTTTTATGGCTTTTTCGTGATTGTTTTTCCGTGCAAGATTTTTGGTGATTCATTTTTGGTATACATCAAGGGGGAGTATCGTGAAGACTATTCCTCGAGCGCTTCTCACCCTTAGTGGGTTTTATAATCATTTTTTGATTATAAAAAGGGGGAGAATGATGGGTATTTGAAGCTTCCCGGGTTTGTCGAATATTCATTTGCGGATTTGAAGACCGGTGTTACTTCGAAGGGGAGTTTGGTCTTGATCGCGCTAGCTCGTTGGAGATTGAAGCCGGACATCCAATCCTAACTTTGAGGGGGAGAATGTTAGGGTGCAAAGTCACTCTTGGATGTAGTGTTTTAGGCTTACCCTCTTGTATGTGTAAATGGGTTGAGTCTTTCCTATAAATAGGAAGTGAGTGACTCCCATTATGTAAGGAACCATTTGGAGTGTTAGACTAGAGAGAGAAACTTTGTACAAACCTATTTGTATATTCTTTCTAGATCTAATATGAGCTTACACAGATTTATTTACTCCTTGTGTTCTTGATTTTACATGATGATTCACTAGATCTTTCTAATTCCGCACATGCCATCATAATCAACACCACTACATGCACGATCACGCCTTCGCCTTCCCGCGATCATCTGAGGTACTTGAAACATAAAGCAAAACTGTAACCCGAAGCATAATTAGTTCCCCCAAAATACCAGCACAATACAAAACCAGCATAATAATAATAATAAACAACATGCATGGAGAGCCTTCAGCCTGACTGAAACGCCCCACCGGCCTAAAGACTATCTAGACCGCTCACGGAACCTTCAACATGACCGGTACGCCACACCGGGCCTTCAGCCTATCTGGACCGTTCTCCGGGCCTTCAGCCTGACTGGTACACCCTAATGGCCATCAGTCTATCTGGGCCGCCATGGGTCTGTTGGCCTTCAGCAAAAAGCAAGACCGCCTCAACCCAACCACACATACACCGCCTCGACACACATATAACAGATAATCATACAATTAATCAACCAATAACCATCACACAGATCTTACAGATCACTAAGCATAGCATCATCCTATCTACCAGGATTCAGATCTAACAGATCGCTACGGTACTCAGTCATACGATAATCAGGATAAAAATCCAAAGGGCCGGCCTTGGTGCCTTCAATGCATAAGCATAGTGAGGAAGACTCACCTCACACTGCTAAATCACATAGAAAGTCTCCGACTGTTGGCTCACTCAAATCCCCGTGCTATCACAACAACATAAACATCCAATTAATAATTGGACTACAAACCTTAGCTATTAGACCATAACTAGGGTAAAGACCACTTTACCCTTTCCTATTGGGGCTAAGATCCATGCCCAAATCTTATCCAAAAAGGTCGAAACTAAGTAATCACTCAAGGCCCATAATCGGCCCATTTTTCCAAATTAGGCCAAAACTTCCTTCTTGGGCCTTACCCTAAAGTCCAACCCTTCAATTAGCCCAAAACATCAATACTCAGATGGTCCAATAAGGGCTCTAGCATCCCAAGCCCAAAAGGTGGCCCAACTTGAAGCCCAAAGCTGCTAAAGTCAATAGACTGGGTAAGCGAGGTGTACCCAGATGTACGCTCAACGTACACCACCTTAACCAAGAAACGAGTTGTTGACCACCTATGCCCAGCGTGCGCCCTCGTACGCCCAGCGTAACCGGTGCCCAAGAAAAAATCCGAAAAAGGCTTAATCTATTGAATCCACACGTCCAAAAGCCAGATCCAAGTCCGAGAAGGTGCTCTTAACCATAAAGTTTCCAGCTTTATGGTTTTGCATGAATCATTAAGACCCAAAACTAACTTCCTAGTAGGTCTTAACCACTAAAGACCTCCACATTATGCATGTAAGCACTAAAATGAGTCAAGGAAGCATTTTTATGACTTAACACAACTCAAATCTTCTGAAAGGACAGCTCCTTTGGTCTTAGAGTAACATTTGCTCATTAATTCCAAGAAAAGGGACAAAAATCATAAACTCCATATGGTTAGATCTCTAAGAATACAAGTAAAGTTCAAGACTTTATACCTTCTAGAGCTTCCCAAAGAGATAGAGATTTCAGATCTACAAGCTTGAACCCCACACCAAAGCTTCTCAAAGAATCCTTTCTTCATTCTTCTACACCAAGAACACACACGCACACTCAAACTCAACACACACAAGGGATAGGGCTTTCAAAATCGAATCAAAGAGGGTGGTGGTGAAAAGGGGAGGGAAATAGGGTTATAAGGGGGATTATATATGGCACAACTCTAAAATTTAGGGTTTTCAACACCTAATGAGTACGCCCCGCGTACATGGACGTACGCCCAGCGTACTAGGGTGCGCCCTAGTACGTTAAGCATACACACATACGCATGGCGTACTCCTATTCCTTTCAAATTACGGTTTTACCGTTAGGGCTACTCATAGCTAATTCCTTTTACAACAGGGACCACAATGACATAAATTAAAACGAAGGGATGAATATAAAAATACATGAACCTTGGGGTGTTACAACTCTCCCCCACTTGAACTAGACTTCGTCCTCAAGTCTGTTGTGGTGAACAAATCTGGATAATGCTCCCACATCTCGGTCTCCGACTCCCATGTCTACTCGGTGCCCTTCCGGTGCTGCCAATGTACCTTTACCAAAGGTATTTCCTTGCTACGCAAAACCTTTACCTTCCTTTCCAGGATAGCTACCGGCCTCTCGACATAGTTCAGGCGCTCATCGTCCTGAATAACATCCAATGAAACCACCGCATCCTCATCCAATACGCTCTTCCACATATACGAAACATGGAAAGTGTTGTGAATCTAACTGAGCTCCTCGGGAAGATGCAATATGTATGTAACCTTGCCAACCCTGATAATCACCCGAAAAGGCCCAATATACCAGGATGAGACCTTCAGTAACACCATGTCGCCGACCTGAAACTCCAAATCGGATCGGCGTCGGTCGGCATAGCTCTTATGCCTACTCTGTGCAGTCTGTAATCTCTGCCCGATTTGCATAATCATCTCCATGGTCTGAAGGACCACTTCGGTCTTCCCATTAACCCTATGACCAACCTCGCCCCAACAAACCGGGGTACGACATCTCCGCCCATACAAGAGCTCAAAAGGTTGAGCACCAATGTTGGAGTGGAAACCGTTGTTATAGGAGAACTTTGCAAGAGGTATCTAGGAGTCCCAGCTCCCACCAAATCAATAACATAGGCCCTCAACATATCCTCAAGGGTCTGTATCGTCCGCTCACTCTGGTCGTCAGTCTGAAGATGATAAGCAGTATTGAAGTACAACCTCGTTCCCAGTTCCTCATGGAACTTATGCCAAAAACGGGAGGTGAACCGAACATCACGGTGTGAAACAATGGAAACTGGAACCCCATGATGAGAAACGATCTCGCCAACATACACATCGGCCAACTTCTCAGCCGAAGAACTCTCCCGAATCGCTAGAAAGTTGGAACTCTTGGTCAATCGATCCACGATGACCCAAATAGCATAAAAACCCCTTGCCATCTTTGGAAACTTGGTGATGAAGTCCATCAAAATCTGCTCTTATTTCCACATGGGAACCTTCAGAGGCTGCAGCTTGACATGTGGCCTCTGATGCTCAACCTTGACCATCCTGCAGATCATGCATCTCTCCATGTACTAGGCTATCTCTCTCTTAATACACGGCCACCAGTAGATCAATCTCAAATCCCGGTACATCTTGGTGGCCCCCGGATGGATAGAAAAGCGAGATTTATGAGCCTCCTCCAACACAATTTTTCTGACGCCACTAGACACCGAAACCCATACTCGACCACAATGGGTCAACAACTAAAGACCATCTGGAACAAATCTGGCAATCTCACCCCTGATCCTCTCTATCTTCCAGTTCTCTTCCCGAACTCCCTCAGCCTAAGCCTCCCTAATCAAACCCAAAAGCGTGGAATCCACTGATATCCTCATACACGATACCCCATCTGAAGACCTAGCTGACTTGCGACTCAAAGCATCCGCCACCAGATTCCCTTTACCCGAATGATAAAGGATTTCATAGTCATAATCCTTGACTACGTCCAGCCACCTGTGCTACCTTATGTTCAGGTTCGGCTGATCCATCATTTACCTCAGACTCTTTTGATCCGTGTAGATAGTACTGAGGACCCCATAAAGATAGTGCCTCCAAATCTTGAGGGAAAAAACTAGTTCCCCCAACTCCAGATCATGCGTAGGATATCGCGTCTCCTGTGACTTCAGATGCCGCGAAGCATAAGCTTTCACCCGTCCTCTCTGCATGAGGACCGCCCCTAAACCACTGATGGATGCATCACAGAATACCACAAAATCCTCAATTCCCTCTGAAAGGGTCAAACCGAGGCCTCACATAATATCTGCCATAGGGTCTCAAATGTTGCCTACTGCTCATGGCCCCATTGGAAATCCACCCCCTTCCTCATCAGACGAGTGAGGGGTACTGTAATTGTAACGCTTGGTTCCATTATAATTTTAATTCTCCAATTGTTTATATTTTCCTTTGGGACTCGACGAGTGGGAAGCTTCAACTCGGCGTGTCGACAGGGATTTGGCTGCCGAAATTAATAAACTAACTCGGCGAGTTGGGGTGTCCCAACTCGGCGAGTTGGCGGCTGGGAAGGAAACCCTAATTTTTAGGGTGTTGTTCCCTATTTAAAGGCCTTAAGTCCCTTGGCTGGCCTCTTTACCATCATCCTCTATCCAGAAACCCTAAATAGTGTGCATCATCTTCTTTTGTGAGTGTGTGTGGAGGGCCTTGAATGTTGATCTTTTGTGCTCTTTTGAATAATCTTGGAAGTTGGAGGTGTAAAGCTTGGAGAGAAGACTTAGATCCAAAATCTCCCCACTTGTTGAAGTCTCTTGGAGGTATCAAGTTTATACATTGCTTTGTTATCATCTAGATCTCTTTATTTTGGGGGTTTGTCTTGATTTTGGGCTCATGGTTGGGTGGTCCAAGAAGTTGAGTGTTCCAGAATTTGTTATGTTAGATCTGACCATTTTATGACCTCATTTGGCTTAAAGTTGTAAGATTTTCTAAGTTCTAGGTCCCATTCATGCAATAATTCCTTTATTAGCCCATTTTGAGCCCTAGGGTTTCTTTTTAGCTTGCATGGACGTAATGTTGGAAACTTTACGTGATTTCCCAACCTTTGGATGCCAAATCTGCATTTTGGGTCTATGCCTTTCGAGTTTAAGGGCTTAATGGGTCAAGCCTCACTCTAATGAGTCAAGGGTTCAGGTTTGGCTCATTGTGGTGGTTCCTAAGGGTAAAGTTGGAAACTTTACCCTTCTAGACATCATTTTGGAAGAGATCTAAGATTTGGAGTGTCACACCCCCAAACCAAGGATGGCGGAAACGTCCGGGGGTGGAGGACTTCATGTATAGTATCATAACAACAATTGTAATAGTAATTCAAGCAAACACAACCAACATATATATAATTGAAAAAGTTACATCATTGTATGAATTACATGTTTACGAATCAATTACAATATGTTGACAAAATATGAAATAGTAGACGCCTTAGCGTCCCATCCTCAAAAAAACTTGGTTACCTGTTTAATGATTTCCTGAGAATACAAGTTGTTTGGAAAAGTGTCAACACAAAGGTTGGTGAGTTCATAAGCTTTTGTTTGATATTATTAAAAGCTTTTCGTTTGTAAAAGTAGTATTTGTTTTAAAAAATCCAATATTTTCCTAAAAATGTATATGTAGTCTTAAATTCAAAGACCGAAATGTATAAGTAACTTTTCTTACTTATAATAAATAATGTAAGTTTAAATCGACATAAACTCGTTTAATTTTAATGAAGTTCCCGTAAATTCCAATATTTATTAATACTTTGTGTGAGTTTATTATAACCATGCTATGACCAAGGTTGCCTAAAACGACGTTCTTCGGGCGTCGGAAATGTTATGACATTTGTCACCCCAGACCTATCGGTCTAACTGTTGCCTGCAGTTTAGGTGTGGGTTTGTCAAACCCAATATAGATCTATACACAACTATCACGCTCTCCCTCAAGGAGACTCTGGTTACAATACAGGACTTAATGGTAATTTGAAGTAAATGTCTCACAAAGTCATTAACGGAATTACGTGTTATGAAAACTTGGTACCGTATGGCCGTACTTTGCTTAATGAAAATATCCTTTGTATAAATGTACCCTTTTTAAATGTATGTGTTATGTAATGTATCATAAACAATACCTATTATAGTTTATCAACCAAGGGTAGTACGTAGTAATGTATGCAAACTATATTCAAAATAGTTTATTAAATGTTTGAATGTATCGGTTGTACTTTGATTATAATCGCTTGTTATTCTTTATATTTTATATGTCCAAATCCATTTGTAAACTGATGCGTGTCTAAATATTAAGATAAAATGTCATATATTGCAATAACATATAATCACATAAAGATATACACCTTGCTCAACATGTTACAAGGTGAAATGAAATTGACAGCAACTTTTTGTTGTATACAGTTTCTGTTACTGTTCTTAGAAAATTTATAGAAAAATCATCAAAGCTCTAAATCCAAATCCGCAAATTCTGAGAGTTTGGAATATGAGTCTAGTTTGTTCGTAAATTTTATCATGATTTTTAGTGATTTCTAACAGAGGTGAAAATGTTCATAATCACAGACTGGTCCGGGTTTGCCTCTGAAATGATAGGCAGTTGTGTAAAAATCACCATAAATTGTAGAAAAATCATATGGAGATGTGCAAGTAGCCATTTTAAAGCTAAGAGTTTGAACTACTTGCACCTGGAACAGTTTTGAAAACTAAAGTATTTAAGTTGACCAAAACAGTCCGTGATCGAAGTTCATCTTTTCTGATGTAATCTGATAGAAAAAGTTTAATTGTGTTCTTGATGATTTTACTTGTATTCCCCCCTTAAAACTTAAGAAAAACATGTAAATGTTGGGGTATGAACTCACCCTATGTGGTTTCAGTAGATGAAAGTGAGAGAGAGGAAGTGTTCAACCCAAGAACACTAAGAAGATGTCTTGATGATTCGAGAATCTAACATCGAATAAGATGGAATTTGTGTAAGATATCAATGATTTGAGTAGAATGGAGTGTAATAATTATATGAATGATGAAGATACTTACTAATTGAAGAAAGAAATCCCTGAAGAAAGCCTTGAAGTTCTTGAAGTTGAGAGAAAAGATGAGAGAATTTTGGAGAGTGTCGTTTGGTTGCTAAGTGTAGAATGAAAGAACTTTATGGAGAATGAGGAGAGAGGATCAATCCTCCAGCTCTTAGAACGTAGGAAGAGCTGGAGATTGGGTGTAAAGGTCCACTAAGGTGACAAGGAGTAGTGGAAAGAGCGGCTAATCATAGAGTGAGGTGGTGGTGGTTTGCTTTTACCATAAATTAAGGAAAAGCAAATATTCCCTCAATAATTAGTTCAACCACTAATTCTTTTAATATATTTTTATAAAAACCCTGGAGATTTATATATTTTGGGGCCTTAGTTTATAAAATAAAGTTTTGGGTGAAAATCCCACGTTAAAATAATGAAAAACGAAGTTAAAACGAAGTCGTAGTCGAAAAACCGGTAAAAAGGGGCCGTCTGCGAGACCTCTCGCATGGAGGCCGGATCCGGACCCTCGCATGCGAGGCTGCTGTCTGATGGCTTCGGATTCGGTCTCCTGAGAGGCTTCGGCTTCGGTCCTGATGAGAGCCTTCGGATCCGAGGCCTCGGATGAGAGGCTTCGGTCCTGAAGCTTCAGTTCCAGGTCCTTAAGGCTATTTTACCCGTTTTTACCCCGTTTCAAGCGATTTTTGACCCAGTTAAGGGTCGATATGACCCAAATGATTACAAAAAGTTAAAGTAACTTTTGAGAGAGATTTGGGAGAGATTTGGGAGAGATTTCAAATAGAAAGAGATAGAGTGAAAACGATTTAGAGAGGTTTCGTTTGTGATTAATTTGAGTGTCCGGCTTCACAACGCAAGGTTCGTAAACCCCGTTAAACCGTGTTTTAGTGTCGTACACAATCCCGATGATTGTGCAATAGTGTTTTATCGCTTTGGTTCGTTGTTTAGCACTGTTAAGGCTAAGGAAAATCAAACACATGAACTTTCCAAATGATGATTTCTCATTAAAATAGCGAATTGTATAGTGATTACATAACGTAAACCCTAACATACAAGGGTTATTGGAGTTGACCGGTTTGACTTGTTGACTTTGTTTGACTTTGACTTGACCGAAATTTGACGGTTGTCACATCATCCCCCCGTTAGAAGGAATTTCGTCCCGAAATTTTCATTTTGACTGGGATTTCAAGAGTTTGGGAAGAGATGTGGATACTTTTGTTTCATCTGATCCTCGCGTTCCCAGGTGAATTCGGGTCCTCGTTTAGCGTTTCAACGGACCTTCACGATGGGAATACGACTTTGTTTCGTTCATTTGATTTCCCGATCCATGATTTCGACTGGTTCCTCCACGAAGTGGAGATTTTCGTTAACTTCGATTTCGTCGAGTGGTATTACGAGTGTCTCATCAGATAAACACTTCTTTAGGTTCGACACGTGAAATGTGGGATGTACTTTGTCGAGTTCCTGAGGTAATCGAAGTTTGTATGCTACTGGCCCAATCCTAGCAAGGATTTCGAATGGCCCGATGTACCTTGGATTTAGTTTCCCGCGTTTGCCGAATCGTATCATTCCTTTCCAAGGGGAAACTTTTAGTAGTACACGATCACCCACCTGGAATTCCAAGGGTTTGCGTCGTTTGTCTGCGTAACTCTTTTGCCGATCGCGAGACGCTTTCAGTCTTTCTCGAATTTGAACGATCTTTTCTGTGGTTTCCCTTATGATTTCAGGGCCAGTGAGGGTGCTATTAGAGACTTGCCCTCTAGCTAGCTGTGTATCCCCCACCTCAGCCCAACACAGGGGTGATCTGCATTTGCGACCGTAAAGAGCTTCGAATGGAGCGACTTTGATGCTAGTATGATAGCTGTTATTGTAGGAGAATTCGATAAGTGGTAGATGGGTATCCCATGCTTTACCGAAGTCTATCACACAAGCTCTTAACATGTCTTCCAACGTTTGAATGGTTCGTTTGCTCTGTCCGTCGGTTTGTGGGTGGTAGGCCGTACTCATGTCAAGCCTAGTTCCCAATGATTTTTGTAGAGACTGCCAAAACCGTGAGGTAAATCTACTATCTCTATCGGAGATAATGGATATCGACACACCATGGAGTCGTACAATCTCTCTGATGTACGTTCTAGTCAGCTTCTCCATCTTGTCGGTTTCTTTTATCGGTAGGAAGTGTGCTGATTTGGTCAATCTGTCTACGATTACCCATATGGTGTCAAGCCCGCCCGATGTCTTAGGCAGCTTGGTTATGAAGTCCATGGTTATTCGTTCCCACTTCCACTCAGGTATATCCGGCTGTTGCAATAGCCCGGATGGTTTCTGGTATTTGATTTTGACCTTGGCGCAAGTCAGACACTTGCTCACATAGGTAGCAATCTCAGCTTTCATGTTCGGCCACCAGTATAATTTCTTGAGGTCCAGATACATCTTATCTGACCCGGGATGGATGGAATATCGAGTCTTGTGTGCTTCATTCATGATGACGTCTCGGAGTCCACCGAACTTCGGTGTCCAGATTCGATTCATGAGATAACGTACTCCATCATCCTTGACTTCTAAGTTTTTATCCATTCCCCTTAATGTCTCTCCTGCCACCTTTTCGGGTTTCAAAGCTTCTAGTTGAGCTTCCTTGATTTGTATGGTCGTGTGGGAATGGATCGTCATTGTTAAGGATTTTACTCGGCGGCCCGAGTGCTCCTTCCTGCTTAGAGCATCAGCCACTACATTGGCCTTGACCGGATGATAACGAATTTCGCACTTGTAGTCATTCAGCAACTCTACCCATCTCCTCTGTCGCATGTTGAGCTCTTTCTGATTGAGGATATGCTGAAGACTTTTGTGATCAGTGAAGATAGTGCATTTCGTGCCGTAGAGGTAGTGTCTCCAGATCTTCAAAGCGAATACCACTGCTCCTAATTCCAGGTCGTGCGTAGTATAATTAACCTCGTGCGTCTTAAGTTGTCTTGATGCATACGCGATAACCTTCCCTCTCTGCATGAGCACACATCCGAGGCCTTGATTCGAAGCATCACAGTACACTACGAAGTCCTCGGTTCCCTCTGGGAGAGACAAGATCGGTGCGCTGCATAGGGCTTGTTTTAACGTTTGGAAAGCAGTTTCTTGTTTATTTTCCCACTTGAATATCACACCTTTCTGCGTCAAGGTGGTGAGTGGTTTCGCAATCTTGGAGAAGTTTTGTATAAATCTTCGGTAGTAGCCAGCAAGCCCAAGGAATTGTCGAATTTCGGTTGGCGTCTTGGGTGCTGACCAATTCTCGATTGCCTTGATCTTGGAGGGATCCACATGTATGCCTTTCTCACTTACCACATGGCCAAGGAAATCCACTTCTCTAATCCAGAATTCACACTTAGAGAACTTAGCATAAAGCTTCTCCGCTCTTAGTGTCTCTAGCACTTGGCGTAGATGTAGGCGATGCTCTTCTTCGCTTCGCGAGTAGATCAAGATATCGTCGATGAATACGATTACAAACTTGTCTAGGTAGGGTCGACACACTCTATTCATTAGGTCCATGAATACCGCAGGTGCGTTTGTTAAACCGAAGGACATCACCACAAACTCGTAGTGCCCATAGCGAGTTCTGAATGCAGTTTTGGGAATATCTTCTTCTTGAACTCGTAGCTGATGGTAACCTGACCTTAGGTCGATCTTTGAGAAGAAATTTGCTCCTTGGAGTTGGTCGAAAAGGTCGTCGATTCGGGGTAGAGGATATCTGTTCTTGATGGTGAGTTTGTTTAGTTCCCGATAGTCGATGCACATGCGAAAGGATCCGTCCTTCTTCTTTACAAAAAGGACTGGTGCTCCCCAAGGTGAGAAGCTTGGTCTGATGAACCCTTTGCTCAAAAGCTCGTTCAACTGACTGGACAACTCTTGCATTTCTGTTGGTGCGAGGCGGTACGGAGCTCTGGCTACGGGGGTAGCTCCGGGTATTAAGTCAATTCTGAAATCGACTTGTCGTGCGAGTGGTACACCAGGAAGATCTTCTGGGAACACATCCGGGAAGTTACACACTTCGGGGATGTCTTTGATGTCTTTCACGTCTTGTTTCTTGTCTACTACGTGGGCCAAGAAGGCGTGGTACTCCTTCCGGAGATACTTTTGGGCTTTGATGCATGAGATGATTTGTAAATTCGCACTAGGTTTGTCACCATAGATGAGAAGGGTTTTGTCATTTGGTAGATTGAGGCGAACGGCCCTTTCGTAACATAGAATGTCGGCACGGTGAGGAACTAACCAATCCATCCCGATGATTACGTCGAAGCTTTTTATGGTGACCGGCATCAGGTCAATTTTAATGTATGGTTGTCTAGAGTGAGAGTACACTCTGAGTATATATCGCTAGTGCGTTCTACTTTCCCATTTGTCATTTCTACTACATAAGTATCCTTTAGTGATTGGGGATTTTGTTCAAGTAATTGTTTATATTGGTGGCTCACAAAACTCCTCTCCGCTCCACTATCGAATAGTACGCATGCATAAGAGTTATTGAGGAGAAACGTACCGGTAACCACTGTGGGATCCTCAACTGCTTCCACATGTCCTATTGCTAGGATTCTTCCTACTCCACCAGCATTAGGGGCTTGTGCTTTGGGGCAGTTTCTTTTGAAGTGACCTACGTCTCCACAGTTGTAGCAGGTTCGGGTTGCCCCCGTACTGGCGACTTGGTTGATTGGTCGAGTCGGCGCTTTACAGAAACGAGCAGTGTGCCCCTTCCTGTCGCAGTTGATACAGTGCATCTCCCTACAAGCACCATTGTGGTGAAAGTTGCACTTGTTGCACTTGGGTAGGGTTCCAGCATATGGCTTCAGTGGTGTAGTAGTGGCAGCATTAGTGGCAGCATGGACAGCAACAGTTTGTTGCTTCTTAGCGGGGTCCTGTGCTGGTTGGCTCTTCTTTTGGTTCCAGAACTTCCTTTTGTTGTTTCCCCCTTTTGATTGATTAGTGGTGGTGGTTGTAGTATTATGACCGGCTCGGTGGTCAACAAGTTGTTGTGCCAGCTCTCTGGCACTGTCAAAAGTAGTTGGCCTTGAAGCCAGGACACTACTTTGCACTTGGGGAGACAGTCCCCAAAGGTATCGCTCCACCTTTTTCTCCTCCGGAGTAACCATTGTTGGGCAGAGGAGAGCCAATTCATTGAATCGGGTGGTGTAGGTTTCAAGGTCGGAGCCCGTCATCCTGAGGTTCCAAAGTTCTTGTTCCAGCTTTTGAATCTCACCTCTCGGGCAGTACTCCTTCATCATCAACGTTTTTAGTTCTGCCCAGGTTATGGAGCTAGCCACTTCGAGAGTAAGTGAATTAATCCGGCAGTTCCACCAAGTAAGGGCCCGGCCGGTGAAAGTGAAGGCTGCGAACTTAACTTTGCTCGCTTCGGGGCAAGAGCACACCTGAAAGACTACTTCGGTCTTTTCAAACCATTGCATTAAAGTGATGACTCCCCCGCTCCCATTGAAGTTGCCGGGTTTGCCATTGGTGAAGTCTTTGTAGGTGCACTCTCTTGTGCGCACCCATCTGTCACCCTGGTTAGAGGGTGTAACACCTGGTCCAGATCCACCATTTCCATTAGAGACAATTTGGGACATAGCTGCCGCTACTGCTGCTGCTATTGCAGCTTGGAGTATTGCTGGATCAAATTGTGGAAGTGGCGGCAGAGGTGTTGGTGATGGTGGTGGAGGTGTCGGTGATGGTGATGGTGGTGGAGGTGTTGGTAGTGGTGGTGGAAGTGTCGGTGATGGTGGTGGAGGTGTTGGTAGTGGTGGTGGAAGTGTCGGTGATGGTGGTGGAGGTGTTAGTAGTGGTGGTGGAGGTGGAGCTGCACTGCTAGATGGTCTAGTCTCCTTCCTTAGCGGCATGGTTCTGTCATAAGTTGTAAACCAATGTACTTTTAGTACAAGTATATTTATAGGAAGAGAAATCTTTTATACATAAAGTATATTATTACGTTG
Organism: Lactuca virosa; assembly: GCF_052849685.1. Classification (NCBI taxonomy): domain Eukaryota; kingdom Viridiplantae; phylum Streptophyta; class Magnoliopsida; order Asterales; family Asteraceae; genus Lactuca; species Lactuca virosa. Next base: position 333,503,778 of record NC_136433.1, read on the forward strand.
TTTTCCGATATGTTTACGATACATACGATTTTATACTTTTAATTGACCCAATACATTGGGCTATGAGGTAAAATGAAAGTCTAAAATATTTTATTTGAGTTTCCTTGTTTCCAAGTATATGACCATTTGTAAGAGTTTCCCATATGCTAATTTAGTCGGGACATAATTAATATATTTATTATAGTAACACAAAATACTCCTATAGTATTTGTAAATATTTAGTTTTGAGTTCTTAAAGTATCCTTTGTAGTGTGATATTAGGTTGTTAGATTTGTTGCCCATCCTGACCATCCCCCGGTATATGCAAGTCAATTCTCGGACTGATATAGTTGATCAGGCTATATCCTTCCCAGAATTAATCCACATATACTAAGGCATACTCAAAATGTTCAACTCTTCTTCTTTTGCTTTATGTTTTCTCTAGTCATGATATCATGCGAGCATGTAATGTATGTATGTATACTTTAATCAAGAAAATCATTTATTTTCTAAAAGTATATTTATTTGAAAAATGCACAATTCAGAGACTATTAGTCCCAATTGTGTTTATAGTTTGTATATCTTATGTGGTTTGATATACTTAATTCACTATAAACTGTGCTCTGATACCAATCTGTCACACCCCCAAACCAAGGATGGCGGAAACGTTCGGGGGTGGAGGACTTCATGTATAGTATCATAACAACAATTGTAATAGTAATTCAAGCAAACACAACCAACATATATATAATTGAAAAAGTTACATCATTGTATGAATTACATGTTTACGAATCAATTACAATATGTTGACAAAATATGAAATAGTAGACGCCTTAGCGTCCCATCCTTAAAAGCACTTGGTTACCTGTTTAATGATTTCATGAGAATACAAGTTGTTTGGAAAAGTGTCAACACAAAGGTTGGTGAGTTCATAAGCTTTTGTTTGATATTATTAAAAGCCTTTCGTTTGTAAAAGTAGTATTTGTTTTAGAAAATCCAATATTTTCCTAAAAATGTATATGTCGTCTTAAATTCAAAGACCGAAATGTATAAGTAACTTTTCTTACTTATAATAAATAATGTAAGTTTAAATCGACATAAACTCGTTTAATTTTAATGAAATTCCCGTAAATTCCAATATTTATTAATACTTTGTGTGAGTTTATTATAACCATGCTATGACCAAGGTTGCCTAAAACGACGTTCTTCGGGCGTCGGAAATGTTATGACATTTGTCACCCCAGACCTATCGGTCTAACTGTTGCGTGCAGTTTAGGTGTGGGTTTGTCAAACCTAATATAGATCAATACACAACTATCACGCTCTCCCTCAAGGAGACTCTGGTTACAATACAGGACTTAATGGTAATTTGAAGTAAATGTCTCACAAAGTCATTAACGGAATTACGTGTTATGAAAACTTGGTACCGTATGGCCGTACTTTGCTTAATGAAAATATCATTTGTATAAATGTACCCTTTTTAAATGTATGTGTTATGTAATGTATCATAAACTATACCTATTATAGTTTATCAACCAAGGGTAGTACGTAGTAATGTATGCAAACTATATTCAAAATAGTTTATTAAATGTTTGAATGTATCGGTTTTACTTTGATTATAATCGCTTGTTATTCTTTATATTTTATATGTCCAAATCCATTTGTAAACTGATGCGTGTCTAAATATTAAGATAAAATGTCATATATTGCAATAACATATAATCACATAAAGATATACACCTTGCTCAACATGTTACAAGGTGAAATGAAATTGACAGCAACTTTTTGTTGTATACAGTTTCTGTTACTGTTCTTAGAAAATTTATAGAAAAATCATCAAAGCTCTAAATCCAAATCCGCAAATTCTGAGAGTTTGAAATATGACTCTAGTTTGTTCGTAAATTTTATCATGATTTTTAGTGATATCTAACAGAGGTGAAAATGTTCATAATCACAGACTGGTCCGGGTTTGCCTCTGAAATGATAGGCAGTTGTGTAAAAATCACCATAAATTGTAGAAAAATCATATGGAGATGTGCAAGTAGCCATTTTAAAGCTAAGAGTTTGAACTACTTGCACCTGGAACAGTTTTGAAAACTAAAGTATTTAAGTTGACCAAAACAGTCTGTGATCGAAGTTCATCTTTTCTGATGTAATCTGATAGAAAAAGTTTAATTGTGTTCTTGATGATTTTACTTGTATTCCCCCCTTAAAACTTAAGAAAAACATGTAAATGTAGGGGTATGAACTCACCCTATGTGGTTTCAGTAGATGAAAGTGAGAGAGAGGAAGTGTTCAACCCAAGAACACTAAGAAGATGTCTTGATGATTCGAGAATCTAACATCGAATAAGATGGAATTTGTGTAAGATATCAATGATTTGAGTAGAATGGAGTGTAATAATTATATGAATGATGAAGATACTTACTAATTGAAGAAAGAAATCCCTGAAGAAAGCCTTGAAGTTCTTGAAGTTGAGAGAAAAGATGAGAGAATTTTGGAGAGTGTCGTTTGGTTGCTAAGTGTAGAATGAAAGAACTTTATGGAGAATGAGGAGAGAGGATCAATCCTCCAGCTCTTAGAATGTGGGAAGAGCTGGAGATTGGCTGTAAAGGTCCACTAAGGTGACAAGGAGTAGTGGAAAGAGTGGCTAATCATAGAGTGAGGTGGTGGTGGTTTGCTTTTGCCATAAATTAAGGAAAAGCAAATATTCCTTCAATAATTAGTTCAACCACTAATTCTTTTAATATATTTTTATAAAAACCCTGGAGATTTATATATTTTGGGGCCTTAGTTTATAAAATAAAGTTTTGGGTGAAAATCTCACGTTAAAATAATGAAAAACGGAGTTAAAACGAAGTCGTAGTCGAAAAACCGGTAAAAATGGGCCGTCTGCGAGACCTCTCGCATGGAGGCCGGATTCGGACCCTCGCATGCGAGGCTGCTGTCTGATGGCTTCGGATTCGGTCTCCTGAGAGGCTTCGGCTTCGGTCCTGATGAGAGGCTTCGGATCCGAGGCCTCGGATGAGAGGCTTCGGTCCTGAAGCTTCAGTTCCAGGTCCTTAAGGCTATTTTACCCGTTTTTACCCCGTTTCAAGCGATTTTTGACCCGGTTAAGGGTCGATATGACCCAAATGATTACAAAAAGTTAAAGTAACTTTTGAGAGAGATTTGGGAGAGATTTCAAATAGAAAGAGATAGAGTGAAAACGATTTAGAGAGGTTTCGTTTGTGATTAATTTGAGTGTCCGGCTTCACAACGCAAGGTTCGTAAACCCCGTTAAACCGTGTTTTAGTGTCGTACACAATCCCGATGATTGTGCAATAGTGTTTTATCGCTTTGGTTCATTGTTTAGCACTGTTAAGGCTAAGGAAAATCAAACACATGAACTTTCCAAATGATGATTTCTCATTAAAATAGCGAATTGTATAGTGATTACATAACGTAAACCCTAACATACAAGGGTTATTGGAGTTGACCGGTTTGACTTGTTGACTTTGTTTGACTTTGACTTGACCGAAATTTGACGGTTGTCACATCATCCCCCCGTTAGAAGGAATTTCGTCCCGAAATTTTCATTTTGACTGGGATTTCAAGAGTTTGGGAAGAGATGTGGATACTTTTGTTTCATCTGATCCTCGCGTTCCCAGGTGAATTCGGGTCCTCGTTTAGCGTTCCAACGGACCTTCACGATGGGAATACGACTTTGTTTCGTTCGTTTGATTTCCCGATCCATGATTTCGACTGGTTCCTCCACGAAGTGGAGATTTTCGTTAACTTCGATTTCGTCGAGTGGTATTACGAGTGTCTCATCAGATAAACACTTCTTTAGGTTCGACACGTGAAATGTGGGATGTACTTTGTCGAGTTCCTGAGGTAATCGAAGTTTGTATGCTACTGGCTCAATCCTAGCAAGGATTTCGAATGGCCCGATGTACCTTGGATTTAGTTTCCCGCGTTTGCCGAATCGTATCATTCCTTTCCAAGGGGAAACTTTTAGTAGTACACGATCACCCACCTGGAATTCCAAGGGTTTGCGTCGTTTGTCTGCGTAACTCTTTTGCCGATCGCGAGACGCTTTCAGTCTTTCTCGAATTTGAACGATCTTTTCTGTGGTTTCCCTTATGATTTCAGGGCCAGTGAGGGTGCTATTAGAGACTTGCCCTCTAGCTAGCTGTGTATCCCCCACCTCAGCCCAACACAGGGGTGATCTGCATTTGCGACCGTAAAGAGCTTCGAATGGAGCGACTTTGATGCTAGTATGATAGCTGTTATTGTAGGAGAATTCGATAAGCGGTAGATGGGTATCCCATGCTTTACCGAAGTCTATCACACAAGCTCTTAACATGTCTTCCAACGTTTGAATGGTTCGTTCGCTCTGTCCGTCGGTTTGTGGGTGGTAGGCCGTACTCATGTCAAGCCTAGTTCCCAATGATTTTTGTAGAGACTGCCAAAACCGTGAGGTAAATCTACTATCTCTATCGGAGATAATGGATATCGGCACACCATGGAGTCGTACAATCTCTCTGATGTACGTTCTAGTCAGCTTCTCCATCTTGTCGGTTTCTTTTATCGGTAGGAAGTGTGCTGATTTGGTCAATCTGTCTACGATTACCCATATGGTGTCAAGCCCGCCCGATGTCTTAGGCAGCTTGGTTATGAAGTCCATGGTTATTCGTTCCCACTTCCACTCAGGTATATCCGGCTGTTGCAATAGCCCGGATGGTTTCTGGTATTCGATTTTGACCTTGGCGCAAGTCAGACACTTGCTCACATAGGTAGCAATCTCAGCTTTCATGTTCGGCCACCAGTATAATTTCTTGAGGTCCAGATACATCTTATCTGACCCGGGATGGATGGAATATCGAGTCTTGTGTGCTTCATTCATGATGACGTCTCGGAGTCCACCGAACTTCGGTGTCCAGATTCGATTCATGAGATAACGTACTCCATCATCCTTGACTTCTAAGTTTTTATCCATTCCCCTTAATGTCTCTCCTGCCACCTTTTCTGGTTTCAAAGCTTCTAGTTGAGCTTCCTTGATTTGTATGGTCGTGTGGGAATGGATCGTCATTGTTAAGGATTTTACTCGGCGGCCCGAGTACTCCTTCCTGCTTAGAGCATCAGCCACTACATTAGCCTTGCCCGGATGATAACGAATTTTGCACTCGTAGTCATTCAGCAACTCTACCCATCTCCTCTGTCGCATGTTGAGCTCTTTCTGATTGAGGATATGCTGAAGACTTTTGTGATCAGTGAAGATAGTGCATTTCGTGCCGTAGAGGTAGTGTCTCCAGATCTTCAAAGCGAATACCACTGCTCCTAATTCCAGGTCGTGCGTAGTATAATTAACCTCGTGCGTCTTAAGTTGTCTTGATGCATACGCGATAACCTTCCCTCTCTGCATGAGCACACATCCGAGGCCTTGATTCGAAGCATCACAGTACACTACGAAGTCCGCGGTTCCCTCTGGGAGAGACAAGATCGGTGCGCTGCATAGGGCTTGTTTTAACGTTTGGAAAGCAGTTTCTTGTTTATTTTCCCACTTGAATATCACACCTTTCTGCGTCAAGGTGGTGAGTGGTTTCGCAATCTTGGAGAAGTTTTGTATAAATCTTCGGTAGTAGCCAGCAAGCCCAAGGAATTGTCGAATTTCGGTTGGCGTCTTGGGTGCTGACCAATTCTCGATTGCCTTGATCTTGGAGGGATCCACATGTATGCCTTTCTCACTTACCACATGGCCAAGGAAATCCACTTCTCTAATCCAGAATTCACACTTAGAGAACTTAGCATAAAGCTTCTCCGCTCTTAGTGTCTCTAGCACTTGGCGTAGATGTAGGCGATGCTCTTCTTCGCTTCGCGAGTAGATCAAGATATCGTCGATGAATACGATTACAAACTTGTCTAGGTAGGGTCGACACATTCTATTCATTAGGTCCATGAATACCGCAGGTGCGTTTGTTAAACCGAAGGACATCACCACAAACTCGTAGTGCCCATAGCGAGTTCTGAATGCAGTTTTGGGAATATCTTCTTCTTGAACTCGTAGCTGATGGTAACCTGACCTTAGGTCGATCTTTGAGAAGAAATTTGCTCCTTGGAGTTGGTCGAAAAGGTCGTCGATTCGGGGTAGAGGATATCTGTTCTTGATGGTGAGTTTGTTTAGTTCCCGATAGTCGATGCACATGCGAAAGGATCCGTCCTTCTTCTTTACAAAAAGGACTGGTGCTCCCCAAGGTGAGAAGCTTGGTCTGATGAACCCTTTGCTCAAAAGCTCGTTCAACTGACTGGACAACTCTTGCATTTCTGTTGGTGCGAGGCGGTACGGAGCTCTGGCTACGGGGGTAGCTCCGGGTATTAAGTCAATTCTGAAATCGACTTGTCGTGCGAGTGGTACACCAGGAAGATCTTCTGGGAACACATCCGGGAAGTTACACACTTCGGGGATGTCTTTGATGTCTTTCACGTCTTGTTTCTTGTCTACTACGTGGGCCAAGAAGGCGTGGTACTCCTTCCGGAGGTACTTTTGGGCTTTGATGCATGAGATGATTTGTAAATTCGCACTAGGTTTGTCACCATAGATGAGAAGGGTTTTGTCATTTGGTAGATTGAGGCGAACGGCCCTTTCGTAACATAGAATGTCGGCACGGTGAGGAACTAACCAATCCATCCCGATGATTACGTCGAAGCTTTTTATGGTGACCGGCATCAGGTCAATTTTAAATGTATGGTTGTCTAGAGTGAGAGTACACTCTGAGTATATATCGCTAGTGCGTTCTACTTTCCCATTTGTCATTTCTACTACATAAGTATCCTTTAGTGATTGGGGATTTTGTTCAAGTAATTGTTTATATTGGTGGCTCACGAAACTCCTCTCCGCTCCACTATCGAATAGTACGCATGCATAAGAGTTATTGAGGAGAAACGTACCGGTAACCACTGCGGGATCCTCAACTGCTTCCACATGTCCTATTGCTAGGATTCTTCCTACTCCACCAGCATTAGGGGCTTGTGCTTTGGGGCAGTTTCTTTTGAAGTGACCTACGTCTCCACAGCTGTAGCAGGTTCGGGTTGCCCCCGTACTGGCGACTTGGTTGATTGGTCGAGCCGGCGCTTTACAGAAACGAGCAGTGTGCCCCTTCCTGTCGCAGTTGATACAGTGCATCTCCCTACAAGCACCATTGTGGTGAAAGTTGCACTTGTTGCACTTGGGTAGGGTTCCAGCATATGGCTTCGGTGGTGCAGTAGTGGCAGCATTAGTGGCAGCATGGACAGCAACAGTTTGTTGCTTCTTAGCGGGGTCCTGTGCTGGTTGGCTCTTCTTTTGGTTCCAGAACTTCCTTTTGTTGTTTCCCCCTTTTGATTGATCAGTGGTGGTGGTTGTAGTATTATGACCGGCTCGGTGGTCAACAAGTTGTTGTGCCAGCTCTCTGGCACTGTCAAAAGTAGTTGGCCTTGAAGCCAGGACACTACTTTGCACTTGGGGAGACAGTCCCCAAAGGTATCGCTCCACCTTTTTCTCCTCCGGAGTAACCATTGTTGGGCAGAGGAGAGCCAATTCATTGAATCGGGTGGTGTAGGTTTCAAGGTCGGAGCCCGTCATCCTGAGGTTCCAAAGTTCTTGTTCCAGCTTTTGAATCTCACCTCTCGGGCAGTACTCCTTCATCATCAACGTTTTTAGTTCTGCCCAGGTTATGGAGCTAGCCACTTCGAGAGTAAGTGAATTAATCCGGCAGTTCCACCAAGTAAGGGCCCGGCCGGTGAAAGTGAAGGCTGCGAACTTAACTTTGCTCGCTTCGGGGCAAGAGCACACCTGAAAGACTACTTCGGTCTTTTCAAACCATTGCATTAAAGTGATGACTCCCCCGCTCCCATTGAAGTTGTCGGGTTTGCCATTGGTGAAGTCTTTGTAGGTGCACTCTCTTGTGCGCACCCATCTGTCACCCTGGTTAGAGGGTGTAACACCTGGTCCAGATCCACCATTTCCATTAGAGACAATTTGGGACATAGCTGCCGCTACTGCTGCTGCTATTGCAGCTTGGAGTATTGCTGGATCAAATTGTGGAAGTGGCGGCAGAGGTGTTGGTGATGGTGGTGGAGGTGTCGGTGATGGTGATGGTGGTGGAGGTGTTGGTAGTGGTGGTGGAAGTGTCGGTGATGGTGGTGGAGGTGTTGGTAGTGGTGGTGGAAGTGTCGGTGATGGTGGTGGAGGTGTTAGTAGTGGTGGTGGAGGTGGTGCTGCACTGCTAGATGGTCTAGTCTCCTTCCTTGGCGGCATGGTTCTGTCATAAGTTGTAAACCAATGTACTTTTAGTACAAGTATATTTATAGGAAGAGAAATCTTTTATACATAAAGTATATTATTACGTTGTTTTCCGATATGTTTACGATACATACGATTTTATACTTTTAATTGACCCAATACATTGGGCTATGAGGTAAAATGAAAGTCTAAAATATTTTATTTGAGTTTCCTTGTTTCCAAGTATATGACCATTTGTAAGAGTTTCCCATATGCTAATTTAGTCGGGACATAATTAATATATTTATTATAGTAACACAAAATACTCCTATAGTATTTGTAAATACTTAGTTTTGAGTTCTTAAAGTATCCTTTGTAGTGTGATATTAGGTTGTTAGATTTGTTGCCCATCCTGACCATCCCCCGGTATATGCAAGTCAATTCTCGGACTGATATAGTTGATCAGGCTATATCCTTCCCAGAATTAATCCACATATACTAAGGCATACTCAAAATGTTCAACTCTTCTTCTTTTGCTTTATGTTTTCTCTAGTCATGATATCATGCGAGCATGTAATGTATGTATGTATACTTTAATCAAGAAAATCATTTATTTTCTAAAAGTATATTTATTTGAAAAATGCACAATTCAGAGACTATTAGTCCCAATTGTGTTTATAGTTTGTATATCTTATGTGGTTTGATATACTTAATTCACTATAAACTGTGCTCTGATACCAATCTGTCACACCCCCAAACCAAGGATGGCGGAAACGTCCGGGGGTGGAGGACTTCATGTATAGTATCATAACAACAATTGTAATAGTAATTCAAGCAAACACAACCAACATATATATAATTGAAAAAGTTACATCATTGTATGAATTACATGTTTACGAATCAATTACAATATGTTGACAAAATATGAAATAGTAGACGCCTTAGCGTCCCATCCTTAAAAGCACTTGGTTACCTGTTTAATGATTTCATGAGAATACAAGTTGTTTGGAAAAGTGTCAACACAAAGGTTGGTGAGTTCATAAGCTTTTGTTTGATATTATTAAAAGCCTTTCGTTTGTAAAAGTAGTATTTGTTTTAGAAAATCCAATATTTTCCTAAAAATGTATATGTAGTCTTAAATTCAAAGACCGAAATGTATAAGTAACTTTTCTTACTTATAATAAATAATGTAAGTTTAAATCGACATAAACTCGTTTAATTTTAATGAAGTTCCCGTAAATTCCAATATTTATTAATACTTTGTGTGAGTTTATTATAACCATGCTATGACCAAGGTTGCCTAAAACGACGTTCTTCGGGCGTCGGAAATGTTATGACATTTGTCACCCCAGACCTATCGGTCTAACTGTTGCCTGCAGTTTAGGTGTGGGTTTGTCAAACCCAATATAGATCTATACACAACTATCACGCTCTCCCTCAAGGAGACTCTGGTTACAATACAGGACTTAATGGTAATTTGAAGTAAATGTCTCACAAAGTCATTAACGGAATTACGTGTTATGAAAACTTGGTACCGTATGGCCGTACTTTGCTTAATGAAAATATCCTTTGTATAAATGTACCCTTTTTAAATGTATGTGTTATGTAATGTATCATAAACAATACCTATTATAGTTTATCAACCAAGGGTAGTACGTAGTAATGTATGCAAACTATATTCAAAATAGTTTATTAAATGTTTGAATGTATCGGTTGTACTTTGATTATAATCGCTTGTTATTCTTTATATTTTATATGTCCAAATCCATTTGTAAACTGATGCGTGTCTAAATATTAAGATAAAATGTCATATATTGCAATAACATATAATCACATAAAGATATACACCTTGCTCAACATGTTACAAGGTGAAATGAAATTGACAGCAACTTTTTGTTGTATACAGTTTCTGTTACTGTTCTTAGAAAATTTATAGAAAAATCATCAAAGCTCTAAATCCAAATCCTCAAATTCTGAGAGTTTGGAATATGAGTCTAGTTTGTTCGTAAATTTTATCATGATTTTTAGTGATCTCTAACAGAGGTGAAAATGTTCATAATCACAGACTGGTCCGGGTTTGCCTCTGAAATGATAGGCAGTTGTGTAAAAATCACCATAAATTGTAGAAAAATCATATGGAGATGTGCAAGTAGCCATTTTAAAGCTAAGAGTTTGAACTACTTGCACCTGGAACAGTTTTGAAAACTAAAGTATTTAAGTTGACCAAAACAGTCCGTGATCGAAGTTCATCTTTTCTGATGTAATCTGATAGAAAAAGTTTAATTGTGTTCTTGATGATTTTACTTGTATTCCCCCCTTAAAACTTAAGAAAAACATGTAAATGTAGGGGTATGAACTCACCCTATGTGGTTTCAGTAGATGAAAGTGAGAGAGAGGAAGTGTTCAACCCAAGAACACTAAGAAGATGTCTTGATGATTCGAGAATCTAACATCGAATAAGATGGAATTTGTGTAAGATATCAATGATTTGAGTAGAATGGAGTGTAATAATTATATGAATGATGAAGATACTTACTAATTGAAGAAAGAAATCCCTGAAGAAAGCCTTGAAGTTCTTGAAGTTGAGAGAAAAGATGAGAGAATTTTGGAGAGTGTCCTTTGGTTGCTAAGTGTAGAATGAAAGAACTTTATGGAGAATGAGGAGAGAGGATCAATCCTCCAGCTCTTAGAACGTGGGAAGAGCTGGAGATTGGGTGTAAAGGTCCACTAAGGTGACAAGGAGTAGTGGAAAGAGTGGCTAATCATAGAGTGAGGTGGTGGTGGTTTGCTTTTACCATAAATTAAGGAAAAGCAAATATTCCCTCAATAATTAGTTCAACCACTAATTCTTTTAATATATTTTTATAAAAACCCTGGAGATTTATATATTTTGGGGCCTTAGTTTATAAAATAAAGTTTTGGGTGAAAATCCCACGTTAAAATAATGAAAAACGGAGTTAAAACGAAGTCGTAGTCGAAAAACCGGTAAAAAGGGGTCGTCTGCGAGACCTCTCGCATGGAGGCCGGATCCGGACCCTCGCATGCGAGGCTGCTGTCTGATGGCTTCGGATTCGGTCTCCTGAGAGGCTTCGGCTTCGGTCCTGATGAGAGGCTTCGGATCCGAGGCCTCGGATGAGAGGCTTCGGTCCTGAAGCTTCAGTTCCAGGTCCTTAAGGCTATTTTACCCGTTTTTACCCCGTTTCAAGCGATTTTTGACCCAGTTAAGGGTCGATATGACCCAAATGATTACAAAAAGTTAAAGTAACTTTTGAGAGAGATTTGGGAGAGATTTGGGGGAGATTTGGGAGAGATTTCAAATAGAAAGAGATAGAGTGAAAACGATTTAGAGAGGTTTCGTTTGTGATTAATTTGAGTGTCCGGCTTCACAACGCAAGGTTCGTAAACCCCGTTAAACCGTGTTTTAGTGTCGTACACAATCCCGATGATTGTGCAATAGTGTTTTATCGCTTTGGTTCGTTGTTTAGCACTGTTAAGGCTAAGGAAAATCAAACACATGAACTTTCCAAATGATGATTTGTCATTAAAATAGCGAATTGTATAGTGATTACATAACGTAAACCCTAACATACAAGGGTTATTGGAGTTAACCGGTTTGACTTGTTGACTTTGTTTGACTTTGACTTGACCGAAATTTGACGGTTGTCACATGGAGTTCCTAGATTTGATGGAAACGGCTTAATGCATTAAGATGTTGAATTTATGGCTAACTCGGCGAGTTCATTAGTGAACTCGGTGAGTTGATAAGATTTTTCCCGATCTGTGCAGTGAATGGAGAAACACGACGAGTTGAAGGAGAACTCGGCGAGTTGGGTCAACTTGGACCGTTGACTTTGACTTTGACTTTAATATTTGACCAAGTTTGACTTATAAGGGGTTTTGGGGCATTGTGAGTTGTATTTAACGAATTGTTTCTATTTAGGGGTTGAGTAGAGCTGATATTCGTAGTCGGGACCTAGTCAGCTATTTTTCAGTATTTAAGGTGAGTCTTCTCACTACACTCATGGGTCGAAGGCACCAAGTCCGGCCTATTAATGGTTAGGAGATGATTTGTATTGGAGTATGTAATTGTTTGCTATTTGATTTATATGTGGACTTATGTGTAGACCATGGGAGGAGCCCATGGCCCGGGAATATCAGACCATGGGGGTAGCCCATGGCATTCCAATGAAGACCATGGAGGGAGTCCATGGCAAACTTATATGTATGTGTGCATGATGTTATGTGATTTTATGTTTGTGTGTTTAGGGAAACTCACTAAGCATGTGCTTACAGTTTTGGTGGATGTTTCAGGTACTTCTGGTTCTAAGGGCAAGGGCCCGGCTTGATGGCGCGGCATGCATTCTCCAATATTTTCGCATCTAGTTTTTGATACTTTGATCTTTTGAAACATTGTGGCTATGTAATGGGATTATTTTGGAAACAATTGTGGTTGATTTTTATATGAATAAAAGTTAAAATTTTCTATAAAATTTGGGCTGTTACAGCAATCTTAGAGAAATCCTGAAAGAATCTCCGATAGTACCCTGCCAAACCCAAGAAAATCCTTATATCCGAGGGAGATTTCAGAACCTCCCACTGCATCACAGCCTCGATCTTGGCCAAATCGACCAATATCCCATCCTGGTTAACGAGATGTCCAAGGAACTGGACCTCTCGTAACCAAAACTCTCACTTCGATAACTTAGCATAAAGCTGTTCTAGCCTCAAAACCCCCAAAAATTCACGAAGATGCTCTGCATGCTGCTCTCTGGTATTGGAATATACCAAGATATCATCAATGAACACAATAATCGAACGATTAAGCATCGGCATACATACTCGATTCATCAAATCCATGAATACTACAGGCGCATTGGTGAGCCCGAATGGCATCACCACAAACTCGTAATGCCCATAACGATTCTGGAACGCGGTCTTTTCCAGGTCCTCCTTTCTCACCCAGACCTGATGATACTCGGAGCTCATATCTATCTTGGAGAACCAAGATGCACCCTACAACTGATCAAAGAGGTCATCAGTTTGTGGAAGGGGATAACGGTTCTTCACCGTTAACTTGTTCAACTCTCGGTAATCAATGCACATCCGGTGCGAACCATCCTTCTTCTTGACGAACAAAATCGGCGCCCCCCACGGAGAACTGCTTGGCCTGATGAACTAATTGCCTAGAAGCTCCTGCAGCTGAACTCGACCTGGCACAAGCGGTACGGCACCTTGTCAATAGGGGTCGCACCTGGCACAAGGTCGATCTTGAACTCGACCTGCCTCTTGAGAGGCACACTGGGTAACTCCTTCGGAAATACATCTGCAAACTCCTGACAACAAGGACCTCTGAAACTGCAGTCTGATCCCCAACACGCATATCCACCACATAAGCCAAGTAACACGCACACCCATGTTGAATATACTGCCGAGCTCTAGTTGCTGAGCAAAACCCTGATCCCAACCTGGTGCCCTCTCCATAGATAACCAGTTCTCCCCCACTTGGGGTTCGAACTACCATGCACTGGCCCTCATAATCAATCATAGCGTCGAACCGGATCAGCCAATCCATACCCACAATCACGTAAACATCCCCCAATGGGATAGGGATCAAATTGATCGGATAAGCCACCTCGAAAATCTCCAGAACACAACCCTGATACACTGATGATGCAGAAACCACGTGTTCGTTGGCGATAGAAACTCGCAACGGACACTCCAGCTGCCCAATGGGCATATCAAACTCCCTACTGAACGATCGTGAAACAAAGGACCGACTCACACCCGAGTCAAACATCACTAAAGAAGGCAAAGAGTTCACTAGGAATGTACCTAACAGAGGCACAATATATATATATATATATATATATATATATATATATATATATATATATATATATATATATATATATATATATATATATATATATATATATATATATATATATATATATAAGCATGACACAATACATATACAACAAGATAACGGATAAAAACATACCAGTCACAACATCTGGAGCTGCTCTGGCCTCCTCGGTAGTGATCTGAAAAGCGCATCCTCGACCCCTCGAGGGCTCCGCCCCCCCCCCCCCTGACGCCCATCTATGATCCTCAAAGTAGCTGGTGCGGGGGCCTGCGCCGGCTTGGCGTCGAGCAATGGACAGTTGAACTTCATATGACCAACTTGACCACAATGATAGCAAATCCTGGTACTCAAAACGGGGGCTAGTTGACGGAAATCCCTCGCAAAATGCCCCTCCTTGCCCCATTTATGGCACCCAGCTCTTGATTGACAAGCCCCGTCATCAACCTTACCGCACTTCCCACAAGTGTGGCCCCTCTAACCTCCGGATCTAGAATCAGCGGCCTTGAACCACTTAGGCGTCGGTTGCAACTGTGTCGTGGCCAGTCTCTGCTCTCTCGCCTGCAGGTCTATCTCAATATCACGCCGCCTGGCGGCCTCTTGTAACTCCAACAAGGAATCATATCGTTGGGTGGAAACAAACTGCCTAATATCCGTCTTGAGCATGCTCAAGTAACAGGTCATCTGAGCCTGCTCCGAAGCAAACTCAAGGCAAAACATGGCCCTCTCAGTAAACATCCTGGTGATCTCCATCACCGACACTGTCCCCTGCCTCATATCCAAAACTCATGGGCCAACCTCTCGCGCTCTACCCACGGCACATATCGAGTACGGAACATCTCCATGAACTGCTCCCAAGATACTGCAGCCCTCTGCTCAGTAGAATACGATCCCGTAACAAGTCTCCACCAATTTTTCGCTCCGTACCTCAGGAGATTCAGCGCGCACCTGACATTCTAGTCAGTTGGGCAAGAGCAGGTGAAAATCATCCCTCAACATCAGATAGCCACCTCATGGCTACGATCGGGTCCTGAACTCCATCTAAAGTCGGGGGATTCGTATTGTCGAAGTCTCGATATTGAAAAACCTGACCCATTCCAACACTTGCAGCGACAACAGCTGTGGAAGCTGCATAAGCAGCAGTCTCGGCAACGGCTGCGTATCTGTCATCAAAAAACTCCATCATCGCGGTCTTAATAGATCCAAATAACTCTGGTATCTGATCCCTGGTAATAGCCACAACCTCCTCATGGAGAATCTCCCTAATCCAGTCATCCAACGTAGCTGACTCACCCTGACTGACAGCTCCTGATCCCGATCTGGACCCAGTCTCAACTCGCCTCGTCGTCACCATACTAAAAATAAACCAGGGAATATCACATAACATGCATATCAAAACAGGGAACCAAGTCCCAACATAGCCCTAGGGGTTGTGACTTCCCTGTTCCGTGTACGGGTCCTATGCTTCCACTAGCATGTTGTTCAAACATATCACAATATCAAATAACAGTGTGGTATTTTGGGGTCAACTTACTGGCTCCGGCTGATCGTACACATCGCATCCTCCTTGATTATTTTGAAAACATTTTGAAAATCGTTTGAAAAAATTTTCTCCTTAGTTTGAGACTGGACTCACACGAGTGTTTCATCTAATTCATCTAAACCAAGGCTCTGATACCAACTTGTAACATCCATAAAATTCATGAAAAATTTAAACTTTTTAAACAACTCAAAAATCATCATTTATTTACAAAATAGTTTTCAAACATGTCTAATATCATAGTTTCCTAAAATCATAAACAAAACATGAGGATGTGCACGATCACGCCTACGCCTTCCCGCGATCACCTGAGGTACCTGAAACATAACCCAAAACGGTAAGCCCGAAGCTTAGTGAGTTCCCCCAAAATGCCAACACAATACAAAACCATAATAATAATAATAAACAACATGTATACAAAGCCTTCAGCCTGGCTAGAATGCCCCACCGTCCTACAGTCTATCTGGACCGCTCACAGAACCTTCAGCATGACTGGTACGCCTCACCGAGCCTTCAGCCAATCTGGACCGTTCTCCGGGCATTCGGCCTGACTGGTATGCCCCACTCGCCTTTAGTCTATCCAGGTCGCCATGGTTCTGTTGGCCTTCAGCACAAAGCATGATTGCCTCAACCCAACCACACACACAATGTCGACACACATATAACAGATAATCATGCAATAATTAGCTAATCCCTCAGACAGATCTTACAGATCACTAAGCATAGCATCATCCTATCTACCTGGATTCAGATCTAATTGATCACTACGGTACTCATTCATACGATAATCAGTAAAACAATCCAAAGGGTCTGCCTTGGTGCCTTCGAACCATAAGTACAGTGAGGAAGACTCACCTCACACTGCTGAATCACATAGAAAGTCTCCGGCTACTGGCTCACTCAAATCTCGCGCGCTATCACAACAACTGAAACATGCAATTAATAATTGGACTACAAACCTTAGCTATTAGACCATAATTATGGTAAATACCACTTTACCCTTTTCCTAGTTGGGCTAAGATCCATGCCCAAATCTTATCCAAAAAGGTCCAAACTAAGTAATCACTGAAGGCCTATAATCGGCCCAATTTTCCAAATTGGGCCCAAACTCCTTCTTGGACCTTACCATAAAGTCCAACCCTTTAATTAGCCCAAAACACCAATACTTAGATGGTCCAATAAGGGCCCAAGCATCCCAATCCCAAAAGGTGGCCCAACTTGAAGCCCAAAGTTGCTAAACTCGACAAACTAGGTACACGGGGCGTACCCAGATGTATGCTCAACGTACACCGCCTTGACCAAGAAACGAGCTGATGACCACCTACGCCTGACGTACGCCCTGGTACGCCTAGCATACTCGGTGGGTAAGCAAATCTCCAAAAAAGGCTTAATCCATTCAGTCCACACGTCCAAAAGCCAAAAATCCAGGTCCAAGAAGGTGCTCCTAACCATAAAGTTTCCAACTTTATGGTTTTGCATGCATCATTAAGACCCAAAACCAACTTCCTAGTTTGTCTTAACCACTATAAACCTCCACATTATGCATGCAAGCACTAAATGAGTCAATGAAGCATTTTTATGACTTAACACAACTCAAATCTTCTGAAAGGACAGCTCCTTTGGTCTTAGAGTAGCATTTACTCATTAAGTCCAAGAAAAGGGACAAAACACATAAACTCCATATGGTTAGATCTCTAAGAATACAATTAAAGTTCAAGACTTTATACCTTTTGGAGCTTCCCAAAGAGATGGAGATTTCAGATCTACAAGCTTGAACCCCACACCAAAGCTTCTCAAAGAATCCTTTCTTCTACACCAAGACCACACACACTCACACTCAACACACACAAGGGATAGGTCTTGCAAAATCAACTCAAAGAGGGTGGTGGCTGAAAAGGTAAGGGAAATGGGGTTGGAAGGGGGATTATATATGGCACAATCCTAAAATTTAGGGTTTTCAACGCCTGATGAGTACGCCCCGCATACATGGACGTACGCCCGACGTACTAGGGTGCGCCCTAGTATGTTAAGCATACACACATACGCATGGTGTACTCTTATTCCTTCTAAATTACGATTTTTCCATTAGGGCTTTTCATGGCTAATTCCTTCTACTACAGGGACCACAATGACATAAATTAAAACCAAGGGATGAATATAAAAATACCTGAACCTTGGGGTGTTACAACTCTCCCCAACTTGAACTAAACTTCGTCCTCGAAGTCTGCTACGGTGAACAACTCTTGATAATGCTCCCGCATCTCGGCCTCCTGCTCCCAGGTCTACTCGGAGCCCTTCCGGTGCTACCACTGTACCTTTGACAAAGGTACTTCCTTGCTACGCAAAAACTTTACCCCTTTCCAAGATAGCTACCGACCTTTCGACATAGTTCAAGCGCTCATCGACCTGAATATCATCCAATAAAACCACTGCATCCTCATCCAATACGCTCTTCCGTAGCTGCGAAACACGGAAAGTGTTGTGAATCTGACTGAGCTCCTCGGCAAGATCCAATCTGTACGTAACCTTGCTAACCCTGGTAATCACCCGAAAAGGCCCAATATACCAGGGACCCAATTTTCCCCTCTTCCTAAAGTGAATCACACCTTTCCAACGTGAGACCTTCAGTAACACCATGTCGCCGACCTGAAACTCCAACTCAGATCGGCGCCGGTTGGCATAACTCTTCTGCCGAATTTGTGCAGTCCGAAATCTCTTCGTGATTTGTTGAATAATCTTTGTGGTCTGAAAGACCACTTCGGTCCGCCCCATAACCCTATGACCAACTTCGCCCTAGCAAACTGGGGAACGACATCTCCACCCATACAAGAGCTCAAAAGGCTGAGCACCAATGCTGGAGTGGAAATTATTGTTGTAGGAGAACTCTGTAAGAGGTAGGTAGGAGTCCCAACTCCCACCAAAATCAATAACATAGTTCCTCAACATCTCCTCAAGGGTCTGTATCATCCTCTCACTCTAGTTGTCGGTGTACAGATGATAAGCAGTATTGAAGTGCAACCTCGTTCTCAGTTCCTCATGGAACTTATGCCAAAAACGAGAGGTGAACCGAACATCACGGTCTGAAACAATGGACACTGGAACCCCATGGTGAGCAACGATCTCGCGAACATACACATCGGCCAACTTCTAAGCCGGAGAACTCTCCCGAATCGCTAGAAAGGTGGCACTCTTGGTCAATCGATTCACGATGACCCAAATAACATCAAAACCCCTTGCCATCTTTGGAAACTTGGTGATGAATTCCATCGAAATCTGCTCCTATTCCCACATGAGAACCTTCAGAGGTTGCAGGTTGACATGCGGCCTCTGATGCTCAGCCTTGACCATCTTGCAGATCATGCATCTCTCCACGTACCAGGCTATCTCTCTCTTTATACACGGCCACTAGTAGCTCAATCTCAAATCCCGCTACATCTTGGTGGCCCTGGATGGATAGAAAAGAGAGACTTATGAGCCTCCTCCAACACAATCTATCTGACCCCACCAGACATCGGAATCCACACCCGACCATAACAGGTCAACAACCCACGACCATTCAGAACAAATCAGGTAATCTCACCCCTGATTCTCTCTATCTTCCAGTTCTCTTCTAGAACTCCCTCGGCCTGAGCCTCCCTAATCAATCCCAAAAGCGGGGAATCCATTGATATCCTCATACACGATACCCCATCTGAAGACCCAGCTAACTTGCGGCTCAAAGCACCTGCCACCACATTCGCTTTACTTGGATGCTAAAGGATCTCATAGTCATAATCCTTGACTACGTCCAGCCACCTGTACTACCTCATGTTCAGGTTCGGCTGATCCATAATATGCCTCAGACTCTTATGATCCGTGTAGATAGTACAGAGGACCCCATAAAGATAGTGCCTCTAAATCTTGAGGGAAAAAACCACTACCCCCAACTCGAGATCATGCATGGGATATTGCGTCTCGTGCGGCTTCAGCTGTCGCAAAGCATAAGTTTTCACCCGTCCTCTTTGCATGAGGACCGCCCCCCAACCAGTGATGGATGTATCACAGAATACCACAAAATCCTCAAATAATCTTTATCGTAGGGTCTCAAATGATTCCTGCTACTCATGGCCCCATTGGAAATCCAACCACTTCCTTTGCAGACGAGTGAGGGGTACCGTAATTGTAATGCTCGGTTCTGGTATAAGTAAATTCTCCAATTGTTTATATTTTCCTTTGGGACTCGACGAGTTGGAAGCTTCAACTTGGCGTGTCGATAGGGTTTTGGCCGCGGAAATTAATGAACCAACTCATCGAGTCGAGGTGTCCTAACTCGGCGAGTTGGCGGCTGGGAAGGAAACCCTAATTTTTAGGGTGTTTCTCATTATTTAAAGGCCTTAAGTCCCTTGGTTGGCCTCCTTACAATCCTCCTCTGTCCAGAAACCCTAAATAGTGTGTATTATCTTCTTTTGTGAGTGTGTGAGCTTGTGGAGGGCCTTGAGTGTTGATCTTTTGTGCTCTTTTGAAGAAGCTTGGAAGTTGGAGGTGTAAAGCTTGGAGAGAAGACTTAGATCCAGAATCTCCCCATTTGTTGAAGTCTCTTGGAGGTATCAAGTTTATACCTTGCTTTGTTATCATCTAGATCTCTTTGTTTTGTGGTTTTGTCTTGATTTTGGGCTCATGGTTGGTTTGTCCAAGAAGTTGAGTGTTCCAGAGGTTGTTATGTTAGATCTGACCTTTTTATGACCTCATTTGGTTGAAAGTTGCAAGATTTTCTAAGTTCTAGGTCCCATTCATGCAATAAGTCCTTTATTAGCCCATCTTGAGCCCTATGGTTTCTTTTTAGCAGGCATGGACGTAAATTTGGAAACTTTACATGATTTCCCATCCTTTGGATGCCAAATCTGCATTTTGGGTCTATGCCTTTGGATTTTAAGGGCTTAATGGGTCAAACCTCACTCTAATGAGTCTAGGGTTCGGGTTTGACTCATTTTGGTGGTTTCTAAGGGTAAGGTTGGAAACTTTACCCTTCTAGACATCATTTTGGAAGAGATCTGAGATTTGGAGTTCCTAGATTTGATGGAAACGGCTTAATGCATTAAGTTGTTGAATTTATGGCTAACTCGACGAGTTCATTAGTGAACTCGGCAAGTTGATAATATTGTTCCCAATTTGTGAAGTGAATGGAGAAATACGACGAGTTGAGGACAACTCGGCGAGTTGGGTCAACTTGGACCGTTGGCTTTGACTTTGACTTTAATATTTGACCAAGTTTGACTTATAAGGGGTTTTGGGGCATTTTGAGTTGTATTTAAGGAATTTTTTCTGTTTAGGGGTTGAGTAGAGTTGATATTCGGAGTCAGGACATAGTCAGCTATTGTTCAGTACTCAAGGTGAGTCTTCTCACCACACTCATGGGTCGAAGGCACCAACGCCAGCCAATTAATGGTTAGGAGATGATTTGTATTGGAGTATGTAATTGTTTGCTATTTGATTTATCTGTGGACTTTTGTGTAGACCATGGGAGGAGCCCATAGCATTTGGAAAGACAATGGGAGGAGCCTGAAGCTTAGTGAGTTCAACAAAAATCATCATTTGTTTACAAAATAGTTTTCAAACATGTCTAATATCATAGTTTACCAAAATCATAAACAAAACATGAGGAGGTTTACGATCATGCCTTCGCCTTCCCGTGATCATCTGAGGTACTTGAAACATAAAGCAAAACTGTAAGCCCGAAGCTTAGTGAGTTCCCTCAAAATACCAGCACAATACAAAACTAGCATCATAATAATAAATAACATGCATATAGAGACTTCAACCTGACTGGAACGCCCCACCGCCCTACAGTCTATCTAGACCGCTCATAGAACCTTCAACATGACCGGTACACCACACCGGGCCTTCAGCCTATCTGGACCGTTCTCCGGGCCTTCGGCCTGACTGGTATACCCCGATGGCCATCAGTCTATCTGGGCCGCCCTGGGTCTGTTGGCCTTAAGCACAAAGCAGGACCGCCTCAACCCAACCACACATACACAGTCTCGACACACATATAATAGATAATCATACAATTAATCAGCCAATAACCATCACAAAGATCTTACAGATCACTAAGCATAGCATCATCCTATCTACCAGGATTCAGATCTAACAGATCACTACGGTACTCGGTCATACGATAATCGGGATAACAATCCAAAGGGACGGCCTTGGTGCCTTCAATCCATAAGTACAGTGAGGAAGACTCACCTCACACTGCTGAATCACACAGAAAGTCTCCGACTGTTGGCTCACCCAAATCCTCGCGGCCATAACAGATAAATATGGTAATTATCTTGAATATCGTCTGATTTACTTCCTTGCGAAGTTCCAGCTATATTTCTTACTTGATACTTTGCGAAAATTTGGTCTAAATGTCCATTTTTCAACTTTTATTTCAACAATGTGTCCTTTTTAGCTGCAAAATACAATTATAAAGCAATTAAGTACCTTTTGTCCTATATTTATTATTAAAACACTCATAAAAGTACCTGAAATGTTCATATAAATATGTATAATTTAAAACACATCAAAATACCTCATACTTGGCTTTTGTTTTTCCTCAAAAAAGTCATTAATGACTTAGGCAACAAAACCAATCGAAATAATTTTCTATAAGCAATTAAGATCAATCATTATGTTATAGATGCTAAAAAGGATGTATTAAAACAATAGTCAACAATTATATTCATTGAGCAATAATATAAATGTGAACTTTGCAATACCCCAAGCATACCTTCTCATTGTAAAATGAAAACTTTTAGATAGGACACCAGGGTACGAACTTGTGTTTAATTCATGTCATTTCGTGTTTTGGGAAGATTTGGTGGTTTTGTGGATGTGTTGAGTCGGTGATTGGTGCTCGATTCTACCGGATTCAACATCAGGGCCACCGCCGGAGCCGAAGAAGACAGTAGTGGAGTCGGAAAAGACAGCATCGGAGCAGGTGGAGATGAAAGACGGTAAGGGATTTGATCGGATTCGGGTTCTACATGAAGCATTACAGTAGGTGTTACACGTGGCAATTGAGTTGACATCTAAACCTGCTGATTATGATGGGTGTCACCGGGTGACCCCTTCAAATTTACCAAAAGGACCTTTTAAAACCTAAAAATACAAGTTTGTGCCCTTCAAATGAAAAAAATAGTCATGATGGACCATTTAAACCAATATACTAAAGTTTGTTGGGCTACAATGACAATAACTCTAACTATTTTCTCTCCTCAAGGTCATGTTGTTTACTTTCCATAACTTTTTTAGTTCACAATTTTATAATAACATCTTTAAACTTTTAATTTTTTTAGCACTTCTTTATTATCTAAAAACACATGAAATTTATTAATTTTATAATTTTAATAATTACGCATCAAGATCAATTTTTTTATTCAAAATGTTACGTTACAACAGTAACAATTTAATAAAAACTATAATTACTAGACTATGAATGTTGTAACATAATTTTGTTTTGCATGAAAAAATATATCAATACTAATATCTTATTATAGAGTACAATAAAAAGGTGTATAAATTAAAAAATATTAATTAGTCTTCTTCGTTTGATCCATGGTTGTCAAAATCGCGATCCTGATCGTAGGATCGTACGATCCTACGATCTTAGGTATGAAAAACGATCTGGATCATAAAAAGATCGTATTTGGGGTAGGATCGCAGGTAGGATCGTAAGATTGTAAGTAGGATCGAGATCCGATCCGATCCTACCTCCCTTGAATTTTTTTTTTTTTTTTTTTTTTGCAAATGAGTTTTTTTTTTACCACTTTATGTTTTTTACCTTTACCAATTCAGCATTTATCATTTTGTGTTGCGAATTATGACTAATATTTTGAAGTTTTTATAACTTTTGAACGAAAAATTGAATGTGTGAACTATTTTTCATTATTAAAAATTATAAATTAAAATTATATTTTATTTTGTGGGATCTTAGGATCCCGATTCCGATCTTACGATCCCGATCTTGCAAACCCAAAAACGATCCTACGCAGGATCCCGATCTTGACAACCTTGGTTTGATCTCTGTACACCTCGAATTTATCTAGATTTATTATTTTGATCTAACAAGTTAAAATGTAGATGAATTATCTTGTAATTCTGTAAAAATAAGTGACAAGCATATGGGAACCGATGTCAAAATAGATCTAAGTGAAATACTGAAGTCACCTTAGTTCTTTGAATTTTTGTTTACTATATTGTACTTAAAAGAATATCATCAACAAGATATCATTAATCATAGTACATATTGTCAATAATATATATATATATATATATATATATATATATATATATATATATATATATATATATTTTGATGATATTCTTTTAAGTACAATATAGTAAACAAAAATTCAAAGAACTAAGGTGACTTCAGTATTTCACTTAGATCTATATATATATATATATATATATATATATATATATATATATATATATATATATATATATATATATATATATATAAAAGACTTAATTAATATTTTTAGTTTTATATAATATTTTATTGTTTAAAGAATAACTAAACATATCAAAATTAATAAGTTTTATATTCACAGTTAGAGATTAATATCAATATATTTTCAAACAAAAAATTGCCGTTACAACATTTACTATTTAATAATTGTAGCACCTGGTTCCTGGTATGTATTTTATTTGAGTATTTTGCATTTTTGGCCTGGGACTCGGCGAGTTGAAGGACCAACTCGTCGAGTAGAAACGGATTTGACTCGGGATTTAAATGGCGGACTCGTCGAGTCGGCTGCAGACTCGACGAGTAGGCTCTGACTGGAAAAAAACCCTAATCTAAGGGTTTGCACCCTATTTAAACGTCTCATTCAGCCGCCCTTCGTCCCTATTGCTTCCAGAAAACCCCCCATAGCAAACCCTAGCCGTTTGTATAAGAGCTAAGGCTTTTGTGGTGCTTCTTGGTGATTTGAATTCAAAGGAGAAGGAAAAGCCTAGAGGAATCAAGAGGAGACCAAGGGAGTTCAAGTTTGTGCACCATTTGCAGTTCACAGAAGGTATAAAGTCGATGCCTTGCTTGTTCTTTTGCTAGATCCCTTTTTGGGGAGATTTAGGGCTTTTATAAGCCATTCTTGGTAACCAACCATGATTGCAAGCATGGTTGGGGGTTGAGGCTTCGGATCTAGGTCGATGAAGGAGTTACAAGGCAGAAAAGGGTTGCTTTTGCACCCATGGAAGCCCCCATGCAACCCAAGAGTCTCTTTTACAGCCTTTTTGACTCAAAGTCCCATGCATGCACGTAAAGTTCGTAACTTTACATGCTAGATCGAGTTTAAGGACCTAGATCTATCATTTGGACAAGAGTTGTACACCAGAAATCAAAGAAATAAGACTTGGACTGTATCGACTCGGCGAGTCGTTCTTGGGACTCGGCGAGTCCGAGGCTACACTTCCCTTTTCTGTTATGGGTCAAAGAGACCCAGTGGAGTGCTGGAAAGGTTTTTAGAGGGTCCAGGGGAGTGACCCAACATATTGGGCTAAGCCATAGTCCTGGAGTTCATAGGACTCGGCGAGTGCATGAACAGACTCGGCGAGTCCAAGGCAATCTCCCAACTCTTGAAGATGAACTCGATGAGTTGTTCATACAACTCGGCGAGTCGAGGAAAGGACTGGTTTTTAGGATGAGGATGGACTCGACGAGTTGTTCATACAACTCGACGAGTCGGATGAAGGTTCATTCGATGCTCGTATAGAAGGAGAACTTGTCGAGTCATTTCTAAACTCGACGAGTAGAGACGTGGATGAGGACAGTTAAAAGGTTAGGGACTCGACGATTTGACGGCCCAACTCGGCGAGTTAGGTCAACTGGAAGTTGACTTTGACTTTGACTTTGATTTGGACTTGGTCAGGGGTAAAATAGTCATTTTACCCTAAGAGTAGATATCAGATTATGACTGAGTGTTTTGTGGGGATTATAGCCGGAGGATTTCCGGAGCAGCAGCAGACAGAGATTTCCGGCACAGATTATCAGCAGCTACTCGTACGAGGTGAGTTACCTTCCAGTAGCGGTGGGTCTACGACCACAATGCCGGACCACCAGTAGGAGTTGTATGTTGGATGATTGTCTTTGTGATATCATCCAGGTTTGCTACTACCTGATATGTTATATGCTAGCATGATATGTTATATGTGATAGTAGTAGAGTTCGGTTGTTAGGACCGAAGGGTAGGTCAGGCCCCCCAGATATGTCTGACAGTATGTGATGATATGTTGATATGTTGGCATGATATGTTATATGTGTTAGTGGTAGTAGGAAGGGAATAGTCCCCAAGTTCGGTTGTTAAGACCGAAGGGTAGTTCGGACACCCCAGATATGTCTGATAGTATGTTTGTGTTATGATATATGTGATAGTAGCAATAAGGGGTGGAATAGTCCCTGAGGTTTGGTTGTTAGGACCGATGGGTAGGGCAGCACCCCAGAACGGCTTGACACGGGTAGGTCAGCACCCCAGAATGGCTTGACACAGGTAGGTCGGCACCCCAGAATGGCCGTACGGGTAGGTCGGCACCCCAGAATGGTCGTACCGGGTAGGTCGGGCACCCCAGAATTGCCCGGAAGTATGTATGCTATATGATTGTATGGTATGTGGTACATGGGGGAAACTCACTAAGCTTCGTGCTTACAGTTTATAGTTTTGGTTTCAGGTACCTCTTCAGCGAAGGGGAAGGAGCCGGCGCGGTAGCAGCACATCATACACACTCGCATTGATTTTCCGCACTTAAGATATTCTGGGATTGTATTTTGACATGATGCTATTTTATGACTTGGGCTTTCAGACATGATATATTTTACTTGGTTTTCTTATGAATGCTTTTATAATCAGTTAATTAAAATGAAATTTTTGGACTCGAAATTTGGGATGTTACAAGTTGGTATCAGAGCCCTGGTTTGAGGGATTCGGACACACCCTCGGGGGTGTCTGGACTTAAATCGAGGGATTAAAAGCTTTTTACAAGAAAATGGTTTTCTAAAAGATAAGTTAAAGGATTTTTGAGAAAGAACGAAGTGTGTGATGTGCGCGACCGGCCGAGCTCAAGTAAGTATTCCCCAAAGTACCCATACAAGTTTATGTTATGTTTATCAGCTTCAGTAGAACAGCATGCTAGAATAGGACTAAGGATCTAGGAATGATGCCTTATGTGCCTGCTTTATGTGTTTCAGCTTATGATAATTGCATGCTAGTATTGAGTAGACAGCAGTAGGATAGCCTGTTTAGGTTACACCTGATAGTATGAGCTTAGCATTGTATGCTAGTACAGTTTCCTGTTATGAGGATAGGATTGCTTGAGATCGTTCCCTTTGTCTGAATGCTGCACGCTTTGTGCTATGTGGGACTCTGAGTGATGGGAGTTAGCCATTAGGTGAATACGTCACGTCACATGTGATCAGGATTGAATAATCTCAGAGTGTTGGATTTGGCCCTATTGCGCAGCTCTCATTTGAGTCTAACCGTTGTAGGGACGAGTCTTTTACTCGAAGGATTATCTGAGCCTCGTCACATGTGATGGTATTCAGGTGATGACTAATTGGCATTACAAGGAGGCATTCAGCAGCTGAGGACTGGTTTGGGTAGAGTCAGAGATTTTCCTAGGGCAAGCCTAGGATGAGAGTAGCAGAGATCAGTAGTAGTAGAAGGGACTTGGTGGAGTCGAGGCGGTCCTTGAGGAAAGTACGGATAGATGTGGAAGGTAGTATGGGCCCATACTACTGAAAGCAGAGGATCCGTACTCAAATCGAGGAAGGCTGAGGCAAGACCAGGGAACTTGTGATGGGTGTGATCCCTCTAGATGTATCAGTATCACTGACGGTTGTTATTATGTATTGCAGAATGGTGGTACTACGTCCGAGGCCAGCAGTTGGCAGCTCAGGAGAGGGATCGGATTCGGGCTCAGGTTCCGAACCAGTGGATGAGAGGCTACGCGAGTTCATCGCGTCCGAGATCACTAGAGGCATCCTTGATGCGACCTCGGTCATCTTTGGGTCGATCAAGGAAGGGATTGTCGAGTTGATGGAGGATCGCCTCCGGGCGTTCAGGAAAGACATGGCGACCAGCCAGTCGGGATCACACACACTGTCCTTTAAGGACTTCAGGGGAAGTGGTGCGCCGGATTTCCATGGGGCGAAGGACCCCATTGTGGCCAGACGGTGGATTACAGACATTGAGTCTGCACAGTTGACCAGCTTCTGCCCCGAGGGGTCGAAGGTGAGATATGCAGCAGGGTGCTTGAGAGACAGGGCCAGGGATTGGTGGGAGTCGGTTGGGGACTCTCAGGGAGCCTCGGCAGTTGAGGCTATAACATGGCCGGACTTTGTGACCCGGTTCAGCAGTGAGTTCGCGCCAGCTGTGGAGCTTCAGCAGCTGGCCAGGGAGTTTTTGGATATGAGACAGACTACGGAGACTGTGGCGGAGATCACCGCCAAGTTCCGGGAGAGGGCGTTACTGGTGTCCCATTATGCGGGAGATGAGGATATGAGGAGGACCCGCTACCATGACATGCTACGAGCTGACATTCGGGAGCATGTTAGTTTTTCAGCTTGCCCTACCCTGGATTCCATGATTGCCAGGGCAAGGGAGAGGGAGATTGATCTGGAGCATATCCAGAAGAGGAAGGTAGAGGAGGGACAGACGACTAGGGCTTCGGGGAAGAAGCCCAAGGGATCAGATGGTAGGCCGAAAGGCCAGTCAGGACAGGGCCGCTGCAGGAAATGCGGCAGGCCGCACGAGGGGGCGTGTAGGTTGGGATCGTCGGGCTGCTACAAGTGCGGCAAGACGGGGCATTTCAGCAGGGATTGTACCGCCCCTGCACCCACTATTCCGACATCTGAGTTGTTGTGTTTCCACTGCAACCAGAGGGGCCACAAGAAGGCCAATTGCCCCCAGTTGACAGCAGCAACGCCGGTGAAGGCGCCAGCTCCAGCGACCCTGCGGATTACTGATGGCCGGCAGGGCAAGGCAGAGGCTCCAGTGGTGAGGAGCCGGGCTTTCCAGTTGACTACCGAGGAGGCACGCGCCGCACCCGATGTGGTGACGGGTATGATTCTTTTCCCTCTGATCTATTTATATGATGTTTATGATATTGATATTTTCTCTGTATGTACATGTTAGGATCGTTCCATGTGAACGGTATTCCGGTACAGGTTTTGTTTGATTTAGGTGCCACTCGATCTTTTGTTTCTCTTGCGCTCAGCAAGAGGTTTTCTGAGTCTTCGGGCAGGTTGAATTGCCCTTTAGAGGTAGAGATTGCCGACGATCGATCGATGCGAGCATCAGCAGTTTTCCGAGATTGTGTGCTGAGGTTATTCGAGGAGCGATACATGGTAGACTTGATTCCTATTCCGTTGCGTGGGAACAAGGTGATTATAGGCATGGACTGGTTGAGCCCTAATGGGGCGGTGATAGATTGTGCACAACAGTTAGTGCGGGTCAGGACCCCAGGTTGGAGAGATTTGGTGATCCACGGTGAGAGGCCACATCGTGGACCCACATTATGTTCAGCAGCAAGGGATAGGCGCTACCTTCAGCAGGGCTGTGCTGCGTATGTCGCCTATGTTATGGATACCCGGGAGGCGGGTAAGGCGACGGTGAGCGATGTTCCAGTGGTGCGGGACTACGCAAATGTGTTCCCATAGGAGCTTCCTGGGATACCTCCGGAGCGGCAGGTGGAGTTCAGGATCGACCTTGTCCCTGGTGCGGCTCCGATTGCCAGGGCACCGTATCGGTTGGCACCTCCCGAGATGCAGGAGTTGTCTACACAGTTGCAGGAGCTGTTAGACAAGGGATACATTAGACCGAGCAGTTCACCCTGGGGAGCCCCGATTCTGTTCGTGAAAAAGAAGGACGGGTCGCATCGGATGTGTATAGATTATAGGGAGCTGAATAAGGTAACGGTGAAGAACCGTTACCCACTCCCGAGGATTGATGACCTCTTTGACCAGCTACAGGGAGCATCTTGGTTCTCCAAGATTGATTTACGTTCAGGGTATCATCAGATGAGGGTCAGAGAGGAGGATGTGCAGAAGACTGCGTTTCGGACGTGTTATGGCCACTATGAGTTCGTGGTGATGCCTTTCGGGCTCACCAATGCTCCTGCCGCATTCATGGACCTCATGAACCGCATGTGTAGACCGATGCTGGATCGGTCAGTGATAGTTTTCATCGATGATATCTTGGTTTACTCCAAGACGCAGGAGGAGTATGAGGAGCATCTGCGAGAGGTGTTAGGGACTCTACGGAGGGAGAGCTTGTACGCCAAGTTCTCCAAGTGCGAGTTCTGGTTGCGCGAGGTGCAGTTCCTTGGGCACCTTGTCAACCAGAACGATATTTTGGTCGACCCGGACAAGGTAGAGGCCGTGATGAGATGGGAGGTTCCGAAGTCTCCATCCGAGATTCGGAGTTTCCTGGGATTAGCCGGCTATTATCGTAGATTTCAGAATTTCTTGTGTGTGGATCTCAGCATCGATTTTGATTTGTGGTCTGAACCTGTTAACTGAATTAGCAGTCATTATATGTATAAGTTTACGAGAACTCTAGGGCTAAAATAGTGGTTTCTCGTGAAGCTACCAGACCATCTTATTCACTGGAGCTCTAGATTTGAATCTTAGAGGGTTTTAAATGATATGAAATATAAGCTACTGGAATGTGACCCAGAAGTGATGGGTGGTGTCGCTGGAATAGTTAGGAGGTGGTAGTGGCGGAATAAGAGAAGGATACAGAGGGTATACACGGTCGTAAGGATAATTGTTTTATTGTTTTATTTTTTATTATTTATTATTTTTTTTTAACTAATAAAAAAATAAAAAAAATGAAAAAAAAAATGTTAAGGATAAACTGGTCATTTCATGTCAATAGAGATTAAGCATGCAAGAAAAAACAAAATTAGAGACTGTCCGAGTTAATTTTTGAAAAAATGGACAAAACGTACGTTTTGACACATGCACGATGGACGAATGATGTAATGTACCCTAATTATTTTTTTTAACGACAAATCTACTCAACTCCTATAAACTACTCCTAAATCCTTTTATATCCCTAACAGGACTTGAACTTCGACCTCAAGGAATAAGGGCAACACCTAATACCGCTGGGTAAGAAGCCATTTGGTAACTTACCATTAGTATTTAATAGAAAACTTGTATAAAATAACAAGCAAATGGATTTACGTCTAGTTTTTGAGTTTTAGCAAAGAAGCAAAAATGAGAAGAAAAATAAGGAGAGAAAAGAAGATAAAGAAAAGGAAAATAAATTTGTATCTTCTGTTTCCGAATTGAAAAATGATTGAAAAAAAATTAAATATTTTGTTAATTTTGTTAATGATCATTTGTTTCCTTCCTTTTATTTAGGCTTCCTTCTTTAATAAAACTTATAATACGTATTTCTTTTATAAAACACAGAATTCTTATTTCTTTAGGCTTCCTTCTTTAAGGCTTATGGGAGTGGAGTGCGGTTTTGGCCGTACTCAATGCCACATAGGCAGGGAACACCGTCCCCCAATGCGGTTTTGGGTACGGTTTTGCTGCACCTCACCCAAAAACTGTCGCACTCTCTTTTACCTCTCTCTTCATTCATGTGTCTTTCTCTCTCTTCTCCTTTCGCTCACTTCTCTTTTTCTCTACCATAGTTTCCACACCCTATGTGTGTGGTTCCTACGTGTCAAAGGAGAGAGTGCGGTTCTTATGACATCACTCCCTCGAGTCTAATAAAACTCATAATATCTATTTCTTTTACTTTGTACTTACTTCGATACATTTCCTTTCTTTTCTGTTTCTTTTATTTTCTACTTGCTTCAATACATTTCCTTTCTTTTTGTCGTTAACTCTAAAAAATGATATTAACGAATATACGAGTTTACCCTCTTATCGACTCACTCATATTCTTTATCCAACAAAATTCATAACAAACCCTACAGATGCTGCAACTCCAGAAAAACAGTGGCCGAACAAACTAAACACTGGAATCGGCAATGGGCAATAATTACAGGTTAACGACGCAATTCTGCTTTACATACCTTGTTAAAAACGCCATATGAGGCCCGATTTCCTTGTAATTTTATATATTTTTCATGAGTTTTCGTCATATATCCTCATTTCAGTACTTCCTATAAGTGTAGACAATTAACAGGAAATTAATTCAGTTTTGTAATTTGTTATCTTTTTGGGTATTCATTCGCATAAATTAAGCTTTTTTAATTGTAATGTAGCTATTTGTAGATCTATCTTGAATAACTTCTCATTTTCTGCCTCTATGTGCGGTCTAAATGTTCATTTGCTACTTTTAGTTGTTTTTTTAAGTAAAATTAACAAGATGAATTGATGATAATTGATACATCGACCATTTTACTTGATATATGAATGAATTATAGGTTTGCAATTGAAGTCAAAAAACCTTTACACATACTACATGTTGAAATGCAAAGGGGGTGTTTCAACGTGCGATGTGAAAAAAAAAAAAAAAAAAAAAAAGTGATTATTTGAAAAAGCTCTGTCATAGCTTGTAAATTTACAAGCAAAATAGAAAAAGCTTTGCGATTGAAAAAAATAATAATAATAAATATACGGGTGCTGTAATTGTTAAATTAAGGATATTATAAGTAAATTTTTCACAAAATTCAATAATGAGTTCTTTTTCTTATTTACCTATAACATCAATCTTCCATTTGTAGGCTTTAGCAATGACCAATTCTTGCTTCATTAGTCTCCGCAATATCCACCATAAAACACCATCAATTCACCTTCCAAAACGAAAGAACTTTCAACTTGACCTTCTAAACCCATTGACTTTGACTTTGACTAGTCAACTCTCCCCAGCCCAACGTTCAGAAGAATGGTTTGCCCTTCGAAGGGACAAATTAACCACAAGCACCTTCAGCACTGCCCTTGGTTTCTGGAAAGGCAACAGAAGGTATGAGCTATGGCATGAAAAAGTCTTCCCTATAGACTCGAAAGCTACAATCACACGCGCCATGGAATGGGGTGTATACAATGAGCCAGCAGCAATTGAGAAATATAAAAGCATAACAGGTCGTGAAGTAACTTCATTGGGATTTGTAACGCATTCGGATGATAAATACAATTGGATTGGGGCATCCCCAGATGGGCTTCTTGGGGTTGCCCCTAATTTAGGGATTCTTGAAGTCAAGTGTCCGTTTAACAAAGGGAAACCGGAACTAGCTTTACCTTGGACGAAAATGCCCTTTTATTATATGCCTCAGATTCAAGGTCAAATGGAAGTTATGGATAGAGATTGGGTCGATTTGTATTGTTGGACACCAAATGGGAGTACGATATTTCGTGTTTGTAGGAATCAAGAATATTGGATTTTGATTCGTGGGATTTTGCGGGAATTTTGGTGGGAACATGTGGTCCCCGCTAGAGAAGTTTTGGCTATGGGAAATGAGGAGGAAGTTAAGAAATTTAAACCAATTTCAAGACATAAAGAAACGGGATTTGTGATCCATAAGAGCATAGAGTTGGCAAATGAATCGAAGCTTTTATGTCGAGAAATTGCAGGACATGTTGAGTTTTTCATATAATGTTATTGTGTTTGTTATAAAAATGGTTAAATGCAAGAAATAGCAATGTACTTTGATTGATTGGTTTATTATAGTTTTCTACTTTCTTTTTTTCGTGCTTGTTGAAAAACTGACCGATTATAGTAATGTCACAAAATGCAAAGCATTTGATAGATTTTTCAAAGAATAATGCCGTAATAAGAAAAGAAAATTTGAAAGTACACTCATGTTATGGTTAGATTCTTGAAAGTAAAACGTCTTACTAAAAAATACTTGAACTTACAATGTTGTAATAGAAATAAATGAAAGTAAGATGTTATATTACACAAGTAAATGAAAGTATGTTGTTATTTATTCCATTTAGTCGTTGTATCATAGTTTCAACTCTTTTCCATCACATTTTGTTAATCAATCACATATCTTTTTTGCTTTAATGAAAATCACTTTTAATAATGTCGACATTCTTTCAATTAGTACATCATTCTTTCCTTGCCGAACATTAGATAAACATCCTCGATTACTTTATTATTTGATACATTTATTAATAAAGCACCATACATACAATTCGTTTACATACTTATACCTATTCTTATAGCATCACTATATCAGGTACAAGTATTCCAAGCACCACTTCATTTATAACATAAAATTAACCTTATTAATCTTTTACATATTAGATTATACAAATTTTATGGATGTTACGTATTATCCATTTCCATGAAAATTGCAAGTCTGATTGACCATAAGATTAACCTTATTTTACAATCATATCACTAACTCACCAAAAGTGGACGGAGTCCACTGCTTTTTTTCGGTGGGTTCACGGCTCTTCTTGACCGTTTGACCAATGGTCAAATTTCAAAAAAAATAATAATAATCTTTTTTATCTACTATAAATACAACCTATAAACACTTCAAAAACCACATATTCTCTCCAATTTCATTATCACTTTCTTCAATTTCATTCCAGTTCTTTCCAATTCCATTTTAAATGGATTCTTGTGGAAAAACCAAAAAATCCGGTTCTAGACAAAGACGCAACCTACTCAACGATACCCAAAGTGGTTCTCAAGATTTGCCATATTCCATTCCCGAAACCCAAATCTCAAATTAGCCCGAATACCAACACCAATACAACTAACTACCGATGCAACAAGCATACAACTAATTTTGCTTGTTCACAGGGTATAATTTGTACCTCATTCTTCACAATCTATTTTGGAAACCCAAATCCAATAGTCCAATCCTAAAGCATCGTAATACCGTGATGCTCAAAACCTAGAAATGAAATATAAAAGTCCCAACCATATTTCTCTACAGTTTTTCCTTTTTCACAAGCATCGATCTAAACAAACCTCCGATCAAATGTTCATGCGGATTAAGAAAGTACCACATATATTTTTCCTCACATTTTTCCTACATCACTCGTATCTTCTCCTCCAAAAGTGTAATTTTCTGTTGCTCGGTATCTTGGATGCATAATATTTCTTCTCGGAATCGTTTTCTCTCATCCGCCTTTACTTCAGAGAGAATAAGAATGGAATGGAAGAAAGATAGGAATTGAATTGGAAAGAAAGTGTGGTTTTTTAAATGGTAGAGAGTTGTATTTATAGCGGGTAATTTTTTTTTTAATTTGACCGTTTTCAAACAGTTAAAGGAGAGAGAGAGAGAGAGAGAGAGAGAGAGAGAGAGAGAGTATGTGTGTGTGTAAGACCCCGTTTTGAAAAGTACTTCGATTGCGGGTTTGGAGGCCCAGGGTATTAGCGATTCAGTCTTTTATGGGTCTTGGGTTTTATTCGAAAGGTTTTAAGGCTTGGGTATGTAGTCAGGAGCGTAGGGCTTCTCACCACCTTTTCGTGGTTATAAAGTTCGTCGAAAACGGACTTAGAACGAAGGAGTTATAGCACTTTGAAGTTATTGGCAATATTGCTCCTTAATGGAGAAAGATGGCAAGAAAGGACCATGCATGCAAGGTGGCCAGCACAAGATTACGCCCAGCGTAGGCTGGGGTACGCCCAGCGTATAAAGGAAAATGATCGCGGGTGCGGAGGGGCGTACGCCCAACGTACGCTCAGAGTTCCCAAACCCTAATTTTGGGGTTGAGCCCTATATGAAGAACCTTATGTCTCGAAGGCTAGCCTCTATTTCCACCCTAAAGGAGCTGCTACAAAACCCAAATCCATATTTGAGTGTTCTTGGAGCTTAGAAGGTCACTAGAGAAGTATCTTGGTGTTGTGGATCCATTTTCCAAGAAAGAAAGGAACAAGGAAATGTGGTGGTTCAAAGGAGAGGTTGCAAATATGGGGTTGTTGCTTCATTTCTAGCCATTTCAAGGTATAAATATCTAAACTTGGAGATTATTTTCTTAGATCTATTAGATTGAGTTTTTAGACCATTTTGGTCCAAAGGTTGAAGCTTTGTGGTTCAATTCGATTTCTAGGACTTGGAGTTGCTACTCTCTGTTCTATATGAGTCCCTAAGGCAGAAAGTTGCCATCTTGAATGTCTTATTGGGTTCATGCTTGAGTTAAGAGCATTCTATGTGAATGGAATATCATTTTTGGAGTTTAGACTTGATTGGGGCATGCAAAGTCACCAATCAGTGACTTTATGGATTAATACGTTGAAAAGGACTTGGATATGTGTTTGTAGCTTTTGGAGTAGAGTATTAAGCACTTAATGGGAAATTGACTTAACAGGGGGAGTACGTTGAGTGCACATGCAGGTACGCCCAGCGTACACATCATTTGGCTAGTACGCTTAGCGTACATAGGAGTACGCGCAACGTACTCATTAGATTTGGGTTTGGCTTGTTTTGGGCCTTAGTTTGGGCCATGGAAGGGATTTTGGTTCTTTGGGCCTTAGTGGGCCATTAGAAGTCATATAATATGGGCCAAGAAGATGTTTGGGCTTAGGGAAAGGCCCATTAGAGGTTTTGGGCTCAATTTGGCAAATTGGGCCATTAGTGGGCCACTAGTGGGCTTGGGAAGCCTACCTAGTGTTGGGCCATTTTTAGAGCATGGTTTGGGCCTTAGATATGGACCAAGTTGGACTAGGGGGTAAAATGGTCATTTTACCCTAAGGAGGATTACTGTTTAGGACTAAGTGATATTTTGGTATTGATAGCTCGGAGAGCCGAAGGAGTAGCAGTTGGGGAATTGCCAAATAGCAGTCGGAGGAGTATCAGCAGGGTTTCAGCAGTGCGAGGTGAGTTTTCCTGTAGTAGGAACGGGTCTAAGGCACCAATGTCAGCCCGTTTATATAGTTGCATTATGCCGGGGTATGCCCGATGTCAGGGTTAGCCCGATACAGTTTATATGCTTCCGAACTTCGGTCCGATGACGAGGCGGTCCCGAGAAGTAGTTATGTATGCTTGATGTCTTTGTGATTCATGCATGTTTATGTTATGTGTTATATGTTCCGGGCTTCGGTCCGATGCCGGGCAAGCCTGATGCAAGATATGTGATTATGTTATATGTTTATGTTTATGTTATGTTCAATTTATTTATACCGGACTTCGGTCCGATGCCGGGCGGGGCCCGATGCAGTGGGCGGGGCCCAAGTTATGTCGGACTTCGGTCCGATGCCGGGCGGAGCCCGATGCAGTGGGCAAGGCCCAGTATGTGTTATATGTGTTATTGTATGGTATGTGGTAGTTTGTGGGAGCTCATTATGCTTCGTGCTTACAGTTTCAGTTTTGGTTTCAGGTGCTTCAGTTTTCAAAAGAGGAGCTCGGGAAGATTGCAGTGCACACACCATTTGTTCAGCCTTGGATGTTTATACTCTGATATATTTGACAGATGTTATGATATTCTTGAGATACACGATTTATGATTTTTTTTTATGTTGAAAGATAATTATGGTTTTATTATTGAGTTAAAACGAAATTTTTGGACTGTATTTTTGGGAGGTTTCAAGTTGGTATCAGAGCCTTGGTTTGTGGGATTCAGGAATACTTTCGGGTGTGTCTGAAATCAAACTGAGGACTTAGTATGAGAATTTTCAAAAGGAAAATCATTTTTATAAAAGAACTTTGAGAAAAAGGAAAAGAATTTCGGAACGAGAGAAGAACTTTGAAAAAGAGAAAAGGGTGTGGTGCATGCAATCAGTCGAGCTCAAGTAAGTACTCCCAAATTACCCATACAAGTTTATGTTACGATATGTGTACCAGCTTTATGAAAACTGCATGCTAGATTAGGACTAAGGATCTAGCAAGGATGCCTTATGTGCCTGTTATATGTGTTTCAGCTTTATGAGAACTGCATGCTAGTACAAATTAGTCAGGATCATAGCCTGAGTAGTATATGCTTGATTATGTGTACTCAATGCCCGGATGCTGCTTGCTTTGTGCTTTTAGGATTCTAGTTGTCTTTTACTAACTAGTAAACGAATATGTTAAGTTACATATTGAAAGGATTAAATAATTTCAGAAGGTTAGGTCTAGCTCTATTTTGCAGTTCTTGTTTAAGTCCAGCCGTTGTAGGGTAGGATCTCTCATTCGAAGAATTATCTATTCTGAGTAATATGTAATAGTATCCGTGAGCTAGTTAGGGGAAGAAAGCAGGGACTTCTTATGTAGCTGATGGCGGAGAGTGGGATGGTGATTACCCTAGGGCAAGCCTAGGATGAGAGTAGCAGAGAGCAGTAGCAGTATAAAGGACTTGGTGGAGTCAAGGCAGTTCTTGAGGAAAGTACGGATAGATATGGAAGGTAGTATGGGCCTGTACTACTAAAAGCAGATGATCCGTACTCGAATCAAGGAAGGCTGAGATGAATCCAGGAAACTTGTAGTGTGTGAGATCCGTGGAGTTATGATGAGTATTATGATATTAGTGATGGTATATTACCGAGTATAGTGACGCTACGTGGTAGACCAGATGGCAGTTCTGGTGTCGTCGAGGGATCAAGCTCGGACTCTGGAGCTGGGCAGCTTGATGGCCAGATGAGGGAGTTCATTCCATCTGAGAGTACGCTCAGTATCATTGACCAGACTCTTGTGATCTTCAGTATGATCACGGAGGGCATTTTAGAGATTTGTGATGAGAGGATGAGTGCATTCTGCACTGAGAAAGCAGCCATGATAGGGATGTGTACGCTGATGATTCGGGAGTCCAAAGCTTGAGAAGCTCCAGATTATCATGGGGCTAGGGACCCCATTGCTAGCAGCGGTTGATTGGCAGATGTCGCCAAAATTTTCGTACCAGCCGTAGTCTCGAAAGGGGAGAAGGTCCGACTTGCCTCCTGTCTTCTGAAGGACAGAGCACGGGATGGGTGGGAGGAGGTTGGACATGCCATTGGGGAAGATAGCGCGTTGGACTCGATGACATGGAGTGATTTCTCGGCCATGTTCAAGGCCGAATTTGCACCGATGATTGAGGTGCAGCAGCTAGCGCGGGAGTTTCAAGATCTCCGGCAGACGACTGAGACTGTGGCGGAGATTACTGCCAAGTTTAGGGAGAGGGCTCTGCTTGTTCCGCAGTATGTCGCGGACGAGGAGATTAAGAAGGCCCGATATCACAAGATGTTGAGGGCTGACATCAGGGAGTTTGTCAGCAGGTCCAGCTACAAGACGCTGGAGGATATGATTGCTCGAGCCAGGGAGAGGGAGATCGACCTAGAGCACCTCAGGAAGAGGAAGTCGAATGAGATTCAGGTAGCCACAGGTTCAGGAAAGAGACCCAAGGGGTCAGACTTGAGATCGAGGGACTATCAGGGCCGCAACCGATGTGGCAAGTATGGCAGGACGCATGAGGGTGCGTGCAGGAGCGGTAGTGGTGGTGATTCTAGCTGCTTCAAGTGCGGCCGGACTGGTCATTTTAGCAGAGATTGTAAAACTACCACGACCCAGGGATCAGACCTGATATGCTTTCATTGCAGTCAGCAGGGCCACAAGAAGGCCCAGTGTCTGATTCTTCTTTCAGCAGGACAGGTGATAGCACCTGCCCCTGCGACTTTGAGGATCACCGACAGCCATCAGGGCCGGGCAGGGGCGCCTGCGGCGGGGAGCAGGGCATTCCAGTTGGTTGCTGAGGAGACGCGAGCAGCCCCTGATGTGGCAGGTGCGTATCTTTCTCTTTCCTATCAGATTTTATTTGTGATTTATCTATTATGGTACTGCATTGATGTTTGTTAATGTACTTTGGAATTATGCTTCCTGCTTATGATTAAGTTATATTCCATCTGCATACCATGGATGTTAGATTAGTAATTCGAAGATGTTTCCCTTAAAAGCGGGTTCTCAGGATGTAGTCACTGTAGGAAGTGTGAGTGGGGCTCGGGAGGTGTTCTGTTAGTCTTCAAGAGTGGTTCAGGTTTGGTGTTGGTTAGTTTTGGAGCACCAGCAGTGGTAAGCGTTGGTTATCAGCAGATCGACCATTAAATGGAGAGAAGGATTGGGATTCCTTTCCAAGCGGTGAGCTGTAAGGAGCTAGTCGGATCGAAGTGGGGGAGAAACCCCCATATAGTCTGCAACAGAATTAAATGCGAAGTTGGTATGAGTTCGCAACCTTGTTAAGAAGGAGAGCAGCCCAAGTGGCTGTTGGATGGAGGAGCGAGTGAGTTGGGAGTTTGGGAAACTTCCCAATGTTGAGTCCATGTATTCGAGGTAGTTGATAACTGGTTGGGAACCAGATTGGAGATTTTCTCGGCAGGACGCGAGTTTAGTCAGGATGTAAGACTACGGGATTGTCGTATCATTCCCCAGTAGATAGCAGTGCAGGAAGTGTTGTAAGACTACGGGTAAGCTGTAGCACTCATTAGCAGCCTAGTCAGTGGAGTATGGGCGAGGGCCCGTATCTCCTAGTTATCGGAGGATGGGCGAGGCCTGTACCTCCTAGTTAGCATGATAGAGATTGGGAAAGGATAGTTCGTTGAGTTTTAGGATGGAGTTGGTCCTGCATAACCCTAAATAGGTGAGACCTGTGGGAGGGACCACTCCGAGATATAGTTGGGTGAGACCTGTGGGTGAGGCCCGTGTGTTTATAGCAGCATAGGTGGGACCTGGTAGAGACCTTAGGGGCAAGATAGGGGATCGAGGATCCCAGGACTGGTGGAGCCAGAGTGGTAAGGTAGATAGAGCAGTTTTGGATAGCCAAGGTTTCTTCGGAAGTCGCTGGGAGCGATTAAGAGTTTGAGCTTGGGTTTAGAAACGGGTGGGAGTCCGGTAACCCAGATAACGGAAGATCATTTGGGACCAGGGTGGTCTCGGTTCATCCAGAAAGTGGACAGGAGATAGCAGGATCTTCGGGCAGGGGTAGCAATGAGGGAACTCTGGTTTGGAGCAGTTAGTTGACCGGGAGGTGCTAAGTCACTCACAGCAGGATTAAATAATCTCAGAGTAGAGTGTTTGACTCTGTTGCACAGCTCTCGTATGAGTCTAACCGTTGTAGGGATGAATGTTCTACTCGAAGGATTATCTGATCCATTCGCTGGGTTGGGCGTTCAACACTGAGACGTGATAAGAGGAAGTGTTCAGTAAGTAGCAGCGATGAGACAACACTGGGAGTGACTGGAAATTTGTTACAGCGAGGAGTTGTCCCACACAGAGATATAGAAGATTGTTGCTTATGGATAGTTGTCTTTGGAGGGCCAGTAGCCGCGCAAGGAAAAAGGGGTGAACCCCTTGGATGTCGAGCATGAGTACTCGGGGAGTACCGGAAGGATTGTCGATTGGGTAAGAGCGATGCACTCAGGGTTTATAGTTATGGGATGGTTCTCAAGAGGATACCATCGAGGAATAGCATTTCGCCCAGGAAAACCGGATAGAAAACCAATAGAAGTGGTACCTCGAGGATTGGACCGAGCACTCAGAGTATGCATTAGATAGGAATGTCGTAATAGGTTGCGGGATAGTTGGCCGTAGCGGACTTCGAGGACGAAGTCCAATTTAAGTGCGGGAGAGTTGTAACACCCCGTTTTGAAAAGTACTCCGATTGCGGGTTTGGAGACCCAGGGTGTAAGCGATTCGGTGTTTTATGGGTTTCGGGTTTTATTCGAAAGGTTTTAAGGCTTGGGTATGTAGTCAGGAGCGTAGGGCTTCTCGCCACCTTTTCCTGGGTATAAAGTTCTTCGGAAACGGACTTAGAACGAAGGAGTTATAGCACTTTGAAGTTATTGACAATATTGGTCCTTAATGGAGAAAGATGGCAAGAAAGGACCATGCATGTAAGGTGGCCAGCGCAAGAGTACGCCCAGTGTATAAAGGAAAATGATCGCGGGTGCGGAGGGGCGTAAGCCCAGCGTACGCTCAGAGTTCCCAAACCCTAAATTTGGGGTTGAGCCCTATATGAAGAACCTTATGTCTCGAAGGCCAGCCTCCATTTCCACCCTAAAGGAGCTGCTACAAAACCCTAATCCATATTTGAGTGTTCTTGGAGCTTAGAAGGTCACTAGAGAAGCATCTTGGTGTTGTGGATCCATTTTCCAAGCAAGAAAGGAACAAGGAAATGTGGTGGTTCAAAGGAGAGGTTGCAAATATGGGGTTGTTGCTTCATTTCTAGCCATTTCAAGGTATAAAGATCTAAACTTGGTGATTATTTTCTTAGATCTCTTTGATTGAGTTTTTAGACCATTTTGGTCCAAAGGTTGAAGCTTTGTGGTTTAATTCGATTTCTAGGACTTGGAGTTGCTACTCTCTGTTCTATATGAGTCCCTAAGGCAGAAAGTTGTCATCTTGAATGTATTATTGGGTTCATGCTTGAGTTAAGAGCATTCTATGTGAATGGAATATCATTTTTGGAGTTTAGACTTGATTGGGGCATGCAAAGTCACCAAGTCAGTGACTTTATGGATTAATACGTTGAAAAGGACTTGGATCTGTGTTTGTAGCCTTTGGACTAGAGTATTAAGCACTTAATGGGAAATTGACTTAACAGGGGGAGTACGTTGAGTGCACATGCATGTATGCCCAGCATACACATCATTTGGCTAGTACGCTTAGCGTACATAGGAGTACGCCCAACGTACTCATCAGATTTGGGTTTGGCTTGTTTTGGGCCTTGGTTTGGGCCATGCAAGGGATTTTGGTTCTTTGGGACTTAGTGGGCCATCAGAAGTCAGATAATATGGGCCAAGAAGATGTTTGGGCTTAGGGTAAGGCCCATTAGAGGTTTTGGGCTCAATTTGGCAAATTGGGCCATTAGTGGGCCACTAGTGGGCTTGGGAAGCCTACCTAGTGTTGGGCCATTTTTAGAGCATGGTTTGGGCCTTAGATATGGACCAAGTTGGACTAGGGGATAAAATGGTCATTTTACCCTAAGGAGGATTATTGTTTTGGACTAAATGATATTTTGGTATTGATAGCTCGGAGAGCCGAAGGAGTAGTAGTTGGGGAATTGCCAAATAGCAGCCGGAGGAGTATCAACAGGGTTTCAGCAGTGCGGGGTGAGTTTTCCTCTAGTAGGAACGGGTCTAAGGTACCAATGTTGGCCCGTTTATATAGTTACAGTATGTCGGGGTAAGCCCGATGTCGGGGTTAGCCCAATGCAGTTTATATGCTTCCAGACTTCGGTCGGATGTTGTGGCGGTCCCGAGAAGTAGTTATGTATGCTTGATGTCTTGGTGA
This sequence comes from Lactuca virosa, assembly GCF_052849685.1. Lineage (NCBI taxonomy): Eukaryota > Viridiplantae > Streptophyta > Magnoliopsida > Asterales > Asteraceae > Lactuca > Lactuca virosa. Next base: position 333,546,522 of record NC_136433.1, read on the forward strand.
TTCATGCATGTTTATGTTATGTGTTATATGTTCCGGGCTTCGGTCCGATGTCGGGCAAGCCCGATGCAGGATATGTGATTATGTTATATGTTTATGTTTATGTTATGTTCAGTTTATTCATACTGAACTTCGGTCCGATGCCGGGCGGGATGCGATGCAGTGGGTGGGGCCAAAGTTATGGCGGACTTCGGTCCGATTCCGGGCGGGGCCCGATGCAGTGGGCGGGGCCCAAGTTATGTCGGACTTCGGTCCGATGCCGGGAGGGCCTGATGCAGTGGGCAAGGCCCAGTATGTGTTACATGTGTTATTGTATGGTGTGTGGTAGTTTGGGGGAGCTCACTAAACTTCGTGCTTACAGTTTTAGTTTTGGTTTCAGGTGCTTCAGTTTTCAAAAGAGGAGCTCGGGAAGATTGTAGTGGACACACCATTTGTTCAGCCTTGGATGTTTATACTCTGATATATTTGACAGATGTTATGATATTCTTGAGATACACGATTTATGATTTTTATATGTTGAAAGATAATTATGGTTTTATTATTGAGTTAAAATGAAATTTTTGGACTGTATTTTTGGGATGTTTCAGAGAGAGAGAGAGAGAGAGAGAGAGAGTAGAAAGAGACTCCACAACGGCTTACACAACCTGTGACTTCTCGCCTTTGGCGGTACCGCGTTTGCTCATATTTGTTTTGTCGGCAATAACGCCACCAAACCGTGGTTGAAGTTGCTCCACTTTGTCCACCCTAAGTGAGGCTTTTCTAATTTATTTTTTTAAAAGGGTTATTGACATAGAAGCACAATGATGTTTTCCGTTTGGTTTTAAAAGGTCCTTCAATTAATATTCATACCTCTGACCCCACGAAAGTAACAAATTACCTGCCAAATTATGGTTTTCTCTATTTTTTCTCGGTAACCCGGTTGGTCAACGAAAGTCAAATGTGACGTGGTCTGTGATATCCAGCTGGTGTCCAGTCAGCTTACTATATTACCTTCGTAAGGGTTCAATAGAACAACATTCACTATTTCCTTAGCCTCCGACGAACACCAACCCTTTCGACCATGTCTTCCTCCTCCGAATCCTATAACATCGTCGCCATTTATCGGATTGAAGTGAATCCTCCCTGCTTGTGCCGCGATCAGCCTGTGTCAAAGCTCAGAGAAGCTTGGAAGCCTAACAACCGAGCTCGTCGGTTCTACAATTGCGCAAAATCAATGGTAACGTATCCTTCGTTACAATCGATAAGTTTTAAACCTAAAGTTTTGATTTTTGTACTGCAAACCCCCTATTTTCATCGACAAAAAACCCCATTTACAACGAGAAAACCCTAAATTTCGAACAGTAAAACCCTTAATCTGTTGTGTGGCTTTTTTTTTGTAGATATCCAATGACAGTTGCAACTTCTTCCAGTGGCTTGACCCAGCATTACCAAAACACTACAATGATACGTTATGGAACATGAAACTTAGGATCGACAACCTTTTGGTTAGGAATGGTCAAGTTGTTGAGCTGCAGAAGAAGGTGGAGAAGCACAAGCTTCTTAGGAAAGCTGAGAAGGAACTTGCTGAAGCTAGGATCCAAGAACTACTCATTGAGATTTAAAGGTTGAAGAAGATGATAAAAAAGGTTGTTTTGATTGCTCTGGTCTGCTTGTTGTTTGTGGTCATGTACTTTAAGTTGTAGTTGTTGTTGTAAGATGTTGGTTCATGGTGTATATGTGCTTTTTGGAACAGGGTGGATATGGGGATGGTCTTTTGGGATGGTCTTTTGGGTGATTAAGTATTTGGAAATCAAGTTAAAGCTCTTGTAAGTGATGCAGGGTGTATAGTGTTGTTTGGTGGTGTAATAGTGGTATATGAAATGATGATCCTTTTGACAATTTGATATAGGCAATGTACTTTAGCCCCATTATGTATGGTCATGTAACACCTTTTGTATGGACTAATTTTATAATAGAAAGCATGGATTCTATTCTATTTTAACATTTCTGTATGGTTTCCTTGATAATATACTGCATGAATTATTATATGGTCCCCAAAGAATGCAAGTTATATAGTCCATTAATTATATAATATCATGCATGAGTTCTTATATGGTCCACAAACAAATTTTTAAGTAGCATGGTCCACATAAAAATTCCAGGAGGGACAAGAAACAAGGGACCATCTAATGCATAAAAAAGACAAAAAGGACACTGGATCCCAGAAGATAATATATTAATAACCAAAGTGAGTGACATACATTACATAACAATTCCGACATAGAATATTTAAAAGCAAACATCCTAACATGTTTTTACTACATAATAAAAGAAACATCCCATGCAGTTCCCATGCAAAAACTACATTAAGTTAACAGGTTTTTCTGAAGTGTTACCCTTTCCATTCTTTCTTATAACTTGGGTTGCCAAATTTTTCTTGATGATCCTTTCACTCTTTTTCCTCCTCTTAACCTGGGGAATTACAACATTACCCCTCTCCCTTGTCACTTGTGAAGTCCCACTCTCCCTAGTACCTTGTGTATCCCCACATTCCATTCCTGTCCTACTTCCACTTGCCTCTTCTACAGTCCTTTTCTTCACATTTTCACCCTATTAAATGAAACATAATTAATAACAAATAAAAAATTAATAAATAAGAGTTTGTATATACCTTTTTTGTCTTAGTCCACTTAACCCTACTACCATGTGTATCCCCACCATCTATTCCTGTCCTACTACCACTTGCCACTTCTACAGTCCTTTTCTTCACATTTTCACCCTTTTAAATGAAACATAATTAATAACAAATAAAAAAATTAATAAATATGTAACATCCGGATTCCCAGGTATCTTATTTTATGTATTTTTATTGAATATTAGAGAGGGACTCGGCGAGTAGACGCTTAAACTCGCCGAGTAGGAACGACGTTTGCTGACTGTATTAAATGAATGGACTCTGCGAGTCCATGCGTGGACTCGGCGAGTCCGTGCTGTTAAGTGAAACCCTAATCCTCGGGGCCCGAGCCCTATTTAAAGGCCTTTATGGCCTCCATTTGCGGCCAATGCACCCCAGAGGAACCCTAGAGAGAGTAGTAAGAGAGTTGAGAGCAAAAGGAGGCTATTTCTTCATCTTTTTGTGTGGTTTGGCTTGAAGGAAGATAGGAGCACACATCTAGAACGTGAAGGGGACTGGATCTGAGCTAATCATCTTGTGGTATCATCTTTGGAGGTAAAAACCTTTCCCATTTCGTGTTATATTGATGGATTTCTTGCTTTTAGGGTTTTTACCCTCATTTTATGGAAGATCTAGAGAGTATGAGGTCGACTTTGGGATTATGACATCAGATCTGGACCCATAGAGGTCCAGAGGACCTTTCCCACTCTGCTTTATGCTGATTCATGGAGGATTGGAGACTAGGTTGCCATTTCTAGTGTTATTTCTCCATTTGAGGCTTGATTTGGGATGCATGCACGTAAAGGTTGCACCTTTACGTGACTTTTGAGTGTTAAAAGGATGGATCTACTGTTTGGTGAAGCAGATCTGACCTCAAGAGATCTTTTGAGGGTTTTCATGGGAGGAACTCGCCGAGTCCATAAGGGACTCGACGAGTCGAGTCGGGTTGCCCCGCGACTCGCGACCTGTGACGACCCATGGAGCACTGGGTTGACCAGCGAGTCCAGGGAGGACCTGGGACGTAGAGTACAGACATGTACTCACCGAGTCACTCTAGTGCACTCGGCGAGTCCGGTCAATGTTGACCGTTGACTTTTGTTGACTTTTAGGGTTTAGTCACTGGTTGGTCTTATGAGCCATTAGAGGGGCAGATTGGTCTTTTGCCCTTCTTAGAGAACTTATAGAGAGGGGTTGACCTAGCCTTTAGAAGTTGTATTAATTAGAGTAATTATTTATGTGATTAGGCGAAGGCTAGCGCAATAATTCAGAGTTCGAGATTTACCGAGTCACCCGATGTGAGTCTTCTCACTATACTTTACCTTGAGTGGTAATAGAGCTATGTGATAGAGTATCTTGTATGTTATGTATGTGAGGTGTTGCACTGTATTATTTCTATGTGATATATGCTGTGTGTATTCCAGACTTACAGAGTTAGAACCGGAAGGTTCACAGAGTTAGGACCAGAGGGTCCACAGAGTTAGGACTGGAGGGTCCACAGAGTTATAGCCTCGAGTGGCTAATATGTGTTACATGTGGTATTTTGGGGAACTCACTAAGCATTTATGCTTACAGTGTTGTGTTATGTGTTTCAGGTACCAGTGAGGATCGCGGGAAGGCGCCGGCATGATCAGTACACACATGAGGAGCTTTTTATACTTGTGATCTTGGGATATGTTTTCTGGAGTGTTATGTGATACAATGAGATTTTTATAATATTGTGAATGAAATTATGTTTTTAAAATGTGAAAAATTGTTTGAAAAATTTTGGGCGTTACAAAATAAGAATTTTTATTTACCTTTGGTGCCTTAGTCCTGTTAACCCTAGTTGGTAACTTGTTTGGTCTTGACCTATCAACATTTGGACATGTCTTCTTAGTATGGCCTTCCACTTTGCACAACCTACATGATATCTTCTTACCCTTCTTAGAAGCTCTATGCTTTCCACCGTTTTCACTCACATCTCTAACTCTTTTAGTTTTTGGCCTACCATCCATCCTTATATTCTTGGGGGTAAAGGTGGAATGTAATTAGTTTCAGGCCACATCTTGCTTCCATGCATTGGACAAATTTTGTACTGGTAGGTCTTCATATATATTGCTCTACAAAAATAAGGATCCACATATTTCTCCACATCTTTATTGAGGTAGCTAATGGCAGCCGCAAAATGAACACACTCATAACCGTTAAGTTGCCACATCCTGCATGAACATGTCCTCTTGTCTAAATCAACATCATATGCCTCACTTCCTGACCTAGTCTCAAACTGGTTAAGTCCACTTGGCAATACCTCCAAAAACCTTTGATTAATCTTTAACTCATTCAACCTCAGCCTTATTTCAGGTGAAACATCACTTGACCGCCCATTAACTTTTGCTGTGAACAGCTTGTTCATCATATACATTCTCAATTCTTCAAGCATTGTGATGATAGGTTTCTTCCTGGCTTCAACTATGACTGCATTGAAACTTTCACATCCTCCATTCTCCACACTAGAACAACATCTACCAACTTGATAGTAAGCTCTTGACCATGTTCTAGGGTCCTTCTCTATCAAGTAGTTACTTGCCTCTGGACTCATAAGCTCAATATCCTTCATTATTACCTTGAAAGATTGTTTTGTTATTGCATTACATGCAGACCAAAACTTGTTAACAAACTATGCCCCTAGAAACTTTTTACTGAAGTTGGCCACAATGTGCCTTGCATATTGCCTATGCTCAGCTTGTGGTAACAATTCCTTGACAGTTTCCATAAGACCCTATACCAACATACAAGTAGTTAGAAATGAAGTGGGCAATATACTTTGTGAAAGAGAAATAATAAAATGTTTTGCTTACTTTGTGTTGGTCTGACATAAGAGTTAAACCTTGTCCCATATCAAGTTTGAGATCATCACTTAACAATGACAGAAACCATTTCCAGTTTTCCTTGTTTTCAACATATACCACTACCCAGGCAATTGGTTATATTTGGTCCCTAGCATCTCTCCCCGCGACACAAAGCAACTCATCAGTAACATACCCTTTCAAGAAGCAACCATCAATTCCAATCACCTTCCTGCACCCTTCTAACCACCCCTTCTTTACACCATCAAAACAAACATAATACTTACTAAAGTGATTAGTTCCATCTGGCATTGTAAGAATATTCATGCTGACTGTTTAACCAGGGTTGGATCTTCTAATTTCCTCTCCATAAGACCAGAGCTTAGCATAATGCTCAATAAGGGTACCTTCAATAATATTCATAGCATACTGTTTGGTCCTTCTGCATTGGCTAATACTGACTTCAATACCAAATTTCTTGATGACCTCCAATCTTAGTTACCTAATTCTCAGTTTCTGTCTATGCAAAATCTCCTTGGTGTAGTGGCTACCAATCCATCTGTAATTGACAATTGAACCCAATTTGTAGTTCCTAGCATATTGATGCTCACTTTTTAAAGATTTGATTTGAAAACTGTGTTCTGTACTCATCCAACTTGCCCATAGCCTGAAAGTACAAGCACCTTTACAACACAATGCTAGAAGCCTCTTACCGTCATTCTTCTCAAACCATAGTTGATAGCCATTTTTAACAGCATAATTACATAACATGCTCTTAAGTTGTTTTGGATCCTCAAATCTCATGCCTAAAATTGTTTCTTGCTTCTTCCAGTGTACATGAGGATTAAAGACAGGATGTTCCTCAAGTACATCATTGTCCAATTCCTCACTATTATCTATCTCTTCAATCTTTTTCTCTTCTCCACCTTCCGGGCATAACTAGTTAAGAAACTCATCGTCCTTAGTCTTGTTTAGCGGGGTACAATATTCCCCATTGATTTCATCTTCCAAACCAGCATCAAACATATAGGCTGGTTCAGGATCGAGGATTCCTTGTGTAGTTTCTTTGTCATCCCCCTGAATCAGTGAACCACTTTCATCACTTTCTTCATCGAACCAGTCCTCAAATCCTTCCCCAATATGATCTAAATACAGCTCTATTGGCCTTTCAGGTGATTGATAAGCAACATCGATAAACACTTGATAATCCATTTCGTTAGTTATTACCCTAAGACCATTTGCCATAGTGAGATCACGTGCTAAGTAATAAAGTTTCTCAAAAGGTTCTCCAACAAACCTTTCTAGAAATTCACAACACCCATGTAAATCCATTCCAAAGAAATCATGATCAGTAAACATGAACGTTTCACCTCCAATATATCTATGTAGGTGTCTTGTAAAAACACAGTTATTGTGTAAATGCACTTTCAAGAAAATAGGGTCTGGGTTTGCCATGAACTTTAACTAGAAAAGAACCAGATGAACTTTAACTACAAAAGAACCCTAGACGAGAGAAAACTTACAGAAATGGGAGAGAAAAGCCCTAGAATCTTGAACACTTCAACACGATTTTGATAACCGACTGGAGTAAAGCCATTTTTTGAATAGTTATACGAAGGCGTTGACATGTCATTGATGAGATGTCATTTAATTGAAGAAATCTAAAATCTAAATGCCACGTCACATTTAATTACCGGGTAATCGGCTTTAATGGTATAAACGACAAGTAATTTGTCACTTTAGTGAGGTAAGATGTGCGAATATTAATTGAAGGACCTTTTAAAACTAAACGGAAAATATCATTGTGCTTCTATGTTAATAACCCTTTTTAAAACTACTTACACACCCACAAGTTTTTTTTTTTTTAATTTTATTGAAGTCAAACAAAACATCATTACGATACTTCGAAATAACCTATAAAAGCATCATAATAGCTTCCAACTCCAATATCCGATAAAACATTTTTAAGAGTCTTTTCATTTATATGTGATAATTTAATAACAACTTTTTGTAATTTTTTTTATTAAAGGCAATATCTTTTGTTAGAAAATGTTGTTAAAGGTATTTATTTTTTATATCTTTCAAATGTTTATTCGTAACTAGCGTTTATGGTTGTTGTAATAATTTTTTTAAAATCTTTAACTACTTTTTCAAATGTTTCTAAATGAGTTTTACATTCTTTTTAGAATTAAGTCATTGTTGATCATCAAACAAACTTAATAAACAAATAAATTGTTTCGAATATTTGTGAGTTTAAATTTTTTATTGTGATTTTTTATTTCCGTTTTAAATATGTTTTGAATATGTAATATGTTTACATTATATTGGAATTAAGATGGTACAATTTTTTTGCTTATCGTCTTAGCCTTTATGTATAGTTGTTACGGGGAGTACTCTATCTTTAAATTTACTTGTTTATTTAATGCTGAAATATAAAGATGTGTTTAGTTTCGAAACCGATCCGAGACCGAAATAATCAAAAACCGAAAGTTATGGATTGGGAGAACCAAGAACTAGACAAGATACTCTACCAAGTCTGAACCAGACCAAAATCGTAATAACTGAAAACCAAAAATTATGGATTGAGAGAACTAAGAATGAACTGCATAACATTGCCCAATTCCAACCTGTTTCGTGCTTGCAATTCGTTTGAATTTATTTGTTTACGGTGTAGTAAAGTTTGAGAAGCTTCGACTTACAATACATCAACGGTGATGGAAAAAAGGAAAAACCAAATGAAGGATTTGATTGTATTTGTTCTGGGACGAGTCTCTTAAAAAAAATAAGATTAAATTACAGAAATGGTCCCTGTGGTTTGGTTGAATTCTTAGTTTTGGTCCTTAAGTTTAAAATTTGATAGGTTACATCATTATGGTTTGTGAAAATTACACTGTAGGTCTTTGGTCCATATAAAAAGACTAAATTACCCTTTCTATCTTTTTTCTTTTTCTTTTAACAATTTATTATTATTATTATTATTATTATTATTATTACTATTATTATTATTATTGTTTTTTCTTTATTTTAATAGAATTAATATACATTATTTATAAATTTTATTTTATTTTTCTAAATAAATGTAACGTCCGGTTCCTGATATGTATTTTAATTAGAATGATTCATTTTTGCAGAGGGACTTGACGAGTTGGAGGCCTCAAACTCGTCGAGTAGGAATGAGATTTTTGGACGCGGGACTTGAAGCCTACTTGACGAGTTGAGAAGCCTCGACTCGACGAGTAGGGCTTCCAGAGTGAAACCCTATTTTTCAGGGTTTAAGCACCTTAACACTTCATTGTGGCCTCCCTCATCGCCTCCATCAGTCCAACAAACCCCTAATTTGTGATCTAGAGCCTTTTGAGTGTGTGTGAGTGAAAAGAGAGTGATTCTTTGGTACTTCCTTGAAGGAGTGGAAGCTTAAGGTGCTTGGTTGAAGGAGGAAGCTTTGGATCTAGAGATTTCATGGTCAAAGCAGCCTTACTGAGGTATAAACTCTATACATTGCCTATTCATTTACTAGATCTCTTCATGGAGTAGTTTAGGGCTTAAAAGAGTATATTTCGGAACCATTCATGGATGTAAGCATGTTTTGGGAGTCATGACTTCAGATCTGGAGCCTTTAAGGGACTCCATGGCATAAAGGTGCCAACTTTATGGCCGTGGAAGTCCCATGCAACTTGTGAACCACTTTTTAGGGCTTTTTGAGCTAAATAACCCATGCATGGACGTAAAGTTAGACACTTTACTTTATATATCGACCCTAAGGAACCAGATCTATGATTTGAATGCAGTAAGCCCGACTAGAAACGACTGTATGAATTTAGACTATGGGAGACTCGACGAGTTGTTCATACAACTCGACGAGTTGGGTCGTGGTAACCCAAACTTTTCTGTTACCGAGCAAACTCGTTGAGTCTAGAAGATGACTCAGCGAGTTGGCTATGGTTTGGGTTATGAAGATTGAGGAACTCGACGAGTTCAAGGAGGGACTCGGCGAGTTATGAGTAAAAGGTCCCGACTATTCATGAAAAGACTCGACGAGTAGGATCGAGATTTCAGGGTTTTATGGATTATGGAACTCGACGAGTTGATGGGCCAAGTCGGCGAGTTGAGTCAACCAGAATGTTGACTTTGACCAGGATGTTGACTTTGACTTTGACCATTGACCAAAGTTTACCCTTAAGGTGGTTATGAGTATGAAGGGGTAATTAAAGGAGATAATTATGTGTAGGAGTTTGAGAGGAGTTGATCCAGGAGCCGAGGACAGTTCAGCTACTACACGACACTCGAGGTGAGTTACCTTCCAGTAGAAATGGGTCTAAGGCACCAATACCGACCCATTAGTAAGAGTTATAGTAGAGATGATTGTCTTTGTGATAATTATCTAGTATGTCACAAATTTATATGCTTTATGTGCTAGTATGCTATGATGTTATGTGTTAGTCGTAGGAGAGGTAGGATAGTGTCACACCCCCAAACCAGACTGCGGAAACGTTCGGGGGTGGATGACTTCATTTGTAGTATCACAAAACATGCATTATAGTAATCAAAGTAAAACAACCATTGCATTAATATGTACAAGTTTTTACATGTGTTCAATCACTGTATATTGACACCAAAATAGTTATACAAAAGAAGAAGACATGACTCAAAATAGCTCCATCTTCTCAAAAGCTCAGGGAGTACCTGTCTACTGATTCCCTGAGAATACAAGTAATTTGAAAAGAGAGTATCAACAAAAAGTTTAGTGAGTGCATAAGTATTTATGTTTGAAAGTATGTTTCTGTTTCTTGAATATGTAAACTGTTCCAGAAAATACTATATTTTCTGTTGTATATGAAAAGTAGTTTTAATCACATAAAACCGTTCTGTTTATAAACCAGTGTTCTGTATTTATATAATCTGTAAAAGTGAATGTGCCTGGTTCCACCAGCTGTTATTGTAATCTGTAATGTACTACTATAAATTGTATCTTGTAAACTAGTACTTTGAAAATGTACTTATGTTTAGTTAATTATACACTAACGTATTGTTAATATCTTTTTAATGAGTTATTATAACCATATTGAGACTAGATGGCCTGAAACAATGCTTTGAAGGCGTCAAAAACTATTGATAACAACTGTTACTCATAGGCGTGTATGCCCGGCTGTAGCTAGTAGTCTGAGTGCTGGGTTATCAACCCCAATATAGATCTGTACACACTTGTTTCGATCCCCGACTGGAGATTCTGGTTATAATATCAGTGTGACAACCAAAAATCTCTATCTGTAAGTCAACGTAATCAATAGGAAGTCAGACTTTTTTCTGCTTCAGTTTTACTGTGATTCGGGTCAGTTTGAGAGTCTCTAAACCTAGTACACTTAAGGATTGTATATTGATAAGTGTTACTCGGGATTAGAGGAATGCATTCGAACCAGAAAACCCTTCAAAGGGTGTTCACGGCCGCAAACTAGGTTCACTGTCGTGAACCCATGTTGGGCCGTGAACCCCTCTCCATATATATATATATATATATATATATATATATATATATATATATATAATATATATATATATATATATATATATATATATATATATATATATATATATATATATATAGGGAAAAGGTCAATAGAGAACCATAATTATTGGTTCTTCAAGGAACAAAATCTTTTTTTCAATTTCTAGAGCTTATTCTTTATCGGAAAAAAAATCTAAAAATATCTAAATTCATATATTAACATTGTGAATGTGAAAAATATTTTTCGGATTCACCGTGTGAATCCGGATTCACATTGTGAATTTTCAAAGATTCACATTGTGAATTTGACGTTAAAAAAAAATCGAATTTGATATCATTGGATAAAGGATAAAAAGTTATGAATTTTTGTATTTTTAGTTTTTTTTTTTTGATAAAAAATAAGTTCTAAAAGTTGAAAAAAAGATTGGTTCCTTGATTAATTATGGTTCTCTATTGTACCTCACCCTATATATATATATATATATATATATATATATATATATATATATATATATATATATATATATATATATATATATGGTTCCTTCATTTATTCCTCATTTCTTCCCTCGTTGGCCGAAAACTCCTCAAGACTCATCCAACAAGAAGCTCTCTTTTCACCCCCATAAATATAAGTAATTCATCCCTCTTCACTTGTTATTCATCTTATTCATGTAAAGAGCTTCATATTCATCCATTGATTCATCACCTTCATCACCATCTTTATGATCTTGAAGAGTTCACGGCCGTGAACCCTTCATAGTGGGCCGTAAACCCTTCAAAGTTTCATGAGTGGGCCGTAAACCCTTCATGTGTTCATGAGCCGTGAACACATCTTGGGCCGTAAACCCTTCATGTGTTCATGGGTCGTGAACACATCTTGGGCCGTGAACCCATGGTGGTTTGGCCGTGAATATATTAACATTGTGAATGTGAAAAATATTTTTCGGATTCACATTGTGAATTTTCAAAGATTCACATTGTGAATTTGACGTTAAAAAAAAAAATCGAATTTGATATCATTGGATAAAGGATAAAAAGTTATGAATTTTTGTATTTTTAGTTTTTTTTTTTGATAAAAAATAAGTTCTAAAAGTTGAAAAAAAGATTGGTTCCTTGATTAATTATGGTTCTCTATTGTACCTCACCCTATATATATATATATATATATATATATATATATATATATATATATATATATATATATATATATATATATATATATGGTTCCTTCATTTATTCCTCATTTCTTCCCTCGTTGGCCGAAAACTCCTCAAGACTCATCCAACAAGAAGCTCTCTTTTCACCCCCATAAATATAAGTAATTCATCCCTCTTCACTTGTTATTCATCTTATTCATGTAAAGAGCTTCATATTCATCCATTGATTCATCACCTTCATCACCATCTTTATGATCTTGAAGAGTTCACGGCCGTGAACCCTTCATAGTGGGCCGTAAACCCTTCAAAGTTTCATGAGTGGGCCGTAAACCCTTCATGTGTTCATGAGCCGTGAACACATCTTGGGCCGTAAACCCTTCATGTGTTCATGGGTCGTGAACACATCTTGGGCCGTGAACCCATGGTGGTTTGGCCGTGAACTCCTTTTCATCCCTCATTCTTGGTTCTAACACTTCATTGTAAGTGTTTCCTACATCCTAAGGGTGTTTCTGTCAGACCCCAAAACCGGAACGGCGGAATCGTTCGGGGGTGGAGGACGTCATGTACAGTATCATAACAATGCAAAGTAGTAAACAAGCAACAACATCATCCATTGCATTAATAATATAATTTAATACAAGTGTGTTCTATCAAGTTATATAGACACCAAAAATATACATCAAAATAAAAGATGAGTCTTGAACGAGCTCCATCTTCTCAAAACCTGGCACAGGTACCTGTCTACTGGTGACCTGAGAATAAAAGTTATTTTGAAAGAGTTTATCAGCTTTAAAGCTGGTGAGTTCATAAGTATATTAGTGTCTGTATTTGTATGAAAGTGTTTATAAGTCTGTAATGTATAAGTTTGAAAATGTTTGTAAAAGTTTGTAATTGTTTGAACTCCCCTAGAAAACCCCATGTTTCCTACTAAAAGTAGCCTTCTACCAAGGCATCTAGTGTCTGTGTGTGTGTCTCTTGTAAGAGTATGTATTTTCCCAAATCCGACTATCATGAACCAAAAATATAGTTTTTACATTACTGTTTATTGTGTGAATATCACAAATTGAATGCAATGGGAAAATGAAATAGTACTGTAGTGTTGTATTAAGTAATTACTGCTGTACTAACTACCTTAAACCAATTGTTATTTAAAGCATCATGTGATCGGCCTGTATCCTGCTACTGACTATAGAACGCGACGATGTAAGACGTCGGAAGAAATGACGTTTGGCACCCGTAGACTTGCAAGTCCCACTATAGCGAGCAACAAGGTGTAGGATAGTCAATCCAGTATAGATATATACACAAACTCATACGCTCCCCACTTAAGGAGATTTTAGATACAAAAACGGTCATGACAGGTAATGCCATGCCCCGTTACGTGGCTCACATAACTGTAGTAATGTTGTAGTATATGTATGTGCTAGCTGTATTGTGTGTTATCTCCCTGTCTAGCAGGTATGTATGTTCTCTCTGTGTGGTATTGTTTGTTTCTCATCATAGTAGTATCTATCTGTATGTTATGTTCTCTCTGTATAGTATTGACTCATGTATGAACTGACTCTTTGTATGTTTCATTGTTCAAGTAATAGTATTAGTATCTCCCTAAACTATACCTATTATAGCTTACTAGTAATGTTGTTTGAATGTATGAACATGTGTGTATACCCTTGCTACCCAAAGGTATTGAACTGAATGAAAGAAGGAACCTTTATACCTATATACATATACATAATATATAACTAGGATTCAAACGACCTTCGGACAAATAACCTGAATACCCTAAGTCCACAACCAAACAAGGAACAGGAAGTAAGGTGAGCTATCAGTCCTAAGTCCTTTCAATCCTACTTATATAACTATATCTATATAGGTACACATTTAACAGAAATAAGTTTAAAAGAGTTTAATAAAAGTATTTGATATGTACAAGAGTTTGTAAAACAGTTTGAAGTAAAACAGTTTGATAACACAGTTTGAAAAGTAAGAAATCCACTTGTTTGGTAGTTATTAATCATATGTGATTGATATAATAACTAAAATTGTTCAACTTGTATTCCCCCCCATAAAAGCATTTAAAAACATTTAAAATGTTAATTAAGGGGTATGAACTCACCTGTAGTGAGTGGTTTGGATGAACGGATGGTATAGGATGCTAAGTGTCAAGTGAAGACTTGAACACACATGCGGATCCTATTTAACATATAATGATACATATATGAATACAATTAGTGCTTATAACAACTAATTATTGAATTTGAACCACCTTAGGGACTAGTAAGCACTTATTTTGAAGTGTTACAACCATATATGATTGTATATAAGGGGTATATGGCTATACAAGGGAGTGTATGGTCAAATTACACACTATTTGTCTGTGTGTGGCCAGGGTGTGTGGTCAGGGTGTGTGTGCGGCCGCACACTCCCTATGGAATGTGCCAAAACATATTTTAAGGCTTTAGGACTCATCTAGGAAGGTTTCTTACTTCATGCTTTAGCCTTACATGGAGTTCATTGCCATTTTTGGACCTAAAAAGAGTGTGTGCGGCTATACTTGGTGTGTGCAGCCGTACACATGGTGTGTGCGGCCGTACACACTTGAAGATCATATGAAATGGCATTTTTCATGTGTAAATTCAAGGGTCTTTAGCTTATAACAAGCTACTGCAAGTGTATACCCGATTGAGAGGCTTAAAAGTGTAGTTAGAAGCCCCAAAAGTAGTGTGTGTTCTTGGTGTTCTTGGTGATCTAACACCAAATAGGTGTTTTCATGGATCAAATCAAGGGAAAAGGCTAGTTAAGGTCATATATTATCTATTCAAAGGATGAATCACTCACGTGATTGAAGATTGAAGTGAAACTTTGGATGATACTTGAGAGAAAACGAGTTCTAGCTTTGAAGAAGTGGCAAAAGTGTTCAAAATGACTAAGTGTTGAATATATAGGTGGGAGTGTGCGGTTGGGATGGGTGTGTGGCCGCACACTCGGGTGTGCGGCCGCACACACCTTGTGTTGGTGTGTTTGGCTCAATTGCAAGGTATTACACTCACAATACTCATCCCACGACTCATACCTTGATTATACTAGGTTTTAACCACTCTAATTGACTCTAAATAGTGCTAGAAAATAGCAAAAACGAGTCTAACCTTCATTGATTTGAATAAGTGTATAAAATAAAAATTTCGGATTGTCACATCATCCCCCCGTTAGAGAGAATTTCGTCCCGAAATTAGAGTTTAAGCCATTAAGTAGTTACATATAACTAAGCAAAAAGATGAGGATATTTCAGTTTCATCTGATCCTCTCGCTCCCAAGTGAATTCAGGTCCTCGCTTGGCGTTCCAGCGAACCTTCACTATCGGGATACGGCTTTGCTTTGTTTGCTTGACCTCTCGGTCCATGATCTCTACAGGTTCTTCCACGAAGTTGAGGCTCTCGTTGATCTCGATCTCGTCGAGTGGAATTACAAGAGTCTCGTCGGACAGACACTTTTTCAAGTTCGAGACGTGGAAAGTAGACTGCACGTTACCCAGTTCACGAGGTAAGTTAAGTTTGTAAGCTACAGGGCCGATCCCAGCGAGAATCTCGAAAGGCCCTATGTATCTTGGGTTTAGCTTTCCACGCTTTCCAAAGCGTATTAAGCCTTTCCAGGGTGAGACCTTCAAGAGAACAGGGTCGCCCACCTAGAATTCCAACGGTTTCCTTCGTTTATCTGCGTAGCTTTTCTGTCGGTATCTAGAGGCTTTCAATCGTTCACGAATCTGAACGATCTTCTCTGTCGTTTCCCGAATGATCTCCGGACCTGTGAGAGTGCTTTCAGGAATTCGTCCTCTAGCTAACTGGGTATCACCCACCTCAGCCCAGCACAGAGGGGATATGCACTTTCGGCCATAGAGGGCCTCGAATGGAGCAGCCTTTATGCTCGTGTGATAACTGTTGTTGTAGGAAAATTCGACAAGGGGTAAATGAGTATCCCATGCTTTCCCAAAGTCGATCACACAGGCTCGCAACATATCTTCCAAGGTTTGGATAGTCCTCTCACTTTGTCCGTCGGTCTGTGGATGGTAGGCGGTACTCATGTCCAGCCTAGTTCCTAGGGAACTTTGTAACGACTACCAGAACCTCGAAGTGAATCTACTATCTCTGTCCGATATAATGGATATGGGAACACCGTGCAGTTGTACAATCTCCCGAATGTAGGTTCTTGTAAGCTTCTCCATCTTGTCTGTTTCTTTGATAGGCAGGAAGTGTGCGGACTTGGTCAATCTGTCGACGATGACCCATATGGTATCAAGTCCACCCGTTGTCTTGGGCAACTTGGTTATGAAGTCCATAGTGATCCGCTCCCACTTCCATTCAGGTATCTCCGGTTGCTGGAGTAATCCTGACGGCTTCTGGTATTCGACCTTGACCTTGGCGCAAGTAAGGCATTTACTCACGAAGGTAGCAATCTCTGCTTTCATGTTAGGCCACCAATATAGCTTTTTAAGATCCAGATACATCTTATCTGAACCTGGGTGGACGGAATAACGAGTGTTGTGTGCCTCGTTCATGACCAAGTCTCTGAAACCACCACGTTTCGGGGTCCAGATCCGATCCATGAGAAAACAAGCTCCGCCACCCTTGACTTCCAAGTTCTTATCCATCCCTCTCAGGGATTCACCCGCCACATTTTCAGGTTTCAAAGCGTCGAGCTGAGCTTCCTTAATTTGTGTGGACAAGTGTGAATGGATAGTCATAGTCAATGATTTGACTCTACGACCAGAATATTCTTTTCGACTTAGGGCGCCCGCTACTACGTTGGCTTTACCCGGATGATAACGAATTTCGCATTCGTAATCACTGAGTAGCTCGACCCACCGTCGTTGTCTCATGTTAAGCTCCTTCTGGTCGAATATGTGTTGTAGGCTTTTGTGGTCTGTAAACATAGTGCTTTTTGTTCCATACAGGTAGTGTCTCCAGATCTTCAGAGCAAACACAACTGATCCTAGCTCAAGATTGTGAGTAGTGTAGTTGACCTCGTGTGTCTTCAGCTGTCTCGAGGCGTAGGCGATGACCTTACCTCGTTGCATCAGAACACATCCGAGTCCTTGATTTGACGCATCGCAATAGACAACGAAGTCTTCTATCCCTTCGGGGAGGGATAGTATTGGTGCGGTGCACAAGGCTCGCTTAAGCGTTTGGAACGCTCTCTCCTGCTTCTCTTCCCAGTCAAAGGCCACGCCCTTCTGGGTCAGTGTTGTAAGAGGTTTCACGATGCGGGAGAAGTTCTGAATGAACCTGTGATAGTAGCCAGCGAGGCCTAGAAATTGACGAATTTCTGTAGGCGTCTTCGGTGCTGACCTGCTCTCAATGGCCTTGATTTTGGAAGGGTCCACGTGTATTCCCTCTTCGCTAACCACGTGCCCTAAGAATTCGACTCTTTGGATCCAAAATTCGCATTTCGAGAAGTTCGCATAGAGCTTCTCCGAACGCAGCGTTTCTAAGACTAGTCGCAGATGTTGACCATGCTCCTCCTTACTACGAGAGTAGATAAGTATGTCATTGATGAAGACGATGACAAACTGATCCAAGTAAGGACGACACACCCTATTCATTAAATCCATGAATACTGCGGGCGCGTTGGTTAATCCGAACGGCATCACTACGAATTCGTAGTGCCCATAACGAGTTCGGAAGGCTGTCTTCGGGACATCCTCCCCTAGCACTCGTAGTTGGTGATATCCGGATCTTAGATCGATTTTTGAAAAGAAGCTCGCCCCTTTCAGTTGATCAAATAAATCGTCAATGCGAGGCAGAGGGTAACGATTTTTGATGGTCAGTTTGTTGAGCTCCCTATAGTCGATGCACATACGAAATGATTCGTCTTTCTTCTTGACAAATAATACTGGAGCTCCCCAGGGTGAGAAGCTTGGTCTTATAAAGCCCTTGCTGAGTAGTTCGTTAAGTTGACCGGATAGTTCTTGCATCTCTGCAGGTGCTAAACGATAGGGCGATTTGGCTACGGGGGTAGCCCCTGGAACTAAGTCGATTCTGAACTCGACTTGACGTTGCGGAGGTAATCCTGGGAGTTCCTCTGGAAAGATATCGGGAAAGTCGCGTACTACTGGAATGTTCTTAATGTCTTTCGTTTCTTGGCTCACATCGACCACATGAGCAAGAAATGCGCGACATTCCTTTCGCAAGAATTTCTGAGCTTGAATGCTCGAGATGATACGAAGGTTCGTGCCGGGTTTGTCGCCATAAACTACTAGAGTTTCGCCAGACGGCAGATTAAGGCGAACAACCTTTTCATAACACATGATGTCGGCACGATGAACACTCAACCAATCCATGCCGATAATGACGTCGAAACTTTTAATTGAGACCGGCATGAGGTCGATCGAAAATGAATGGCTATCTAGTGTTAGGGTACACCCTATGAATATACTGCTAGTGCTCTCTTTCTTTCCATTAGCCATTTCTACAGTGAACGGTTCTTTAAGTGCTCGTGATTTTTGCTTAAGTAAATGAGCAAATTTTTGGTTCACGAAACTCCTCTCCGTTCCACTATCAAATAGTATGCATGCATAAGAGTTATCGAGGAGAAACATACCAGTGACCACTGTGGGGTCGGCAACCGCTTCCTCGTGGCCTATGGCCAGAACTCTTCCCACTCTACCGGCATTCCCTGCCTTTGGGCAGTCCCTCTTGTAGTGGCCCACCTCACCACAATTGTAGCAAGCTTGGCCCACTCCTGCGCCTGGGACTTGGTTGAGTGGCCTCGCCGGAGCTTTGCAGAAACAGACGGTGTGTCCCTTCCTTTTGCAGTTCGAACACTGCATTTCCCGGTAGGCTCCTGTGTGGTGGAAGTTGCACTGGTTTCACTAAGGCAAGCTTCCAGCGTACTGCTTTACTGGAGCAGCAGCAGTGGCAGGTGCTATCGCAGCATGAACTGCCACGACCCGCTGCTTTTTGGCAGCCTTCTTCTTCTTCTTGTCATCCCAGAGCTTCTGCTTGGAATCAACAGTTTTGGAAGGTTCCGAGATGGCCAGAGTTGTTGTTGCGGCCGGGGTACGAACCCCATGGTCTATAAGCCGTTGTGCCAATCGCTTAGCACTATCGAATGTAGTGGGGTTTGAAGCCAAAACATTTCCCTGGAATGGAGGCACCAGCCCCCATATGAATCTCTCTATCTTCGTCCCCTCTATATGAACCATGTTGGGACAAAGGGCCACCAGTTCACAGAACCTGGCGGTGTAGGAGACTATGTCGGAGCCCTTCATGGTTAGGCTCCACAGTTCCTCCTCCAGTTTTTGGATTTCGCCCCTCGGGCAGTACTCCTCAATCATGAGGTCTCTCAAAGTTTCCCAGCCCATAGCATTAGCCACTATTAGAGATAGTGACTTGATATGGCTATTCCACCATGTTAGGGCCTTATCCTCAAAGGTGCAAGCAGCGAACTTGACCTTGCTCCCCTCTGGACAGGAGCAGATTTCGAAAACCGATTCGGTCTTCTCGAACCATTGCGAGAGGGCAATGACTCCGCCAGTCCCTCTAAAGGACTTGGGCTTGTAGTTAGTGAAGTCCTTAAAGGAGCACTCTCTCAAGCGCACAGGGGCTTCACCATGAGTAGATTGAACAGGAGTTCCTCCTCCCGTGGAACCAGAAGAGTGATATTGAGCCATGGCTGTTGCCACAGCCGCAGCTACTACAACGTTTAAAGTTTCCATATCGATTTGAGGAGCAGGGGTGTTACAGTTATCGGAGGATCGTGTCTCGTTGATCGACGTGGAGGCATCTTTCAACTATAAGTTTAGAAAGATGAAGATATTGATAAAAATTTAATAGGGAAAATTATGAGAATGACTCATGTACTAACTCTCCATAGCCCAACAGCACAATTGGATAACACGATTGAATGTAGATCTAGTACTACAGATGATAGCATTTGGATAAAATTTTCCATGAGATTAGATATTTGTCAATAATACTGGTATTACAGATGTAACAAGTTCGGGAAAAATGACCTAGAAGTAGGCATTACATCAACCAAGATGGGAAAATTTTGACAGAACTACGACCTAATCAAGACCTAACAGGTCTAAGATTTACGAAGATAGGAAATTAGACTAGAGTTTTTGCACAAACTAGGTTATATCAAAAAGAGTAGTCAATGAGACTCTATCGGCGACGAGAACTACTAGAGTGAGTTCTTAACTCCGACAGGATACGTTCTATGTCCCTTACGCGCCTATCAGATCTTACTTGCTGAGCTCGAAGTTCCCTGACTTCAACTTAGGTTTCAGCAAGTTCCCTCTGCAGAACTGCATTGCGGACCTGAGTCCTTTCATGAGCAGACTCTAGTTGGCAAATGCGGACTGTGTTAACGCCAGAGTTGGCGTCAATCTCCACGACTCGGTCGATAGTTGCTCGACCCTGTACTGTGTTCCGAGAAATCCTACGAACCATGATGGGTAGGACCCTGTCAGCTGAACCTCCCTGGTGAGGTTGTAGAAGCTTCTGTCTGCATTGTAGGCAATGTGTTGACCCTGTTCCTGACTCCATCTATTCAAGTTTGTGGCCCACAGAGGTGTGGGTCCTTGAAATGCTGGACCAGGGTTTGGGTTTTGAGCAGGTGGGGGTAGGTTGTTGACTTCTGGCTCTGAGTCAGAATCCTCAGAAAAGCCTTCAGCTTCGTGATCATCCAATGGGATTGGGTGATCATCTTCTGGCTCTTCTCCCAGCCATCCTGCATTGCCGTTGTTGGGGTAGTACGAGTCTCCGGGGATATGGAATCCAGCCATGATATCTACGCGAGAAAAGGGATAAAGAAATAACTAAATAGACGAACTAATTAGATAATTATAAGATGATCTTTATCAGTTACTTCAACATTTGCGTAGTGCATACTAGTCATATCTAACCAAGACAGGATAGACCTTCGAATAAGTGACCCTAACTCTAAGCCCACAACCAAACAAGGAACATGAAGTAAAGCAAAGATCACAGATTCTAAGTCTATGATATCCTAGACACATATAACCTTAGCGTATCCACTCAGCAACTATTGATATACTAATAAAGATCTTTAGTTCTCAGATAAGTAATTATAGTATCACAAAATACTCCTATAGTATTTTAAGTTTATGTTTAGTTCTAATGTTCTCATTGTAGTAGTGTTGGTAAGTTTTTAGACTTGTTGCAACCTCACAACCACACTTAGGCACATGCTAGTCACTCCTCGGATAATATAGTTGATCAGGATATATCTTCCCAGGGTTGACCATATGTCTCTAAGTCTAATTGTGTTGCCCAACAATCGTAATACTTTTGTTCTGTCCTAGTGACACTTATTTTAGTATGAATGCAGGTATGTATACTTGGTTAAATATTTTATTATTTAAAAGTATAATTCTTTATCAGAGTATTTTAATCCTGTTGTGTTTATAGCTCGTATATCTTTTATGGGTTGATATACTCGATTCACTATAAACAATGCTCTGATACCAATCTGTCACACCCCAAAACCGGAAGGCGGAATCGTTCGGGGGTGGAGGACGTCATGTATAGTATCACAACAATGCAAAGTAGTAAACAAGCAACAACATCATCCATTGCATTAATAATATAATTTAATACAAGTGTGTTCTGTTAAGTTATATAAACACCAAAAATATACATCAAAATAAAAGATGAGTCTTGAACGAGCTCCATCTTCTCAAAACCTGGCACCGGTACCTGTCTTATGGTGACCTGAGAATACAAGTTATTTTGAAAGAGTTTATTAGCTTTAAAATTGGTGAGTTCATAAGTATATTAGTGTCTGTATTTGTAAGAAAGTGTTTGTAAGTCTGTAATGTATAAGTTTGAAAATGTTTGTAAAAGTTTGTAATTGTTTGAACTCCCCTAGAAAACCCCATGTTTCCTACTAAAAGTAGCCTTCTACCAAGGCATCTAGTGTCTGTGTGTGTGTCTCGTGTAAGAGTATGTATTTTCCCAAATCTGACTATCATGAACCAAAAATATAGTTTTTACATTACTGTTTATTGCGTGAATATCACAAATTGAATGCAATGGGAAAATGAAATAGTACTGTAGTGTTGTATTAAGTAACTACTGTTGTACTAACTACCTTAAACCAATTGTTATTTAAAGTACCATGTGATCGGCCTGTATCCTGCTACCGACTATAGAACACGACGATGTAAGATGTCGGAAGAAATGACGTTTGGCACCCGTAGACTTGCAAGTCCCACTGTAGCGAGCAGCAAGGTGTAGGATAGTAAATCCAGTATAGATCTATACACAGACTCATACGCTCCCCACTTAAGGAGATTCTAGATACAAAAACGGTCATGACAGGTAATGCCATGCCCCGTTACGTGGCTCACATAACTGTAGTAATGTTGTAGTATATGTATGTGCTAGCTGTATTGTGTGTTCTCTCCCTGTCTAGCATGTATGTATGTTCTCTCTGTATGGTATTGTTTGTTTCTCATCATAGTAGTATCTATCTGTATGTTATGTTCTCTCTGTATAGTATTGACTCATGTATGAACCGACTCTTTGTATGTTTCATTGTTCTAGTTATAGTATTAGTATCTCCCTAAACTATACCTATTATAGCTTACTAGTAATGTTGTTTGAATGTATGAACATGTGTGTATACCCTTGCTACCCAAAGGTATTGAACTGAATGAAAGAAGGAACCTTTATACCTATATACATATACATAATATATAACTAGGATTCAAACGACCTTCGGACAAATAACCTGAATACCCTAAGTCCACAACCAAACAAGGAACAGGAAGTAAGGTGAGCTATCAGTCCTAAGTCCTTTCAATCCTACTTATATAACTATATCTATATAGGTACACATTTAACAGAAAATAAGTTTAAAAGAGTTTAATAAAAGTATTTGATATGTACAAGAGTTTGTCAAACAGTTTGAAGTAACACAGTTTGATAAGACAGTTTGAAAAGTAAGAAATCCACTTGTTTGGTAGTTATTAATCACATGTGATTGATATAATAACTAAAATTGTTCAACTTGTATTCCCCCCATAAAAGCATTTAAAAACATTTAAAAGGTTAATTAAGGGGTATGAACTCACCTGTAGTGAGTGGTTTGGATGAACAGATGGTATAGGATGCTAAGTGTCAAGTGAAGACTTGAACACACATGCGAATCCTATTTAACATATAATGATACATATATGAATACAATTAGTGCTTATAACAACTAATTATTGAATTTAAACCACCTTAGGGACTAGTAAACACTTATTTTGGAGTGTTACAACCATATATGATTGTATATAAGGGGTATATGGCTATACAAGGGAGTGTATGGTCAAATTACACACTATTTGTGTGTGTGCGGACAGGGTGTGCGGCCAGGGTGTGTGTGCGGCCGCACACTCCCTATGGAATGTGCCAAAACGTATTTTAAATCTTTAGGACTCATCTAGGAAGGTTTCTTACTTCATGCTTTAGCCTTATATAGAGTTCATTGCCATTTTTGGACCTAAAAAGAGTGTGTGCGGCTATACTTGGTGTGTGCGGCCGTACACATGGTGTGTGCGGCCGTACACACTTGAAGATCATATGAAATGGCGTTTTTCATGTGTAAATTTAAGGGTCTTTAGCTTATAACAAGCTACTGCAAGTGTATACCCAATTTAGAGGCTTAGAAGTGTAGTTAGAAGCCCCAAAAGTAGTGTGTGTTCTTGGTGATCTAACACCAGATAGGTGTTTTCATGGATCAAATCAAGGGAAAAGGCTAGTTAAGGTCATGTATTATCTATTCAAAGGATGAATCACTCACTTGATTGAAGATTGAAGTGAAACTTTGGATGATACTTGAGAGAAAACGAGTTCTAGCTTTGAAGAAGTGGAAAAAGTGTTCAAAATGACTAAGTGTTGAATATATAGGTGAGAGTGTGCGGTTGGGATGGGTGTGTGGCTGCACACTCGGGTGTGCGGCCGCACACACCTTGTGTTGGTGTGTTTGGCTCAATTGCAAGGTGTTACACTCACAATACTCATCCCACGACTCATACCTTGATTATACTAGGTTTTAACCACTCTAATTGACTCTAAATAGTGCTAGAAAATAGCAAAAACGAGTCTAACCTTCATTGATTTGAATAAGTGTATAAAATAAAATTTTCGGATTGTCATAGTTTCCTATGATTGTTAGTGGTTTTAGAAACTAATTTTAGGCCTATACATGTTAATGTGTGCTTAATAGGACCGTATTGTGCTCGGGACTTCACTTAGGACACCAAGCATCCTATCTTTGTCATCCAAGTCATTCACAAACAGGATGAAACGTAGAATTTACTAAACATGATAAACGTTGTTACTACTAGACTTGAAATCAGTTTTACAAAACATGTTAAGATACAAACGTTACAAGCACAGTTTTCAAACAAGGAAACAAACTTATGAATTATGAAATAAAAGGTACTATTTTTATAAGGATTCATGTTAGTATCAAAAACGGGTTTTCATAGTATTATTCGTGGATTCGTTGAGAGAACTACAGTGTGAGACACGACTTCTGGGAAGTCTACTCCTTAGGAACCAGAGTCTCCTGGAGGGAGAACGTGAGTTTGTGTATAGATCTATACGGGACTGACAATCCCGCACCTTGACTATTAGCTACAGTCAACCAAGGGTGACAAACGTCATTTCAGTTTTCGACGTTCGAAGTTTTCGTATTGGTATTCGTCCATCAGCATGGTTATAAGAACTCACAGGGGAAACAACGACTCGTTCACGTGATAATATACCTAACAAACAGTCAATAGGGTTAGTAACTATGTGATTACTTAGTATGTACACTAGGGTAATATGAAATTAACATCCGACATGCAATGGGATGTGTGATCTCCGCCTCATTTCCTGTTCCTTGTTTGGTTGTGGGCTTAGGGCAGAATCACTCAATCGACTGTCTATTCGATCCAGATTTCTATAACTCGTATGTACTAAGTGATCACAGGAGGGTATTAACAACACTTCTAGTTTACAGAACATACTACATATTACTGGTGGTAGCCAGGATTTTCAAACAGAACAATGCTTAAACAACATAAGTATGGTAGATACTTGTACTCTTTAGTTTGGAACAAATAATTCAATAACTTACACTTAGGGAAAATATATGATTTTCCAGGATAAACATCAGTGCTTTACAAATAACTGGGTTATTATTCAACTAACGAATATTCATTATTAATTCTATAATTCCTTAGTTTATGCATCCGAGTTACGTATGAAGAATATCCGATAGGCAGTGGAATGTGTGGTTTCCGCCTCACTTCCTGTTCCTTGTTTGGTTGTGGACTTAGGGCAGATCCACATAATCGATTGTTTGTTCGATATTAGTTTATACATATCTAGTATGAGCTAAGTAGTTATAAAAGGAATTGGTTTAATCATGCTTTCACTAAGAAAATATTGGATTTTCTTGAGGAACACCATCAAAAGATTTCAAAGGACCAATATAGTTAACTTTATGAGTATCTAGTGAATACTTCAGGATTATGTACATAAGGATTCGACAACCAGTGGAATGTGTGGCCTCCGCCTCATTTCCTGTTCCTTGTTTGTGTAACATCCCAAGATTGAGGCCAAAAATTTTGTTTTTAAATTAAGTAAATCATAATTTATGTTACCAAAACATTGTCACTATTTCATTATTCATAAAATCATAAAATCATGTCTCGGAAACCATATCATCAGGAACAATGAAAATCAGAGTACAATCCCAGAAAATCTGATGCGGAAACCATGTGTGTGATGCGCTGCTACGCCGCCGGCTCTTTCCCCTTGGACGAAGAGGTACCTGAAACCAAAACTAAAACTGTAAGCACAAAGCTTAGTGAGTTCCCCCATCATACCACATACCACATAACATCGTCAGTATCTTTCAACCGGTAATTGCCATCGGTATCTTTCAACCGGTAATCATCATCGGTATCTTTCAACCGGTACACACCATCGGTATCTTTCAACCGGTAACTAGGGACTATTTCACCCCGTAGCACTAGCATACAGTAACGAGAGGTAATCATACAGTCAGGCATAACTGGGTAGGGACAACTAATCCCCTCTACACACATAGAATATCACACAGGCATATATCATGACCATAACACATTAACATACCAAGATAATTATCACAAAGACAATCATCTCAACCATAACTACCTACTGGTGGGCCGACATTGGTACCTTAGACCCACCCCTACTGGAAGGTAACTCACCTCGTAGTAGTAGCTGCCGATCTGTGAGGGAACTCTCTGTCTGCTGCTGCTGCTCCGGAAATCCTCCGGCTATAATTCCCACAACACACCCAATCAGAGTCTGATAACTATTCTTATGGTGGAATGACTATTCTACCCTTGACCTAGTCAAAGTCAAGCCAAAGTCAACTTCCAGCTGACCTGACTCGCCGAGTTGGGCCGCCAACTCGTCGAGTCCTTATCCATCTAATTATCCTCGTTCCCGTCCCTACTCGTCGAGTTAGGCAATGACTCGACGAGTTCTCCTCCTATTCGAACATCGAATGATCCTTCATCCGACTAGCCGAGTTGTATGAACAACTCGCCGAGTTCATCTTCATCTGAAGAACAAGTCCTGTCCTTGACTCGCCGAGTTGTATGAACAACTCGTCGAGTTCATCTTCATGTGCTGGGAGATTGCCTTGGACTCGACGAGTCTGTTCATGTACTCGCCGAGTCCCATGAACTCCAGGTCTAAGGCTAAGTCCAGTACGTCTAAACAGCTATGGGGCTCCCTTTTCTAACAACTGACCATCGCAGAAGGGTTTAAGATGGCTGAAGGCGCACCGACTCACCGAGTCCTAAGAACGATTCGCCGAGTCCAACCTTGACCATTTCTATACAGTCGATCTAAAAGGGACTTAACACACCAAAACCATAGATCTGGCCTATACGTAAAGTTCCAAACTTGATGCACATACATGGGGTTTTTAGCTCAAAAGTCCATAGAAGGTGCTTTACAATGTGCATGGGGCTCTCATGGCCATAAAGTTGGCACCTTTATGCCATGAGACCCCTCCAATGACTCAGATCTGGAAGTAGAACCCCATGAATCACCTTACAATTCCAAAAAAGGCTTAAGAAGCCCTAAATGCATCATGACCATAGGCCCTAAAGATGAACAACCAAAAAGGAAGACCAAAACAGGGGGCATTTACCTTGCTTGAGCTGAAGATGAAGCAAGATCTCTGGATCTACAAGTCCCAACTCGAAATCCCAAGCTTCCTCTTTTCCTTCCAAGCTTCACAAACCAACCAAGAACACCAAAATGGCCTTAATACACACACAAGCGGCTAGGGTTTCGATATCCAGTTCTAAGGGAGTGTTAGGGACAAGGGAGGCTGAGTTAAGGTGTTTATATAGGGTGCAAACCCTCAAATTTAGGGTTTTACTCGCACAGCGCCTACTCGCCGAATCCGTCTTCCGACTCATCGAGTAGGTAACTTAAGATGACTGCGGACTCGTCTCTACTCGACGAGTGGGTCCTCCGACTCGTCGAGTCCCAGGGAAAAACATAAAAATGCTTGAATTAAATGCGTACCAGGAATTGGGTGCTACAGTTTGGTTGTGGGCTTGGGGCAGAACCATACAATCGATTGTTTGTTCAATCTGGATTGTATATGATTTGTATACACTAAGTACTCGTAGGAGGAACTAGTAAGAATCATTTTTACTTAATATTCATTACATCAGAAAATATAAGGTTTTCTGGAGAAACACAACACACTTTTCGAAAGAACAAAGAACCTGTTTTCTAAAACAAAACGCTTATGAACTCACCAGCTTAATGCTGATACTCTTTCAAAACATACTTGTATTCTTAGGACATTAGTAGACAGGTACACACACCGGATTCATGAAGATGGAGCATAGTAATATCGAGTCTTTACTTGTTATTTACTTTTGGATTCAATCGTGTATGTTTTGAATGTAATGTAAACATTATACTATTAATACAATGGTTGTTGTTTCTTTGATTACTATTATTCAATTGTTGTGATACTATACGTGACGTCCTCCGCCCCCAAACGTCTCCGCCATTCCGGTTTGGGGGTGTGACAGATTGGTATCAGAGCATTGTTTATAGTGAACTTAGTATATCAACCAGTAAAAGATATACAACTATAAATACAATGGGTCCGGGGTGCTCTGACTAAAAGTATACTTTTAAAATATAAGTATTTTATGAGAAGTATAGTAATAAGCATACATACTAAGAACAAGTACCACAATAAGAACAAATAGGAATAGAATAAACAAAAGTATTTAAATGTTGGACACTACAGTCAAACCTAAGCAGTTATGTAATCATATCTGAAATAAATATAACCTGGTCAACTATATTTATTTAAGATACGACTAACATGTGTTTGGGAGTGATGGTGGTGTTGCAACGAGTCTAAAACTTACCTAACTCTATATACAAAAGATCCCTAGAACAAAACATAAAGATAAAAATACTATAGGAGTATTTTAGGCACTATAACAAACTTACATGAAAACTGAAAGACCTTTACTGGCAGGTCTATAGTTGCGAAGTGCATGCTTCCAGGGTTATATATAATTGGGATCTTATAGACTTAGAACTGGTGATCTTCGCTCTACTACCTGTTCCTTGTTTGGTTGTGGTTATAGAGTTGTATCACCTATTCGAATGCCTATTTGATCTTGGTTATATACAGCTTGCATGCACTGCTTGACTATAGGAGGATCCATTTTGGATCATCAATAACTACAGAAGAAATGTTTTACTTAATCTCATAAGATTCTTTAGACATTCCCATTCTCGCGTGAACAACCTGGATATAGATAGCCACTTCACTACAACCACCTGGGGCCTAACTTGCCCCGTTTCCTGAATCGGATGACGCTTTTCCATGGCGACACCTTCAGGAGAACCATATCCCCGACCTGGAACTCTAGGTTTGATCGGCGCCTGTCGGCATAACTTTTCTGCCGACTCTAAGCAGTCTGAAGCCTGCTCTGGACCTGGTGAATCCTCTACGTCGTCTTGAGCACCACTTCGGTGCTCGCCATGACCCTTTGGCCAACCTCACCCCAGCATATCGGGGTCCTGCACTTCCTCCCGTGCAACATCTCGAAGGGAGGACGATCGATACTCGCATGATAGTTGTTGTTATACGAGAACTCAACCAATGGGAGGTAGGTATCCCAGCTACCACCGAAGTCTAGCACACATGCCCGCAGCATATCCTCCAAAGTCTGGATGGTCCGGTCGCTCTGACCATCCGTCTGTGGGTGAAATGCAGTGCTAAAGTGCAGACGAGTACCCAACTCGTCGTGGAATTTCTTCTAGAACCTGGAAGTAAACCGCACATCTCTGTCTGAAATCACGGAGACTGGCACTCCGTGCCGTGCCACCACTTCCCGAATGTAGATGTCGGCCAACTTCTCGGCCGAAATACCCTCCTGGATCGGTATAAAATGGGCACTCTTGGGCAACCGATCCACGATGACCCATATGGAATCCACTCCCCGCGCGGTCCTGGGAAGTTTGGTGATGAAGTCCATTGTAATATCTTCCCACTTCCACAGAGGAATATCCAACGGCTGCATCTTGTCGTGTGGCCTCTGGTGCTCGGCCTTGACCTTCCTGCAGGTCAAGCACCGCTCCACGTACCATGCTACATCCCGCTTCATGCAGGGCCACCAATAGTCTAGACGAAGATCTATATACGTCTTTGTCGCCCCGGGATGAATGGAGAATCGGGATTTGTGCGCCTCCTCCAACAGCACCTAGCGCATACCCCCGAGGTACGACACCCACACCAACGGTGTAATGTCAATAATCCTCGGCTATCATAGTCGAAGGAGGAAACATGTCCCACAATCCGCTCACTCTTCCGATGTTCCTCCTTCATGGCCTCTTGCTGGGACTCCCGAATCCTCTCCAACAGCGGAGTCACCACTATCATCCTCATACATATATCCCTGATCGGCGCTGCCTTGCGGGTAAGCGCGTCGACCACCATATTAGCCTTCCCCGGGTGGTAGAGGATCTCACAGTCATAATCCTTTACCACATCAAGCCACCGACGCTGCCTCATATTCAGATTTGGCTGGTCCATGAGATACCTCAGGCTCTTGTGGTCGGTGTAGATAGTACAACGAACCCCATATAGGTAATGGCGCCAAATCTTGAGGGCGAACACAACAGCCCCCAGCTCCAAATCATGCGTCGGGTAGTTCGCCTCGTGAGACTTCAGCTGCCTCGAAGCGTAAGTAATAACATGCCCTCTCTATATCAATACTGCGCCCAAACCCAACAAAATCCTCCATGCCCTCTGGCAGGGCTAAGATTGGCGCCTCGCACAATCTCTGTCTCAATGTCTCGAATACAGCCTACTGCTCAGGCCCCCAACGAAAGACCACGACTTTCCTCGTCAGCCTGGTCAGGGGCACGACTATCTTGGAGAAGTCCTGAATGAATCTCCGATAATAGCCTGCCAATCCCAGGAAGCTCCGAATCTCGGATGGAGACCTCGGAACCTCCCACCTAATCACGGCCTCTACCTTGGCCGTGTCAACCGAAATCCCGTCCTGGTTGACGAGATGCCCAAGGAACTGCACCTCGCGCAACCAGAACTCGCACTTGGAGAACTTGGCATACAAGCTCTCCCTCCTCAAGGTATCCAGAACCTCCCGCAGGTGTTCCTCATGCTGCTCTCTCGTCTTGGAATATACCAAGATATCATCAATAAAAACTATCACAGACCAATCCAACATCGGTCTGCACACGCGGTTCATGAGATCCATGAACGCGGCAGGAGCATTGGTGAGCCCGAAGGGCATCACCACGAACTCATAATGGCCATAGCGCGTCCGGAAAGCAGTCTTCTGCACATCCTCCTCTCTAACCCTCATCTGATGATACCCCGAACGCAAATCAATCTTGGAGAACCAAGATGCTCCCTGTAGCTGATCAAAGAGGTCATCGATCCTCGGGAGTGGGTAACGGTTCTTTACCGTTACCTTATTCAGCTCCCGATAATCTATACACATCCGGTGCAACCTGTCCTTCTTCTTCACAAACAGAATCAGGGCTCCCCAGGGTGAACTACTCGGTCTAATGAATCCTTTGTCTAACAGCTCCTGCAGCTGTGTAGACAACTCCTGCATATCAGGAGGAGCCAACCGATATGGTGCCTTGGCTATCGGAGCCGCAACAAGGACTAGGTCGATCCTGAACTCCACCTGCCTCTCTGGAGGTATCCCAGGAAACTCCTCGGGGAATACATCCGCAAACTCTCGCACCACGGGTACATCGCCCACCGTCACCTGACCCGCCTCCCGAGTATCCATAAGATAGGCGACATATCTTGCACAACTCTGTTGGAGGTAGCGCCTAGCCCTCGCTGCCGAACATAAAGCTGGTCCTTGATGTTGCCTCTCGCCCTGAATCACCAGCTCTCCCCCACTTGGGGTCCTGATCCGCACCAACTGCTGCGCGCAGTCAATTACTGCCCCATTGGGGCTTAGCCAATCCATACCAATAACAACTTTGTTCCCCCGCAAGGGTATTGGAACCAGATCTACCAGGTACGCTCCTCGAACATCCTCAAAACACAATCTCGGTAGACCCTGATGCTCGCACTGACCGGTCGTCCGCAATCTCGACCTCAAGGGGGCAATCCAACATGCCCGAAGACTCAGGAAACTTCTTGCTAAGCGCAAGAGAGACAAACGATCGGGTAGCACCCGAATCAAACAATACCTGAACTAGGATAACGTTCACATGGAACGATCCTAAACAGAACACATACATTTAACATATCAAAATCAAGACAACATAACGTAAAAGATCTGAGAGGAGAAATCATACCCGTCACTACATCGGGTGCAGCGCGTGCCTCCGCGGCTGTCAGCTGAAATGCTCGGCTCCGCACCACTGGAGCCTCCGTCTTGACCTTCAGCCCATCCGTAACCCGCACAGTCGGCGGAGTTGGCGCCACTGCCGGTGCCGCTGCTGCTGTCAATCTGGGGCAATTGGCCTTTTTATGGCCCCTCTGATTGCAATGAAAGCAAATCAGGTCTGATGTCTGAATCGCAGGAGTAGGGGCAGTACAATCTCTGCCAAAATGCCCAACCTTGCCACACTTATAGCAGCCGGAACCCGGCCCAGTGCGGCAAACCCCCTCATGTGAACGACCGCATTTCCCACAGCGGTCCCGCCCTGACTGGCCTTTCGGCCTAACATCGGATCCCTTGGGCTTCTTCCCCGAAGCCCATGTCGTTTGTCCCTCCTCTACCTTCCTCTTCCGTATGTGCTCCAGATCAATCTCCCTCTCCCTTGCCCTGGCAATCATGGAATCCAGGGTGGGGCAGGCTGAAAAAATGACATGCTCCCTAATATCGGCTCGTAGCATGTCATTGTAGTGGGTCCTCCTCATGTCCTCATCACCCGCATACTGGGGCACCAACAAAGCCCTCTCCCGGAACTTGGCGGTGATCTCCGCCACAGTCTCCGTAGTCTGTCTTATATCCAAGAACTCCCTGGCCAGCTGCTGGAGCTCCACAGCTGGTGCAAACTCGGCACTGAATCGGGTCACAAAATCTGACCATGTCATAGCCTCAATGGCTGGTGCTCCCAACGTATCACCAATCAACTCCCACCAATCTCTGGCTTGATCCCTCAAACATCCCGCAGCGAAACGAACCTTCGACCCTTCCAGGCAGAAGCTCGTCAGCTGTGCAGATTCAATATATGCGATCCATCTCCTATCAGCAATGGGGTCCTTCACCCCATGGAAATCCGGCGCACCACTCCCTCTGAAGTCCTTAAAGGACAGTGTGCGCGTACTCGCCTGGCCAGACGCCAAATCACTCCTGAATGATCGGAGACGATCCTCCATCAGCTCGATGATCCCTTCCTTGATCGACCTGAAGATGACCGGGCTCGACTCAAGGATACCTCTCATGATCTCCGACGCGATGAACTCGTGTAGTCCACCATCCACCTGCTCGGATCCTTCTCCCGAGCCCGAACCTGATCCTGACCCCGAGCCTCCCGCTCCATGTCGCGTGGTCACCATACTGAAAGTAAACATACAAACATCAGGATCATACATACTCTCGAGAAGTCTCACACACTCTCCAAGTCCCCTGGTTCCATCTCAGCCTTCCTTGACTTGAGTACGGATCCTCTGCTTTCAGTAGTACGGGCCCATACTACCTTCCACATCTATCCGTACTTTCCCCAAGGATTACTTCGACTTCACCGAGTCCCCCTTTTTTTTCGATACCCTTTCCACTGATCTCATCCTAGAATTTCCTAGGGCACTCTCCGACCTGCTCTCCGCCATCAGCTGCACTAGGATTCCCTACCAACATTCCCTAACTAGCTTGCGGATACTGTTACATATCCGCTTACTAGTTAGTTAAAGTTAGTCAGAACTCCTATAGCACAAAGCAAGCAGCATTCGTGCATCGAGTAACAACTTCAAGCATAACCTAATCAGGCCATCCTACCGCTGACTAGATAGTCCTAGCATACAGCTCATACAACAGGCATATAAGGCATCCTTCCTAGATCCTTAGCCCTATTCTAGCATGCAGTCCTCAGAATCATAAATCATATAACATATAAAGTATGTGTATCTTGGGGAAAACTTACTTGAGCCCGGCCGGTCGCACGCATCACACACCCTGTCTTTCTCAAAATTCCTTAACTTAGATTTTAGAAAACCATTTTCCTTGTAAAAATCTTTTAGTCCCTCGGTTTGAGTCCATACACCCCCGAGGGTGTGTCCGAATCCCTCAAACCAGGGCTCTGATACCAACTTGTAACATCCCAAGATTTGAGGCCAAAAATTTTGTTTTTAAATTAAGGAAATCATAATTTATGTTACCAAAACATTGTCACTATTTCATCATTCATAAAATCATAAAATCATGTCTCGAAAACCATATCATCAGGAACAATGAAAATCATAGTACAATCCCAGAAAATCCGATGCGGAAACCATGTGTGTGATGCGCTGCTACGTCGTCGGCTCTTTCCCCTTGGACGAAGAGGTACCTGAAACCAAAACTGAAACTGTAAGCACAAAGCTTAGTGAGTTCCCCCATCATACCACATACCACATAACACCGTCGGTATCTTT
This sequence comes from Lactuca virosa, assembly GCF_052849685.1. Lineage (NCBI taxonomy): Eukaryota > Viridiplantae > Streptophyta > Magnoliopsida > Asterales > Asteraceae > Lactuca > Lactuca virosa. Next base: position 333,580,839 of record NC_136433.1, read on the forward strand.
CAACCGGTAACTGCCATCGGTGTCTTTCAACCGGTAATCATCATCGGTATCTTTCAACCGGTACACACCATCGGTATCTTTCAACCGGTAACTGGGGACTATTTCACCCCTAGCACTAGCATACAGTAACGAGAGGTAATCATACAGTCAGGCATAACTGGGTAGGGACAACTAATCCCCTCTACACACATAGCATATCACACAGGCATATCTCATGACCATAACACATTAACATACCAAGATAATTATCACAAAGACAATCATCTCAACCATAACTACCTACTGGTGGGCCGGCATTGGTGCCTTAGACCCACCCCTACTGGAAGGTAACTCACATCGTAGTAGTAGCTGCCGATCTGTGCGGGAACTCTATGTCTGCTGCTGCTGCTCCCAAAATCCTCCGGCTATAATTCCCACAAAACACCCAATCAGAGTCTGATAACTACTCTTATGGTGGAATGACTATTCTACCCTTGACCTAGTCAAAGTCAAGCCAAAGTCAACTTCCAGCTGACCTGACTCGCCGAGTTGGGCCGCCAACTCGTCGAGTCCTTATCCATCTAATTGTCCTCATTCCCGTCCCTACTCGTCGAGTTAGGCAATGACTCGACAAGTTCTCCTCCTATTCGAACATCGAATGATCCTTCATCCGACTAGCCGAGTTGTATGAACAACTCACCGAGTTCATCTTCATTTGAAGAACAAGTCCTGTCCTTGACTCGCCGAGTTGTATGAACAACTCGTCGAGTTCATCTTCATGTGCTGGGAGATTGCCTTGGACTCGCCGAGTCTGTTCATGTACTCACCGAGTCCCATGAACTCCAGGTCTAAGGCTAAGTCCAATACGTCTAAACAACTATGGGGCTCCCTTTTCTAACAACTGACCATCGCAAAAGGGTTTAAGATGGCTGAAGGCACACCGACTCGCCGAGTCCTAAGAACGACTCGCCGAGTCCAACCTTGACCATTTCTATACAGTCGATCTAAAAGGGACTTAACACACCAAAACCATAGATCTGGCCTCCAAATGTGCATTTTATACGTAAAGTTCCAAACTTGATGCACATGGATGGGGTTTTTAGCTTAAAAGTCCATAGAAGGTGCTCTACAATGTGCATGGGGCTCTCATGGCCATAAAGTTGGCACCTTTATGCCATGAGACCCCTCCAATGACTCAGATCTGGAAGTAGAACCCCATGAATCACCTTACAAATCCGAAAAAGGCTTAAACAGCCCTAAATACATCATGACCATAGGCCCTAAAGATGAACAACCAAAAAGGAAGACCAAAACAGGGGGCATTTACCTTGCTTGAGCTGAAGATGAAGCAAGATCTCTGGATCTACAAGTCCCAACTCGAAATCCCAAGCTTCCTCTTTTCCTTCCAAGCTTCACAAACCAACCAAGAACACCAAAATGGCCTTAATACACACACAAGCGGCTAGGGTTTCGATATCCAGCTCTAAGGGAGTGTTAGGGACAAGGGAGGCTGAGTTAAGGTGTTTATATAGGGTGCAAACCCTCAGATTTAGGGTTTTACTCGCACAGCGCCTACTCGCCGAGTCCGTCTTCCGACTCGTCGAGTAGGTCACTTAAGATGACTGCGGACTCGTCTCTACTCGACGAGTGAGTCCTCCGACTCGTCGAGTCCCAGGGAAAAACATAAAAATGCTTGAATTAAATGCGTACCAGGAATTGGGTGCTACAGTTTGGTTGTGGGCTTGGGGCAGAACCATACAATCGATTGTTTGTTCAATCTGGATTGTATATGATTTGTATACACTAAGTACTCATAGGAGGAACTAGTAAGAATCATTTTTACTTAATATTCATTACATCAGAAAATATAAGGTTTTCTGGAGAAACACAACACACTTTTCGAAAGAACAAAGAACCTGTTTTCTAAAACAAAACGCTTATGAACTCACCAGCTTAATGCTGATACTCTTTCAAAACATACTTGTATTCTCAGGACATTAGTAGACAGGTACACACACCGGATTCATGAAGATGGAGCATAGTAATATCGAGTCTTTACTTGTTATTTACTTTTGGAGTCAATCGTGTATGTTTTGAATGTAATGTAAACATTATACTATTAATACAATTGTTGTTGTTGCTTTGATTACTATTATTCAATTGTTGTGATAGTATACGTGACATCCTCCGCCCCCAAATGTCTCCGCCATTCCGGTTTGGGGGTGTGACAGATTGGTATCAGAGCATTGTTTTTTAGTGAACTTAGTATATCAACCAGTAAAAGATATACAACTATAAATACAATGGGTTCGGAGTGCTCTGACTAAAAGTATACTTTTAAAATATAAGTATTTTATGAGAAGTATAGTAATAAGCATACATACTAAGAACAAGTATCACAATAAGAACAAATAGGAATAGAATAAACAAAAGTATTTAAATGTTGGACACTACAGTCAAACCTAAGCAGTTATGTAATCATATCTGAAATAAATATAACCTGGTCAAATATATTTATTTAAGATACGACTAACATGTGTTTGGGAGTGATGGTGGTGTTGCAATGAGTCTAAAACTTACCTAACTCTATATACAAAAGATCCCTAGAACAAAACATAAAGATAAAAATACTATAGGAGTATTTTAGGCACTATAACAAACTTACATGAAAACTAAAAGATCTTTACTGGCAGGTCTATAGTTGCGAAGTGCATGCTTCCAGGGTTATATATAATTGGGATCTTATAGACTTAGAATTGGTGATCTCCGCTCTACTACCTGTTCCTTGTTTGGTTGTGGTTTTAGAGTTGTATCACCTATTCGAATGCCTATTTGATCTTGGTTATATACAACTTGCATGCACTGCTTGACTATAGGAGGATCCATTTTGGATCATCAATAACTACAGAAGAAATGTTTTACTTAATCTCATAAGATTCTTTAGACATTCCCATTCTCACGCGAACAACCTGGATATAGATAGCCACTTCACTACAACCACCGACAGATGAGTCAAGGAGAAGTTAGTGAGAGGATTCATCTTCCATCAGGAAGTGATGGATATAAGTGAAAGAACCCGAAGCATGGCCTTTTGGGAATAGGAAAACCATAAGAAAGGTCAGAGACAACAAATCCCCACAGCTGAATTCAGGACCATCATAACTAGGACAGGAAACCCCTCCCGAGGCGCGCAAGGTGGTAGAGCACCATATACGTCATACTAATAATTAACTAATTAATGCAATCTAGTGAGTTAGTGATTACACTGCTCACAATATGTGTCAGGCTTATCGCCTTTATCATATTAACTAGTAACAGTAAACAAGGTCACATTACTTCACAAAGAGGGTAGTCATTATCAAATTCATAAGTCAAATTTTGCATAGACCTCTGTTATGAATTGCTTCAAAAATCAAAACGTGAAACACTCAGAACTAAGATAACTTCGATTCAGATAAACCTCAACTTGTAACCACTAAGGACTTACCCTCATTTCATCTTTTAAACCTTATGGCAGAAAGATGCCACCGAAGAAGTCGAACAAAAACAAAAACAACGCACCACCACCACCACCTCCTCAGTATGAATCAGTTGTCTTTCAGGCGGCATTAATAGCCGCAGTGACAACTGTCATGACTCAAATCAACACAAGTGGTACCGGTGGATCGGTAATGGTACCAACAACTCTAACCACGGACACACAAGGGAGTGCTCGTACAAAGACTTCATGATTTGTGGACCCAAATCCTTCGATGGAAGTGGGGGAGTCATCGCCCTAATGCGACGGTTTGAAAAGAAAGAATCGATTTTTGAGTTATGCGCGTGCCCAGAAGGGAGCAAAGTGAAGTTTGCTGCCTGCACCTTCTCTGACAATGCCATTACATGGTGGAATAGCCATGTCAAATCATTGACTCTTCCAATAGCAAACGCAATGGGATAGGAAAATCTAAAAGATATTGTGACATCTCCATTTTCACGGCCAGAAAAGACCGATTTTGTTTATGCTTGATAAAAATCAGAGTACCCTTTTTAATAAAAATGTTGCGAAATTTATTCCCAGAAAAACATGATAAATACGTTATCAAGGCATTTCCGAAGAAATGTATTTCATTCGTTTTAAAACATTGGGATGTCATCGTCAATACAGAAACATAAGCATAAACAGAACTTACATTCATTTTCACTAGTGATTTATATCCCCTTAATCTCTCAGTGTAATGTAACTTCATATCGACACCTGTGATTCAAATAAACTGAGTGGGTCAGGTTGGGAAACCTGGTGAGTACATAGGGTTTTCAACCCACAATAATATAATTATTACGTTTAAACATAAAACAATCAACCCAATTACCCATCCCCATTATCTTCTTTACTCTTAAGGATTTACCCTAAGAATCAGCTATTCCTCGTTCATTCATTCCTAAGGATTATCCTAAGGAATAGGCATGAAATCCATTGTTGCTAATGAAACATCTGTCAAGCACAACTACTAATATTATCACTTAGGCGCATCTGCCAGAATTGTGACATTCTTTATGGGGCGCATCTGCCGGTATAGTCCTTTAGGCGCATTTGTCGGGGTTATGAGGTTCTCTATTAGGCGCTTCTGCCGGTAGAGTCCTTTAGGCGCATCTGCCAGGGTTCACAGTATCATTTTCGAGAGTCCACTCGCAATACAGGTCAATGGGTTTTTAGAGTACACCGGTGAACACATCATTCACAACACCTACAGGTTGTGAGCCTGCTAGTGTTCCACTGGACTGTCTAGAACAGTCTGTGGTTGTCAACCATACTCTGCTAGATAACGGGGCCAGCATTTGGAAAAAGGCTTCTCACATCGTCCACCTCTCACCCTTACCTCATGGTCTTTATTACTTCTCAACTTATCGTCCAACTCATATTTCATCTACCCATGTTTTACCCCAACATTTTTGTAGATATAAAATACATATATAGTTTAAATCATTTAAAACCTGTATAAAAATCTTTCAGCAACATAGACAGCAAGTATTCAGACAATATGCACACATAGCACGTAGTTTATATTAAATACTTCATATCTATGTGTAAGATGAAAGTAACTATGCACTCACTTGATAAGGTGGTGACTCGGTACTCGGACAGCGCTTCGTTTACTTTAAAATAATTTCCATCGACGAAACCTAGTATTATTACCACTAGATTTTAGTCTAATATTTACCGTGACTAATTATTAGTCTTATTATTATTATTATTATTATTATTATTATATAAGCGTTTAAACAATACTTTCCAACCACTATGTACAGACAGGGGCCAGACATAAAACACCGGAGGGCAGGACCATTTTGGCATATAGCACTTCTGAAATCCAACAACCCTATGCGGCCCTTTAAACCAGATTCCCCGTACCGCGAGTAGTTAAAAAGATATTATAACGACACTTATATAAATCATAATAATAGCTCAAATATTTATTATAAGTTCATAATAATAATACTAATTTTAAATATAAGCTATATTAAAATAGGTAAGCATAACTTACTTACAAGGGGGTTTTAGCTAGGAGTCGGGCTCTGCAGGCGCAGAACTTCGTCGCTGAATCTTTCTAAGAAAGATTCGTGCAGCGCTTTAGCGCTCACCTTACTATACTAAAACTACAGAAAGAGAAGTCGAATCACGAGGGACCGAAATGCTCTGGGGATAAGAAGAGAAAGACTCTTGAATCAAGAGAATGATGCAAGAAATATGAGAGCCCAAGCCTCTTATTTATAGTAATTGAATTTACAAAAACTATCCTCCATAATTACTTAATGACCTTATAGTTATATAAACGACTAAACACCCCTCCATAATACTATTTTAAATAGATTTAACGATATTTGTACTAAACTAATGTCGAAAGTACTCAACACTAGTCTTATAATAACCGCATCGTCGATACCTTTCTAATGATATATATATATATATATATATATATATATATATATATATATATATATATATATATATGTGTGTGTGTGTGTGTGTGTGTGTGTGTGTACGTATATATGATTTATACTTTATTTTAATACGTAAATATGCTATTATAATTTGTAACACGTTCATATGAACTCCATTTTTGACGTTCTTTGTATTCACGCGTTGGTATTTACGAGTACTACAACTTTTATTTAGACGCCGTCAGCTAATTCTCATTCTATCTCAGATTTACAAAATTGTATCGAATTTATCGCGCTCGAAGAGTAGGGACCAAGTTTCGTCCATATCTTTAACATACGAGCTCTACTCTCGACATTATTTATATCCACGCGTAGGTAAAAACAAGATCTAAAACTTTCATTTAGACTCCATCGGCTAATTCTCGACCGATCTTAAATTTAACAGTAGGAGGAGATTATACTGTTAAATGTCCGCGTAAAATTCATAACTTCTACATACGGACTCCGTTTTCGTCTGTCTTTTTACCGTTGAGTTCCTGTTAATGAGATCTTCAACTCTCATTTAGGTCGCGTAGGCCAAAAAACGCTCGAACTAAAAATCGAGTTTCGGGTCGTGCACTACTATGCCAAATCTTAGAAAATTCATAACTTCCTCATACGAAGTCAGATTTGGGCGTTCTTTTTTTTTTTGTATGTTCTCGGTTTAACGTATACTACAAATTTTGTTTAGATCACTAAGGCTAAAAGTATTCTACCATAAATTCACTATTTACGTCTCCCGGTGCCGTGCCGGTTTTGCCGTAAAATTTTGACGGACCATAACTTCTTCGTTATAACTCGGATTTTGGTGTTCTTTATATGTACGGAACCCTTGTAACATATACTACAACTTGGTTACGATTAATCCTTCTAAATAATCTTCCATCAAAAACTCATTTTTGATGCTAATCGTCTCTAAATTGACTAGCCTGGATCTGCGGGCGTTACATAGATGATGCTGGAAGAGTACTGCCCGAGGGGCGAAGTGCAGAAACTAGAGCGTGAGCTGTGGAATCTGACCATGGAAGGCTCAGACATAGTAGCCTACACCGATAGATTCAACGATTTAGCTGCACTATGCCCTGGGATGGTTACCCCGGAGAGCAAGAATGTAGAGAGATACATTTGGGGACTACCTTCTCCAATCCAAGGAAAGGTATTAGCAGCAAAACCTCTTACGTTTGACAGTGCCAAACGCCTGGCTCGAACATTGGTGGACTATGGAATCCGCCAAGGCATAATGGACCCCGTTCTTGAGTCAAACAAAGGAGGTGATGATAAATAAAAGTCCGAGAGCGGGAAAAAGAGACAATCAAGACAAGAGCCCTCCGATGGACAACAGAGGGGTACAACCTATGCTGCCACGACACCAACCACTCCAACACCCGGCAGTCGTTATGCTGGAATCCTCCCTAAATGTAATAAGTACAACTTCCATCATATCGTAAGGTGTCGGAAGCTGTATTGCAAGAACTGCCTCAGAAGGGGAGACACCATCCGCTTCTGTAGGGCACCGGCACGACCAATCTCTCAGGTCCCATTTGAGGAAGTAAGTCAGACCTGCTACGAATATGGTGAAACGAGACACTACAGGAGAGATTGTCCATTGGCCAGAAACCATGGTGAAAAGGGAAGAGTGCTAATGATCACTGCAGGAGAGTCTACCCCGGAACCACCTGAGAACAGTGATACGTTTCTGTTGGATTAGTGTCTAAGTCCATAACTATATTTGGTATGTACTTGACCCGACCCGGCATGGTCCATTTGGGTTGCATGGCATCAGAACATTTGGATAGACCGTTTTATGAGAAGAGGACATTTGTGACATATTAATATATTATAAGTTCTAATATATAAATATGAAATCATGTTATTTAATTAGTATTGTTCAACAATTAATTTGGACTTAATTTAGTGATCAAAAAGAGACTAATTAAATATATGGGGATTGATTGTGTAAATCATTCATTCTTATATATGTGGGCTTATGATCCATGATTCCTTATGTCGGGTTTAACCCATGTGGTGATCTATGGATACTCCATGGAGGTTAAAACCCATGGAGCATAAGGAATGGGTAAATTCATGAGTTACATGGTGTAACCCTAATGTGCACACTATATAAGGACCCCTTTAGCTCAAGAAATTGGCGCTAGTGATATGTAGAGGAGGGCTAGCCGATTTGAGCATGAGTGTCTTCTTCTCATGGTTATTCCATGTGTTGATGATGTTGTGTGAACCATTTCAGATGTCACACTTGGGGCACTAGGCTATTAAGCATCAAGGAATCAAGCTACATAAAAAGGTATGTCTTTTAACTTGTTTTTATTACCCAAGTATCAAAGATTGTATGCTAGATAGGGTAATACCTTGGAATATTCATATTTGCATGTATAATAGAGAAAACATAGATCCAAGGTATTTAGGGTTGCATGTACACTTAGGAGTGTTAGAATGCTTAAAACCCAACAATGGTATCAAAGCCTAGGCTTGTTTTCTTGTTACACTTGCTAAAATTGCTGAAAAATCGAAGTTTTTTCCTGTCTGAACAGCAGACTCGCCGAGTCCATAAAGGGACTCGACGAGTCCAAGGCAAAACCAATCCAACTCGACGAGTTGGTTTATGCATTCGACGAGTTGGACCCCCTGACAGCATATTTTCAAGTTTTTTTTTGCTAGAAATGGACTAGGAACATTACCATAAGCTGTTTTTGAACCTATAAACCTGTTTTTGATGTGGTAATGTTCATTCTAATCCAATTTCAAAGATAATTGTCAATAGATTCATGTTTTGTATTAGTTTAATGGTTAGTCTAATTACATGAAAAAGTTTGAATGAATTATCTTGTTCTTATGAGTTGCTTAGATTAATAGGAATGTTATGTGAAATTGTTGTTTTCAATCCAAATTAATCTAAGAGTTGATTCTAAAATGTGTTTTTGTAACTTGTCCTCAAGTTAGATGAAAAGTCACATTTAAGATTCATAAAACTCATAAATATTTCCATTGGGTATGAATAAAGAAAAGTCACATTCTTTTAATAGTTTAAAGTCTTCCATAACTTGTCCTTAAGTTATGGAACTTGAAGAGTTTGTTGAATTAAAACTACTTTAAACACATAAGTTATGGAATTGAAAAGTTTTTGAATAGTTCAAAACTTGCCCTCAAGTTTTGGAATTTGAAAAGTTTTCTTTCATGAATACTTTAATTCCAAATTAAGCCCTTAGGATTTTTAAAAGTTAAAAAAAAATTCAACCCTTATACTTTATAATATTATAAGTTAATAATATATATATATATATATATATATATATATATATATATATGTATAAGAGCAAGTCAGTCTTACCGTTAGTAGGCCTCATTCACGAAGTCGGTCTATAAGGGGGGTATAAGGTTACTGCCTATAAAATGGCAGTTTAATGGGTGTCCACTCTCACCCCCCGCTTTCTTGACTGGTGGAGGGTCGTTAGCCGAACGGGGAGGACAAGGACTATAATACTCCCTTCATTAAAAGTATTAATGATAAATACTAAGTAACTAAACACTTATAAATTCCCAATCTTAGTTACTTAGGAAAATGTGAATAAGGTGCGAACCCATGAAATTACACTTTGCACTTTGCTTAAGTCGGTTAGTGGAGCGTATGTGGTTAACCAGCACACTAGCTTGATTTAACAAGGTAGGCAAAGGGTTTCTTAAAGTTTATCATAGGCCGGTGGAGCGTGTATGGTTAACCGGCACATCGGTTGGGTGATAAACATTTAAGAGTACCAAGTAATTTGCATGGTTACTTCACACCTTGTTTTGTGATCCTCGGCATCCCAGTCACAAAACCTGAAGGGCACACTTGAGATTGAAACATGCCATTGAAAAGTTCAATGAATCTCAAAAGAATCTAGGAGTTTCAAAAACCAATTAAAACCTAATAAATTATTTCGTTTTTCATGGTGGAAATTGGTGAATCGTCATTCACCCACCTTCAAATATTCTATATCTTGGATTACGGCATCCCTCTTCCAAGTTATAAAATATTGTGTTGGGTCCTAGCCTTAATATTTCATATTGGGTGTTATATTAAGGACCTTGAATCAACTTTCTTGAATATCTCCCAAAAGATGTCTAGTTCAGACATCTGCGATCTTCCCAAATCTCTTGGAAATTTGCTTCCTCCACCTCCTCCAATTATTCTCCCTAACCCACAAGTTCAAGGTCACTCAAACCCTATTGGCAAGCAAGGTCTATGTGTGCTCACATCTTGGAGATGAAGTCACATATTTACAAGCCGGGAGAGTTGGGTGTCAAAGTCTTAAGAAAGTTGGATGCTCAATCACTTTCTAAGTCAGATAGTAAGTTCTTTATGAACTACTATGTAAAGGACTATGACATGACCCTTGTTGATCTTATCTATTTGCTTTGTGCTACTGAATTAGCAATGATTTGGAGCACTGGTAGAGCAAATTTGATTAGAAGATCAACCTCCCTGGACTTTGAAAAAATGGTAACATTGGATATCCAGAAAAGCTTTCTCTTCCCAATGGAAAGAGATTGGCCATAGTCAACTCGGTTGACCAAATGGTAAAGAGAAAGGCAAGTCTGTGATAGTCCAATACACCATTCCCAAAGAGTCCATATGTTTCTCTTGCCAAAGGAAGGGGCATTGATTTCGAAGCTGCCTATTTATCTGAAAGATCATAAGGTTGATCAAGTCAATAATTTTGACCCAACTTCAGATAAAGTCCACTATCTAACCCTGTTAAGTTTCTATTCTGAGATTCTTGTTACATGATGTGACTGGGTCACATGTTGATATTTTAAGAATCAAAGTAAAGTGAAGAAACTTAAAAGGAAGTGTATGCTGATTCTGATCACAAAGATGGATCTCGATTGCATGGTTCAGTGATTAGAATTTTGAGTTGTTACTTAGGAGTTATGATATACTGCGTAGGAATAGATAACAAGTTTTTCATATGCTTTTGCACTGTAAGGATAAGTTTTTCCGCAAAGTTTTAAAATTAAAAGGAAATTTTTGATTTTATTTATTCTAAGTATCGTTACAATGGCATTTGCGAAAAAAAATTGTTGCTTATATGATTCCATTGATAGCAATAATGGAAAATGGATTCGTTTCTTTCATCTGTGGTAGTGTCTAAATTTACCAAATAAGGAAAGATTCTCATCACCCAAGGTTTCAGTTGGATAGAAACTTAGAAATCATGCAAGTTGTATAGTATGATGAATGAGAATTTTCATCTTTGGAAAATTAAGACTAATTCCTTGTTCACATGAATATGTGAGTCAAGTGAAGGACTAAGGGATCAAGTACACATTCTGGTGCATTGGTCAAGTTCACCACAAAAGATGGATAAGACTATTCGTCTTGATTTACTAAAGCCTAGTAAATATGGTTATACTTACAAGTTTAAGTATAATTCTGAAACATTGGAAAAGTTTCGATGTATGGCTGAACAAATTAAAAGAATCAAATTAGGCAGAAAGATAAAAGTTTCTCAAATCTGAAAAGATGGGAGAGTACTTTAGTATCAGGTTTTGTGATCATCTTAATGATTTAGAAATCATATCACAATTAGTCCTCTAAGGAAATCTTAGTGCATTCCTATGGCTAAGAAGAGGAATCAAGAATTGTTGAAATGGTTAAATCAAGAAGATGAGTCATACTTCGTTCCAAAAACAATTCTTAAAGTCATACTCCAAGATTTTAACTTTAGTGACATATCTTAAAGAAAGGTTTATAACACTTGTCAAATGTAAGAGTAAAAGTGTCCTACTTTTGTACATTTGAAACTGGTAAGTTGTGATGTTTTGGATAAAACAAAGACCAACTAAGGCCAATTGTGTGAAGTGTTTATCTTGATAAAGAATTCACACTATCTCTTGAATATTTGGCAAGATAGTCTTATATGTCAAGAGGACAGTGGGAGTCTTAAAGATCCTAAAAGATTTCCAGATCTAATCAAGAGTAAAAACCTGTAGTTTCTCACTAGCTCACGACTTGAGGTTTATAACCTATCGTGTTGACATATTCCTACTTCTGTGCCTATTCCAGTAAAAGTTGGCTTTGCATATGAGTTCTGAAAGTTCTCAATTGGTTGCATAACAACTTGGAAGCAATAACAGGCCCTTGTGGCAAGAAAGTAAGATTGAGTTCAGTCCATATGGGTTTGGATAAGAACACATACACCATAAAATCTAAGTGGCATAAGGTTTCTCTCCGATTCATGAAAATGATGGTGAGAAAACACTTTCACTAAGTAGATGTTAGGTAGATAGCAAGTGTGATATTTGCATTCTCAAAGTCGTTAGTGGAGCGTGTGTGGTTAACCCGCACACTAACATGGACTTGTGAGGAATGGTAAAGGTCTAAACAATTGAGACTATGATTACGACATCCTTTTTCATAGTTATGGAATTGTTTAGACACACATGTGTGTTATCTGAGGAAAGGTGTATGATTTTGATAAAGTTTTATCAAAGCATATCGTATCAGAAATCTGAACTTTGGTAAGAAAGTCTATACATTTTTTATTTCTAGAAGTCCAGCTGATTTCTGAATACATGTCAAAGCTAGTGGGAGCATAAGTGTTATGCTAATAATTCTCATGTTAGTGGGAGCATGATAATTATGATAAGTGTTGCAAGTTAGCAATGTTAATTATAGAAAACAAAAGGTTTCAATTGGGAAAAGTTGTTTTGCTATAATTAAGGGAGAGGAAATTATACTTCATTTCAATTCTAAAAGCTTAGATTGAGGTTTTAATCATATTTAGTCAAGGATATATATGAATTTTGTGTTGGAATGAATCAACATAAGGAAATTCTATATATGGGTCCATTATTTGCGTTCTAAAAATCGATTATGATTACGGAATCATGTCTTTATGTGAGACATCATTGTAGCAAAAGGACTGGTCTAGTATCATGTCTTTATGTGAGACATCATGAATCGTGTCCCATATGCTTCGGATATAGGATCGATTTCATGTGCTATAATATTCATCCTTTCTAAATTTTCCAAATGCTCAGGGCATTAAGAGGGGAAAAGTCTAGAATTGGATGTGACTAATTTGATTAAGCAATTGTCGAGGACAATCTAAGGTTTACCAAAGATTGGTTGCTCAGGGACAGTTGGAAGTATAGTGTCAATTTTGGAAGGACCATATTGACATATTCTGAAAAGAGGCAACTCTTGTTCAGAAGTGATAGTCAAAATGGGAATATGGAAATGTTTCCACAGGTGGAAATTATTCAATCTGTGTATGATTAGAAAAACTTAATGCAGGAATGATATTTCCATGGAGTTGATCTCCATTGGAATACTCGGTAATGTCTGTTGACAAGTCTTTGTGACTTTGTGCATAATCATTACAAGAGGATCAATGCATATAAGTTTATAATCTAACAGATTTTGGTAAATGACATGATTTGGAATTCTTGCATTTGCGGTAAGGAATTGGGATTGTGAAATGAGATTCATTGGAATTATGTTCAATCGATCTATTTCACAGAGTAAAGATCATAGACAAACTTAGTGTGCATACTTGATGTATGGCATAACTAATGTTTAGACAAATATATTGTGCATACTTGGTGTATGGCATGTCTAGTGTTTAGAAAAACATAGTGTACATGCTTGGAGCATGGGACAACTATTGTTTTAATTCAAGTATAACGTTGATAGTTGAAACAATATACAATGAATAATGGGTAATCAATATGGTGATAAATAAAAGGTGTTTTATTTATATTCATAAGTTCTGAGACCATATTGGATTCAATTATTCTTGTGTTTCACTTTGCATGTTTTGACTTCCAGAATAACTAGGTCGTTCTTCCTGAATGACTAAGTTATTCAAACCATCCACAGTCGGTCATATGTTGGAAGTAGATATGAATCAAGACTGTCATGAGTTGTCTTGTAGATGTCTAAGATGTTGGACATTGCAAAGAGGTGCTACAACACTCATGAGTGCTCATAAGTTATGAGTATTGGATTCAACCCGCGCTCATTTGAATCACTTCATGGATTTTATCACGAGTGATCATGAGATGATAATATCTTATATTCTTCAAACCTAGAGATATGAGTTCTTACTATGAGTTGGTTGTACATTGATTGCGCGAAAACGCATTGGTAACTCGATGTTATAAAAACGTGCTTTTGTGTATGATTCAACAAGTAGTAGAACAAGCCATATGAGTCAAAGGTTATCCATTCCTTTTACCTTCAGGATAAAAGAGATATCTGTGGGCCCCTCGATGATTTAGTGATGACAAATGTAAGTGCTCGGCCGGGTCTGGACTGATTTGATTTGTTCAATTAGTCAGTCGTCATAAATCGGAAATCGGGAAACAACAAATGGACAGAGAGAATGATTTATAATCCATGTCTCAGTCCATATGATATCTAGAATGGAGGAATATATGATCCCTTATCTAATGGACAAGTCATTGACGAAATCAGAGTTCAGTTACAACGTCAGAGTTCGACAGGGGATTAAAGAGCTACGATTGCCAGTCGGTTCTTGAAGTCATACTCAATAATAGTTTTAGACTTATCCAAGTGGGAGACTGTTGGATTAGTGTCTAAGTCGATAACTATATTTGGTATGTACTTGACCCGACCCAGCATGGTCCATTTGGGTTGCATGGCATCAGATCATTTGGATAGACCGTTTCATGAGAAGAGGATATTTGTGACATATTAATATATTATAAGTTCTAATATATTAATATGAAATCATGTTATTTAATTAGTATTGATCAAGATTTAATTTGGACTTAATTTAGTGATCAAAAAGAGACTAATTAAATATATAGGGATTGATTGTGTAAATCATTCATTCTTATATATGCGGGCTTATGATCCATGATTCCTTATGTTGGGTTTAACCCATGTGGTGATCCATGGATACTCCATGGAGGTTAAAACCCATGGAGCATAAGGAATGGGTAAAGTCATGAGTTACATGGTGTAACCCTAATGTGCACACTATATAAGGACCCCTTTAGCTCAAGAAATTTAGGGTTGCATGTACACTTAGGAGTGTTAGAATGCTCAAAACCCAACAGTTTCCCAACTAAATCCTTGCTATAATAATTTCTTCCTCGTCTAAACAAAGCACATAGTTTATGTAGAAACTAAATACTCTTTCTGGTAAGCTATAATGACTTGGTGTAAACATTAGGGCCATGTATAATTAAGAACCAATTGACTTAGAGTGCGTGATTCCACCTTATCTCCTGTTCCTTGTCTGGTTGTGGATTTAGGGCAGAGTCACTCAGTCGACTATCTTATCAATCTTAATTATATATGACTTGTAGACATTGAATTATAGAGAGACTGAATAGGGATCATAATATCAAGTATCATTCACTAGAACAATCTTTCAGTTAGTACACTTAATGCAGTACAAAACATTCGCGGTAGTAATAACAAGGTAAAAACAGAAAGCACTAGAGACATACACACGCAGATACACTAATGTTCTAACAAACACTCCTTTCGTACTAACTTAATGTGCGATCCAACGATGTCATTCCGCCTAGTCTAACTAAGTCTACGTTATACCAAACCCACGTGTCACGAAGGAGACCCTTCGCGTTAAACCAAGCGAATAACAAAACTCTCGTCACTTATAACGACAAACAAGATACGAACCTCGGAATTGCATCTCGCTTCAAACCTTCGAAGTACTCATGCGAGTAGTATGATATCCTTACGTAACCTCCCCTAAGTATTCACAGCAGACCTTTTGGAAATATCACTCGTGCAGCAATTCAAGTTCAAGCACAGAGGCTAGGGACGGATACGGTTAGCCTATCAATGTTAAGTGTATATGCGAAGGTGGTATATAATTAAGATTTTACGGACCTAGGATGCGTGTTTCCGCCCTATCTCCTGTTCCTCGTCTGGTTGTGGACCTGGGGCAGAGCCATCCATCCGATCGTCTTATTAATCTTAATTATATACGACTTGTGGACACAAGGTAATGATAGATGAACCAGGTATGAGTCCTACCATGAACTTCAGTACAAAAGCTTCTCAGGACTACGAATGGACATCCTACCAGTTGGATGAACATAGACAAGCATGTCAAACCTACACACTCTCCACAGATCAGAACAACAGATCCAACAGTGAGGATCCACTGAAACACCCAGCGAGGATCTGAATTCACTAAAGAACGAGTACCCACCTCTTTTCCTTATCCTTAACCAACAACTCGGAATCTGAATTTTGGGACGAAATTCCCTCTATCGGGGGGATGATGTGACAACCTGAACTCTCTATCTGTAAGTCAACGTAATCAATAGGAAGTCAGACTTGTTTCTGCTTCGGTTTTACTGTGATTCGGGTCAGTTTGAGAGTCTCTAAGCCTAGTACACTTAAGGATTGAATGTTGAGAAGTGTTAGCTCGGGATTAGAGGAATGCATTCGAACCAGAAAACCCTTCAAAGGGTGTTCACAGCCGCAAACTAGGTTCACGGCCGTGAACCCATGTTGGGCCGTGAACCCCTCTCCATATATATATATATATATATATATATATATATATATATATATATATATATATATATATATATATATATATATATATATATATATATATATATATATATATATATATATATATATATATATATATATATATATATATATATATATATATATATATATATATATATGTTTCCTTCATTTACTCCTTATTTCTTCCCTCCTTGGCCGAAAACTTCTCAAGACTCATCTTATTCATGTAAAGAGCTTCATATTCATCCATTGATTCATCACTTTCATCACCATGATCTTGAAGAATTCACGACCGTGAACCCTTCATAGTGGGCCGTAAACCCTTCAAATGTTCATGAGTGGGCCGTAAACCCTTCATGTGTTCATGGGCCGTGAACACATCTTGGGCCGTGAACCCATGGTGGTTTGTCCGTGAACTCCTTTTCATCCCTCATTCTTGGTTCTAACACTTCATTGTAAGTGTTTCCTACATCCTAAGGGTGTTTCCTATTATTGTTAGTGGTTTTAGACACTAGATTTAGGCCTATACATGTTAATGTGTGCTTAATAGGACCGTATAGTGCTTGGGACTTCACTTAGCACACCACACATCCTATCTTTGTCATTCATCCAAGTCATTCACAAACAGGTGAGTTCATACCCCTGTATTTTCCGAGCTTTTTAATGTTTTAAGGGGGGGGATACAAGTAAAAGCACAAGTAACCTTGTGATTAAAGATATAATTTGGTTTATTATATTTTCCTATCATTAGCACACATGAAACATAGAATTTACTAAACATGATAAACGTTGTTACTACTAGACTTGAAATCAGTTTTACAAAACATGTTAAGATACAAACGTTACAAGCACAGTTTTCAAACAAGGAAACAAACTTATGAATTATGAAATAAAAGGTACTATTTTTATAAGGATTCTTGTTAGTATAAAAAAGGGGTTTTCATAGTATTATTCGTGGATTCGTTGAGAGAACTACAGTGTGAGACACGACTTCTGGGAACTCTACTCCTTAGGAACCAGAGTCTCCTGGAGGGAGAACGTGAGTTTGTGTATAGATCTATACGGGACTGACAATCCCGCACCTTGACTATTAGCTACAGTCAACCAAGGGTGACAAACGTCATTTCAGTTTTCGACGTTCGAAGTTTTCGTATTGGTATTCGTCCATCAGCATGGTTATAAGAACTCACAGGGGAAACAACGACTCGTTCACGTGATAATATACCTAACAAACAGTCAATAGGGTTAGTAACTATGTGATTACTTAGTATGTACACTAGGGTAATATGAAATTAACATCCGACATGCAATGGGATGTGTGATCTCCGCCTCATTTCCTGTTCCTTGTTTGGTTGTGGGCTTAGGGCAGAATCACTCAATCGACTGTCTATTCGATCTAGATTTCTATAACTCGTATGTACTAAATGATCACAGGAGGGTATTAACAACACTTCTAGTTTACAGAACATACTACATATTACTGGTGGTAGCCAGGATTTTCAAACAGAACAATGCTTAAACAACATAAGTATGGTATATACTTGTACTCTTTGGTTTGGAACAGATAATTCAATAACTTACACTTAGGGAAAATATAGGATTTTCCAGGATAAACATCAGTGCTCTACAAATAACTGGGTTATTATTCAACTAACGAATATTCATTATTAATTCTATAATTCCTTAGTTTATGCATCCGAGTTACGTATGAAGAACATCCGATAGGCAGTGGAATGTGTGGTTTCCGCCTCACTTCATGTTCCTTGTTTGGTTGTGGACTTAGGGCAGATCCACACAATCAATTATCAGTTCGATATTGGTTTATGCATAGATAGTATGAGTTAAGTAGTTATAAAAGGAATTGGTTTAATCATGCTTTCACTAAGAAAATATTGGATTTTCTTGAGGAACACCATCAATAGATTTCAAAGGACCAATATAGTTAACTTTGTAAGTATCTAGTGAATACTTCAGGATTATGTACATAAGGGTCTGACAACCAGTGGAATATGTGGCCTCCGCCTCATTTCCTATTCCTTGTTTGGTTGTGGGCTTGGGGCAGAACCATACAATTGATTGTTTGCTCGATCTGGATTGTATATGATTTGTATACACTAAGTACTCGCAGGAGGAACTAGTAAGAATCATTTTTACTTAATATTCATTACATCAGAAAATATAAGGTTTTCTGGAGAAACACAACGCACTTTTCGAAAGAACAAAGAACTTGTTTTTTAAAACAAAACGCTTATGAACTCACCAGCTTAATGCTGATACTCTTTCAAAACCTACTTGTTTTCTCAGGACATTAGTAGACAGGTACACACACCGGATTCATGAAGATGGAGCATAGTAATATCGAGTCTTTACTTGTTATTTACTTTTGGAGTCAATCGTGTATGTTTCTAATGTAATGTAAACATTATACTATTAATACAATGGTTGTTGTTTCTTTGATTACTATTATTCAATTGTTGTGATACTATAAATGACGTCCTTCGCCCCCGAACGTTTCCGCCATTCCGGTTTGGGGGTGTGATAATCAGGACTTTAACTATATTGTTTAAATAAATAAACAACCTGTATCTATTGACTCATAAAAAGCATATAGACGTTATGTGTATAATAGATGTGAAAACCCAATCATTCTGAAATAAATGATTGATAGTATGCTCCTGAATTAGTATTCTTAACATCTACTTGAAAGATGTATATCCTTGATTAGTTTTGAATCAAACCCTTATTCTTGTAAAGTGATGTACTCTAGCATAATTGCTTCGTGAATTAGTGTTCTGCGAATCATTAATTATAACTATTATAATTTATATATACTTTATGAATTTATACTAACTGTTCATGAATGCAACCCCTTGCTCAACATGTTACAAAGGGTATATTGAACTGAATGAAATAACTTTTATATTTATATACATATACAAATATATATATATATATATATATATATATATATATATATATATATATATAAGTAAAATTTAAACAACATTCAGACAAATAACCGCTACTATAATCCCACATCCAAACAAGGAAAAGGAACCAAAGTGAGTTATCAGTCCTAAGCCCTTTAAATCTTATTTATATAAATATATATATATATATATATATATATATATATGTATATATATATATATATATAAGTTTGTAAAATCATTTAAAAAGTTTAATATTTTGAAATACTTTTGGTGACTTGATGTCACTTTAACACAATTTGAAACTATTTGATGTGAAGATAACTGAAATCCATTTTGTAGGATATTTTGAAACCATTTATTATTAGTAACACAAAATCCTGGTGTTAGACTTGTATTCCCCCCCTTTAAAACCGTAAAAACTATGAAAATACGGGGGTATGAACTCACCTTTTGGAGGGTGATTCAAATGATGATTCGATATAGGATGGTTAGTTCCACAAGTGTAATCTCGTAGCAAAACAAATCCTATATAGTAATTTGTATAGCATATACGTAACCAATTAGCTAATATAATCATAGGAATGATTAGAAACTGGACTAATGTGTAAGTATAACTTACAAATAGGTGTGTTAGAAGCTAAAATGGAAGCTGATAGGTGTTCATGGCCAGGAGCATGAAGGGTTCACGGCCCTGGAGGTGTTCACGACCCTGAGTTCTTGATGAAAGATGAACACTTGATGATCCTAAGCAAGTTCCTAAGGAGATTCAAAGGTTTTCTAATGGGTGTTCTTCGTGTTCTTCATGAAAGCTACTGAAATCAATGGATTTTAGCCTAGTATAAGAAGGTGGAAGGGTGTTCTTGAAGTGATAAGAAGATCAAGAACTGATACCTGTTAGATCTTGTGAAGAAGTAATGATTAACACTTGAATATGATGAGAAAGGATGATCCAAGCATATTCTTGAGGAGAGAGGGTGTTCTTGCTTGATGATACTTAAGAGAAAAAGGTTGAAATTGTGTTTGAAAGCGAAGAAATGAGCTAAAAGTCGGCTGAAATCTTTATATATGCGAGGGTTCACGGTCCGAGGGTTCATGGCCGTGAACCTTGTATACGGTCCGAAGTCGGCTACAGCCGAGAAGATGATTACGGCTGCGAGGGTTCACGGTCCGAGGAGTTCACAGCCGTGAACCTTTTGCGGCCCGAAGTGTACGGTCCGAAGGGAGAAAAAGAAAAAGAATGCGAAGTTTCTCGACTTTTATAATTCCCTTCTTGAACAAATAACACTTATAAAAGATCATTCTAACTTATTTAAGATAAAATAAGATTAAGTTGACTTTAGTAGACCCATGGTTGACTAGGGTTGACTTTACATAAAGAAAATTACGGGATGTTACATAATCCCCCCGTTAGAGAGAATTTCGTCCCGAAATTTGGATTAAAGTGATACAAAAAGACTAGGGAAAAAGATGTGGATACTTGTGTTGCATTTTATCCTCCGGCTCCCAAGTGAATTCAGGTCCCCGTTTTGTATTCCAGCGAACCTTCACTATCGGGATACCGCTTTGTTTGGTTCTCTTGACTTCCCTGTCTAGGATCTCTACGGGTTCTTCCACAAAGTTGAGGCTCTCGTTTACCTCGATCTCGTCGAGTGGGATAACAAGAGTCTCGTAGGATAAGCACTTTTTCAAGTTAGAGACATGGAAGGTAGGATGTATATTACTTAGTTCTTGATGTAGTCGGAGTTTGTAAGCTACTGGACCGATTCTAGCAAGAATCTCGAATTCAGCTTGCCATGCTTTCCAAAGCGTATCATGCCCTTCTAGGGTGAGACCTTCAACAAGATGCGGTCACCAACCTGGAATTCCAAAGGTTTTCTCCTTTTGTCAGCGTAGCTTTTCTGTTTATCTCTAGAAGCTTTAAGTCGCTCCTGAATTTGTACGATTTTCTATGTAGTTTCACGAATGATTAGTTCCGTGTCACCCACTTCAGCCTAGCACAGAGGTGATCTGCACTTGCAGCCATAGAGGGCTTCGAATGGAGCAGCCTTTATGCTAGTGTGATAACTGATATTGTAAGAGAATTCGACAAGGGGTAAATGAGTATCCCATGCCTTTCCAAAGTCTATCACGCAAGCTCGCAACATATCTTCTAGAGTTTGAATCGTTCTCTCACTCTGTCCGCCAGTTTGTGGATGGTAGGCTGTACTCATGTCCAGCCTAGTTCCTAGAGAGTTTTGTAAAGACTTCCAAAAACGAGAAGTGAATCTACTATCTCGGTCAGAAATTATAGATATTGGTACACCATGCAGTCTAACTATCTCTTTGAGGTAAATTCTTGTCAGCTTATCCATCTTGTCATTTTCTTTTATTGGCAAGAAGTGTGCGGATTTGGTTAATCTATCGACGATTACCCAAAAGGTGTCATGACCACCCGATGTCTTGGGTAATTTAGTTATGAAATCCATCGTAATCCGCTCCCACTTCCATTCAAGGATTTCAGGTTGTTGTAAAAGACCTGAAGGTTTCTGGTACTCTACCTTGACTTTGGCACAAGTAAGAAACTTGCCCACAAAGGTAGCAATCTCAGCCTTCATGTTAGGCCACTAGTACAGTTTCTTGAGGTCCAAATACATCTTGTCTGAACCTGGATGAATGGAGTATCGGGTTTTGTGTGCTTCATTCATAACCACGTCTTTGTAACCACCGAACTTTGGTGTCCAGATCTGGTTCATGAAACAATAGACTCCATCACTCCTGATTTCGAAGTTCTTATCCATCCCTCTCAGGCTTTCACCTGCCACATTTTCGGGTTTTAAGACTTCGATTTGAGCCTCTTTGATCTGTGTGGACAGATGTGAATGGATTGTCATGGTCAACGACTTTACTCGGCGTCCTGAGTATTCTTTTCTGCTTAGAGCGTCAGCTACTACATTGGCTTTACCCGGGTGATAACGAATCTCGCATTCGTAATCGTTCAGTAGCTCCACCCACCGTCGTTGTCTCATGTTCAGTTCCTTCTGGTCGAAGATATGCTGAAGACTTTTATGGTCCGTGTATATTGTGCATTTCGTGCCATATAAGTAATGTCTCCAGATCTTCAGAGCAAATACTACTGCTCCTAGTTCAAGGTCGTGCGTTGTATAGTTGATCTCATGTGTCTTGAGCTATCTCGAGGCGTAGGATATAACCTTTCCTCGTTGCATAAGAACACATCCAAGCCCTTGATTAGAAGCATCACAGTACACTACGAAGTCTTCTGTCCCTTCAGGAAGAGACAAGACCGGTGCACTACACAGGGGTCGCTTCAGTGTTTGGAACGCTGTTTCTTGCTTCTCTCCCCAGCTAAAAGTTACACCCTTTTGTGTCAGGGTGGTAAGTGGTTTAGCAACTCAGGAGAAATTGTGAATATATTTGCGATAATAGCCAGCAAGACTAAGAATTGTCGAATTTCTGTACGTGGCCAGTTCTCGATTGCCTTAATTTTGGAAGGTTCCACGTGTATTCCTTCCGAACTGACCACGTGACCTAGGAAATCAACTTTCCTAATCCAAAACTCGCACTTTGAAAACTTCGCATATAACTTCTCTATTCTCAGTGTTTGCAAGACTTGACGAAGATGTTGTCCATGCTCCTCTTCACTTCTTGAATAGATAAGGATGTCATCAATGAAGACTATGACGAATTTGTCCAGGAATGGACGACACACTCTGTTCATTAAGTCCATGAATACAGCAGGTGCATTCGTCAATCCAAAAGGCATCGCTACAAACTCGTAATGACCATAACGAGTTATGAACGCTGTTTTCGGAATATCCTCCTCCAAAATCCGTAATTGATGATACCCGGATCTTAAGTCTATTTTCGAGAAGTAGCTCGCACCTTGAAGTTGGTCAAACAGATCGTCAATGCGAGGTAGAGGATATCGGTTCTTAATGGTAAGTTTATTTAGCTCGCGGTAGTCTATACACATACGGAATGATCCATCCCTCTTCTTTACGAACAAGACCAGTGCTCCCCAAGGTGAGAAGCTTGGTCTTATGAAACCTTTGCTAAGGAGCTCGTTCAGCTGGCTGGATAATTCCTGCATTTCAGAAGGTGCAAGACGATAGGGGGATTTGGCTACAGGGGTAGCCCCAGGGATTAAGTTGATTCTGAATTCAACTTGTCATTCGGGAGGAACTCCTGGAACATCGTCAGGAAATATGTTGGAAACATTGCAGACCTCAAGAATGCTCGCGATGTCTTTCACTTCTTGCGTTTTGTCTACCACGTGAGCTAAGAAAGCACAGTACTCCTTGCGAAGGTACTTCTGTGCCTTGATGCAAGAAATGATCTGAAGGTTCGTTCTGGGTTTGTCACAATAGATGATAAGAGTTTCGTTAGTTGGCAAGTTCAGGCGAATGGCTCTTTCATAACATGGGATGTCAGCATGGTTGGGGCACAACCAATCCATACCAATAATGACGTCGAAACTTTTGATAGAGACCATCATAAGGTCTATTGGGAAAGAAAAGTCATTTAGAGTAAGGGTACATCCTATGTATATATCGTTAGAGTATTCGGACTTCCCGTTAGCCATTTCTACTGTGAAGGTTTCATTTAGTGGTTGGGAGTTTTGATTTAGCAGGTGTTTGAAATTATGGCTCATGAAGCTCTTCTCAGCACCAGTATCAAATAGAATGCATGCATAAGTATTGTTGAGAAGAAACGTACCCGCGACCACTGTAGGGTCTGCCACGAATTCTTCGTGACCAATTGCCAGTAGCCTTCCCGCTCCACCGGCATTTCCAGCTTTAGGACAATCTCTTTTGAAATGCCCAACATCACCGCATCCATAGCATGCTTGACCTACTCCAGCGGCAAGTACTTGGTTAATCGGTTGGGGTGGTGATTTACAGAATCGGGCAGTATGCCCTTTTCTGTTGCAGTTACAACACTGCATTTCCCGACAATTTCCGTTGTGGTGGAAATTGCACTTGTTACATTTGGGGAGATTACCAGCATAAGGCTTAGTTGGTGTGGGGCTAGCAGGAACAACAGTAGGTACATTAGCAACATGGACCGCCACTAACTGTTGCTTTTTCGAGGGTTCCTGAGAAGATTTGCCCTTCCTTTTATTCTAGGCTTTCTTCTTTTTGTTGTTGTTGTTTCCCTTGGGTTCTTCTGGAGCAGCAACCACTAAGTTTTGACGGGCTCCATGGTCGATAAGGGACTGTGCCAACTCTTTGGCACTGTCAAAGGTAACACGCCTAGAAGCAATGACACTTGCCTGAATTTGGGGTGACAACCCCCAGATGTACCTTTCAATCTTTTAACTCTCCAGAGCAACCATTTCTCGACAAAGGATTGTTAAGTCACAGAACCGATTTGTGTAGGTTGTTATGTATGAACCAACCATAGTAAGACCCCAGAGCTCATTTTCGAGCTTCTGAATTTCACCCCGCGGACAGTACTCCCATATTAGCATGGTCTTCAAGTTCCCCCAACTTATAGAGTTAGCCACTACCAAGGTCAGTGACTTAACATGGCTGTTCCACCATGTTAGGTGTGACAACCCAAAAATATTTTTGCCTTCTAGCCTTGTTAAAGGTCATTCTAAGGAGTTTTAAGCCTAGTACACTTAAGGAATGAGTGTTAGAATGTACCTGCTAGAGACACTGTGCAACATTCAAGACTTAGCACCACCAAAAAGGAGTTCACGGCCAAGACTCATGAGTTTACGGCCATAAAGTCATGGCTGGCCGTAAACTCCCCTATAAGTCACCATTCCTTCACTTTTCCTTCATTATTTCACTTACTCCTCAATAACATTTCCATTCTCTCTCAAGTATCATCGAGATTTTCATTCCCGATCTTCCAAAAAGTAAGTGATTCCTTCCCTCTAGTTGTTGTTATCCTTCTTCTCATGAATCACCCTTTGATTTCATCCATGGAAATCAACTTTTTGCTAGATCTTCATCTTTCACCAAGAGCACCAAGAACACACACTTGTACTTGGTGGCCGTGAACTCATCTAAAGCCTCAAAAGTGTTAGTTTTCCATCCATCTTCTAGTATACCATGTTAGACATTAGATCATAGCCTTGAAACATCACCAAACTCAACATAAATGAGAGTTTACGGCCAAAGAGCATCTCCCTTGGCCGTAAACCCTAAATATGGCCAAGATTTGAGCCCTAAACACTTCTATACACTAGCTAACCTTTGAGACACTTGAACCTTTGAGAACCCTTCCCTTTAAGACCCAAAATGAGACCATTTGGTGAGTTTACGGCCATACACTTTTGGTGTGGCCGTAAGCACCTCAACACCCTCCATTAAGTTGATTTTTCTCATCCTTGTGTAGAGCAATGGTCCCTCAAGCTTCCCAAGCCTTCAAACACCCTCTTATGCACCTTTTACCATGAGTTTACGGCCCAATGCTCCTTGGCCGTAAACCCATGGCCGTAAACACCATATGATGACCTTAAACATCCTTTAGATGAATCACATGTGATTCTAACACTTGGTCAAAGTGTTTCTTAGTCCCTTAAGGTGTTTCCTTTCATATAGTTGCTTATAAACACTATATTCATGCCTTTATATGGAATATATGTCATTTAGGAGTTGTTGTGTCTCGGGACTTCATTCGTGGAACTTCTCATCCTTACGCGCTTATTCGTTGAATCACCCACATAAGGTGAGTTCATACCCCGTAATCAATCTTTTAAACTCTTTTAAATGCTTTTAAGGGGGGGAATACAAGTTGAACACAATGATAATTGTGTAATTGTTTGTTATAAACATCTTTCAAAAGGTTGCTTATGTTTTTTATAAGTGATCAAAACATTTCAAAAACTCTTTTAAAGTTATGTTACTTTATAGTTTAACCAAACTCCGTTTTTAAAGTACAAGCATAACTTAGTAGTAAAATGAGTCTTTTCAATAACAGTTCAAGTAAAATACTAGTAAACTATAAGGGGTATAGTTTAGAGGTTCAGTTCATACTAGATGCTAGAACATACTATAAAGAGAAACAGGGAGGTAGATACAATACATGATAACATAAAGAGAAACAAGGAGGTAGATACAATACTTCAAAGAGAACATACTAAGATACTATAACGAAACGAACATACTAAGATGCTATAGCATAGAACAACTACAAGATCTAATTATACCAATGAATCACTAACTCATTGTTCTTAACAAAAGGTGATAATTAAATTGGGTATACATGATCATATAACTTTAATGTGAATTACACGGCTAGCAATTGTTTGCTAAAGTCGCGTTTGGTCCCCAGAATCTCTTGACAGGGAGAGCGTATAGTATGGGTACTAGCCTTCACATTATGACCTTACTAAACCAAACATGTTTTAAGGTAATCAGTACTACAGGATGTCAATTCAAAAGACAACTGCGTACTTATAAATTCCCATTACTTTCAATAAGTGACAGTTCCACTTGAAAGCTAATACAAACTATTTTCGAGTCAAGATAGTTATAAACTAGGGAAAACTTACATTTTACAAACGACACACAGAACAGCCGAGTCTAGTACACTTAGTAGAAAGGGATCTATAATGCTAACTTTATGATTCCTTAGTGTATGCATTCAGGGATATATATTAATCGGGCCCGACAGGTAGTAGGATGTGTGCTTTCCGCTTTATTTCCTGTTCCTTGTTTCATTGTTGGCTTAGAGCAGATACACCCAACCTACTATCTATCCGAGCTTAGCTATATATATGTTCCGTATACACCAAGTAATCATAAGGGGTACCATGTATGGGTCAGGTCATAGGACACTAATTCAATGCACCGTTTTCTAGTACAAAACATACTTTTCAAATGAAGAACTTTTGGAATACAAAACTAGAAACTTAACCAGTAAAGGGTTTAATCCATTTTATTAAACCAGTAAAACTTAAAGGACCTTATGTGGTTAATTCTATAATACCTTAGTTTATACACCAGGGTTATATATAATTAATATCCGATAGGTAGTTGGATGTGTGCCTTCCGCCTCATTCCCTGTTCCTTGTTTGGTTGTGGGTTTAGGGCAGATTCACACAATTAACTATCTATTCAATATTAGATTATATATAACTAGTATAAACTAAGTGATTATAGAAGGAACTACTGTGGTTATCATTTTATTATAAGAAATAAGGGTTTTCTTAAAGGATCTTTTCATCAAATATAAAGGAACTATTACAGTTAACTCCGTGAGTACCGAGTGAATACGCAGGGGTTATATACAACGATGATCTAACAAACAATGGGATGTGTGTCTTCCGCCTCATTTCCTGTTCTTTGTTTGGTTGTGGGCTTAGGGCAGATACACACAACCGATTGTTTTGTTTACTCTGAGTTTTATATAACTTGTATCCATTTAATACTCATAGAAAGGACTGTGGAGTCATTTTTACTTATCTTTCATCAAAGCAGGAAATATAGGATTTTCTAGAGGAACAGGCAAACTTTTCTAAACAGAACTTACTACAACTTACTACAACTTTCTACAAACTTTCTTACTACTTACTACATCACTAAAATCTTATGAACTCACCAGCTTAAATGTTGATCTACGCTTTCAAAATAACTTGTATTCTCAGGAGACCAATAGACAGGTTCGCGCGCTGGAATTCAGAAGATGGAGCAGTATAGCTTCATGTCTTTTTTGTTATTTTCTATGTATTATATATTATGTGAATCACATACTTTGTAAACACTTTCTTTCTAATGAAATGGTTGTTTATTACTTGCTTACTATGATGCATGTCTTGTGATACTAAACATGACGTCCTCCGCCCCAGAACGTTTCCGCCGTTTCACTTTTGGGGTGTGACAGATTGGTATCAGAGCATTGCTTATAGTGAACTAATTATATCAACCGATAAAAGATATACAACTATAAATACAATGGGGCCGAAGTGCTCTGGATAAGAATATATTTTAAATATATATAATGATACCTTATAAAAGTATACATACCTGCTTATACATATATACATACTTGAACAAGTATGACAACAAGAACAGAACAGAAGAAGTTAAAGGTTGAACACTATGGTCAAACCTGGACAGTTATGTAATCATAGCTAGGATCAATATACCTTATCAACTATATTCATTCGAGATGTGACCGACATGTGTTTGGGAGAGATGTGGTGTTGCAACGGTCGTAAAACTTACCTAATACTAAGTCAAGAGAATACTAGATCAAGTACATTAGAGTTAGAATACTATAGGAGTATTCTATGATACTATAACGCGATAACAAGTTTAAAACATACCAAGTAGATTACATTAAAATACTATAGGAGTATTTTAGGCACTATACAAATAACTTATGTGATAACTTAAAAGACCCTTATGGATAGGTCTATAATCTTGCAATGTATACTCCCAAGGTTATATATAATTGAGATTTTATAGACTTAGAATTTGTGATCTACGCTTCACTACCTGTTCCTTGTTTGGTTATTTAATCTTGAATTATGTACAACTTGTATACCTTGTGCAATTACAGGAGGACTCTGTAAGGATCACCCCATAATGTTTCACTTAATCTCATAGATTCTTTAGTCACTTCCATTCTCGTACGACAAGCCCAAGTAGATATAACCACTTCCTCATAGTAGACAACAGAAGAGTCGGGAGGAAACGAGAGCAAGTTCATGAGGAGCTTTCAAAGAAGGATCAACCGAAGTAACCAAAACGTCTTATGCGTCACACTAATAAATAATAATCTTGTTAACTTAACGAACGAGTGGAGACACTGCTCACATTATGTGTTAGGATTATTTTCTTACATGCAGCTGGTAACAGTTATTTAGGCAACAGATATTCATTCGAGGATAGCCATTCCAAATTCATAAAGTTTATAAGGTATAGACTCTTTTATGAATTGTTTCCAGAACGCTGTGGAAGTCAGGACCCGATACACCCAGAACTAGGATAACCTTGTCTTTTCATCTTTCGGCTTGTGTCCATTGCTTTAGACTTATTCCGTCTCATCTTTGTATTCTTTTAGAAAAGATGTCTCCTCGCAGATCGAACAAACGCGCTACTCCGATAACTCCAACTCCACCGTCGCAATTCGATCCTGCTGCTCTTCAAGCAGCGATATCATCCGCAGTGGAAACTGCTCTAGCTCACTTCGGTGAAAGTGGTACTCTCGGATCTGGTAGCGGTACCCACTTAACCAACCCCGGAGTTACTCACGAACACCCAAGGGAGTGTTCGTATAAGGACTTCATGAACTGCAAACCCCATTCCTTCGATGGAAATGGTGGAGTCATCGCTCTGAAGCGATGGTTCGAGAAAACAGATTCGGTCTTCGAAATCTGTTTGTGCCCTGAAGGGAGCAAAGTGAAGTTTGCTGCCTGCACCTTCTCTGACAGAGCCCTGACATGGTGGAACAGCCATGTAAAGTCACTGACCCTATCAGTGGCTAACTCAATAGGTTGGGAGAACCTAAAAGAGTTGATGCTGGAAGAATACTGCCCGTTGGGCGAAGTTCAAAAGCTGGAACAAGAACTGTGGGAGCTCACTATGGTCGGCTCAGACATAGCGGCCTACACTGACCGGTTCAGCGACCTAGCGGCACTATGCCCCAGGATGGTTACCCTGGAGAGCAAGAAGATAGAAAGATACATCTGGGGTCTATCTGCCTCGATCCAAGGAGATGTACTGTCTTCTAACCCAGCCACATTTGACAGTGCTAAACGCCTGGCTCAGCGACTCATCGACCACGGAGTCCGCCATAGTGTAGAAGTCCCTGTTCCCGAGCCATCGAGGGAAGAGGACTATAAACAGAAGTTGGGGAACAAGAGGAATAAGAAGCGAACAACACAGGACACCTCGCAGGAGGAACAAACAAGTACTATGTACGGCGCCACAACACCTGCTACCCCAGCACCTGCCAGTCGATATGCTGGAACCCTCCCAAAGTGTGGAAAGTGCAACTATCACCACACCGGAGTATGTCGGGAAATGCAGTGCCTAAACTACCGCAAAAAGGGACACACAGTCCGTTTGTACAGGGCACCGGCTCAACCGATCTCCCAAGTCCTCGGAGTTGAAGAAAACCAAGCCTGTTATGGCTGTGGTGAGACTGGACACTACCAGGAGGACTGCTCGATAACAAGGAACTCAGGAGCGGATGGAAGAATTCTGATGATCACCGCAGGAGAATCGACCTCGGAGTCGTCATCGAACAGCGGTACGTTTTCGAAATAGTAATTACTTTGAAAATTAATCTATATTCATATAAGATTAAAACTTGGGGGATAACACTTAAAAGTAATTATAATAACACACATAATGAAGTAGGTCACAGTATTCAAAAGAACTAAGTGATCCA
Organism: Lactuca virosa; assembly: GCF_052849685.1. Taxonomy (NCBI): domain Eukaryota; kingdom Viridiplantae; phylum Streptophyta; class Magnoliopsida; order Asterales; family Asteraceae; genus Lactuca; species Lactuca virosa. The sequence continues at coordinate 333,611,613 of NC_136433.1, forward strand.
TTCTGAGAAGCTATGATGGCTTAGTATGTACATTAAGGGTTGTGCATAGCTAAGATTTTGCAGACTTAGAGTGAGTGATTCCGCCTTAATTCCTGTTCCTTGTTTGGTTGTGGATTTGAGGCAGAGTTACTCAGTCGACCGTCCAATTCATCTTAAGTATTCATAACTTGTATATTTCAGGCGATTGTAGTGGTACCAAGGAGGATCGTAGTTTAAGTATCAATACTAGATAACAAAGCACTTTCGCGGTATGTATGCGCACATCGCGGTACGATACGTAGAAGTGTTAACATCAAGAGGAAAACAGAAAGCACTAGAACATTTGCAAAGAGTACATTTTTCGAGCACACTAGGGAGTACATCATCGTATAACATACATTTCTTTCAAATCGGCCAAAACTTTTGTTCAGTAAAGAGACCGTTTCGATCTTTCGTCATGAGTTGGCATGGTCCTCACCATACTAAGTTCATATGTTTCTAATCGCCTCGACCGTCAAGTTCACTAAACCTTCGTTAGTCGTAACGACAGTCCGACCTAAACATCAGTTTTGTCTTTCGTATTCTTAACCCCGAAGTACTCGTGCGAAGAGTACTTTGTCCTCCGAAGCCTTGCCGTCATATGTCCGCAGACCTTTCTGAAATACCACTCGTCCAGCAGACCAAGTTCAAGCACAGAGGCTAAGGACGAATACAGCCCACCTATCACTATTAAGTGTATACGCGAGAGTAGTATATGATTATGATTACACAGATCTAGTATGTATGTTTCCGCCCTATCTCCTGTTCCTTGTTTGGTTGTGGACCTGGGACAGATTCGTACATTCGATCGTCTTACTAATTCTAATTATACACGACTTGTATACACGAGGTAATGATAGATGGACCAAGTATGAATCCTATCATGAACAGTAGGGCAAAGTGCCAGGTCTACGAGTGGGTATACTGCCAATCAGAGGAGCGCAACCCCAGTAGTGCTGCTAAGAAAGCTAATTTCGGGACGAAATTCCATCTAACGGGGGGATGATGTGACAACCCGAAAATATTTTTGTCTTCTAGCCTTGTTAAAGGTCATTCTAAGGAGCTTTAAGCCTAGTACACTTAAGGAATGAGTGTTAGAATGTACCTGCTAGAGACACTGTGCAACATTCAAGACTTAGCACCATCAAAAAGGAGTTCACGGCCAAGACTCATGATTTTACGGCCATAAAGTCATGGCTGGCCGTAAACTCCCCTATAAGTCACCATTCCTTCACTTTTCCTTCATTATTTCACTTACACCTCAAGAACATTTCCATTCTCTCTCAAGTATCATCGAGACTTTCATTCCCGATCCTCCAAAAAGTAAGTGATTCCTTCCCTCTAGTTGTTGTTATCCTTCTTCTCATGAATCACCCTTTGATTTCATCCATGGAAATCAACCTTTTGCTAGATCTTCATCTTTCACCAAGAACACCACCAACACACACTTGTTCTTGGTGGCCGTGAACTTATCTAAAGCCTCAAAAGTGTGAGTTTTCCATCCATCTTCTAGTATACCATGTTAGACATTAGATCATAGCCTTGAAACATCACCAAACTCAACATAAATGAGAGTTTACGGCCAAAGAGCATCTCCCTTGGCCGTAAACCGTAAATATGACCAAGATTTGAGCCCTAAACACTTCTATACACTAGCTAACCTTTGAGACACTTGAACCTTTGAGAACCCTTCCCTTTAAGACCCAAAATGAGACCATTTGGTGAGTTTACGGCCATACACTTTTGGTGTGGCCGTAAACACCTCAACACCCTCCATTAAGTTGATTTTTCTCATCCTTCTATAGAGGAATGGTCCCTCAATCTTCCCAAGCCTTCAAACACCCTCTTATGCACCTTTTACCATGATTTTACGGCCCAATGCTCCTTGGCCGTAAACCTATGGCCGTAAACACCATATGATGACCTTAAACATCCTTTAGATGAATCACATGTGATTCCAACACTTGGTCAAAGTGTTTCTTAGTCCCTTAAGGTGTTTCCTTTCATATAGTTGCTTATAAACACTATATTCATGCCTTTATATGGAATATATGTCATTTAGGAGTTGTTGTGTCTCGGGACTTCATTCGTGGAACTTCTCATCCTTACGCGCTTATTCGTTGAATCACCCACATAAGGTGAGTTCATACCCCGTAATCAATCTTTTAAACTCTTTTAAATGCTTTTAAGGGGGGGAATACAAGTTGAACACAATGATAATTGTGTAATTGTTTGTTATAAACATCTTTCAAAAGGTTGCTTATGTTTTTTATAAGTGATCAAAACATTTCAAAAACTCTTTTAAAGTTATGTTACTTTATAGTTTAACCAAACTCCGTTTTTAAAGTACAAGCATAACTTAGTAGTAAAATGAGTCTTTTCAATAACAGTTCAAGTAAAATACTAGTAAACTATAAGGGGTATAGTTTAGAGGTTCAGTTCATACTAGATGCTAGAACATACTATAAAGAGAAACAGGGAGGTAGATACAATACATGATAACATAAAGAGAAACAAGGAGGTAGATACAATACTTCAAAGAGAACATACTAAGATACTATAACGAAACGAACATACTAAGATGCTATAGCATAGAACAACTACAAGATCTAATTATACCAATGAATCACTAACTCATTGTTCTTAACAAAAGGTGATAATTAAATTGGGTATACATGATCATATAACTTTAATGTGAATTACACGGCTAGTAATTGTTTGCTAAAGTCGCGTTTGGTCCCCAGAATCTCTTGACAGGGAGAGCGTATAGTATGGGTACTAGCCTTCACATTATGACCTTACTAAACCAAACATGTTTTAAGGTAATCAGTACTACAGGATGTCAATTCAAAAGACAACTGCGTACTTATAAATTCCCATTACTTTCAATAAGTGACAGTTCCACTTGAAAGCTAATACAAACTATTTTCGAGTCAAGATAGTTATAAACTAGGGAAAACTTACATTTTACAAACGACACACAGAACAGTCGAGTCTAGTACACTTAGTAGAAAGGGATCTATAATGCTAACTTTATGATTCCTTAGTGTATGCATTCAGGGATATATATTAATCGGGCCCGACAGGTAGTAGGATGTGTGCTTTCCGCTTTATTTCCTGTTCCTTGTTTCGTTGTTGGCTTAGAGCAGATACACCCAGCCTACTATCTATCCGAGCTTAGCTATATATATGTTCCGTATACACCAAGTAATCATAAGGGGTACCATGTATGGGTCAGGTCATAGGACACTAATTCAATGCACCGTTTTCTAGTACAAAAGATACTTTTCAAATGAGTAACTTTTGGAGTACAAAACTAGAAACTTAACCAGTAAAGGGTTTAATCCATTTTATTAAACCAGTAAAACTTAAAGGACCTTATGTGGTTAATTCTATAATACCTTAGTTTATACACCAGGGTTATATATAATTAATATCCGATAGGTAATTGGATGTGTGCCTTCCGCCTCATTCCCTGTTCCTTGTTTGGTTGTGGGTTTAGGGCAGATTCACACAATTAACTATCTGTTCAATATTAGATTATATATAACTAGTATAAACTAAGTGATTATAGAAGGAACTACTGTGGTTATCATTTTATTATAAGAAATAAGGGTTTTCTTAAAGGATCTTTTCATCAAATATAAAGGAACTATTACAGTTAACTCCGTGAGCACCGAGTGAATACGCAGGGGTTATATACAACGATGATCTAACAAACAATGGGATGTGTGTATTCCGCCTCATTTTCTGTTCCTTGTTTGGTTGTGGGCTTAGGGCAGATACACACAACTGATTGTTTGTTTACTCTGAGTTTTATATAACTTGTATCCATTTAATACTCATAGAAAGGACTGTAGAGTCATTTTTACTTATCTTTCATCAAAGCAGGAAATATAGGATTTTCTGGAGGAACAGGCAAACTTTTCTAAACAGAACTTACTACAACCTACTACAACTTTCTACAAACTTTCTTACTACTTACTACATCACTAAAATCTTATGAACTCACCAGCTTAAATGTTGATCTACGCTTTCAAAATAACTTGTATTCTCAGGAGACCAATAGACAGGTTCGCGTTCTAGGATTCAGAAGATGGAGCAGTATAGCTTCATTTCTTTTTTGGTTATTTGCTATGTATTCTCTATTATGTGAATCACATACTTTGTAAACACTTTCTTTCTAATGAAATGGTTGTTTATTACTTTCTTACTATGATGCATGTCTTGTGATACTAAACATGACGTCCTCCGCCCCAGAACGTTTCCGCCGTTCCGTTTTTGGGGTGTGACATTAGGGCTCTATCAGCGAAGGTACAGACTGCGAATTTAACTTTGCTATCCTCCGGGCAAGAACAGATCTCAAAGATTGCCTCTGTTTTCTCTATCCATTGCCTTAATGCCATAACTCCTCCAGTCCCGTTAAAGGTCCTGGGTTTGGAGTTAGAAAAGTCCTTGTAGGTACACTCTCGTGAGTGCCCGTGACTTTCTCTGTCGTTGGAGGGATGCACACCAACTCCTGATCCACTAGCGCCAGTGGTGTTTATATGAGACATAGCAGCTGCAACAGCTGCCGTGACCGCCGCCTGAAACATGGCAGCGTCAAATTGAGGAGGTGGTGGTGTTGGCGCTTCATTTACATTAACACGCCTTGGGTTTCTCCGTGGAGGCATCTTTTACTATAAAAGTTAAAAGATGAAAAGATGGTAAGATATCAAGAGTGAACATGAATATGATATCTCTGAACCAAAATACTTAGTTCAATATGAATCTTGTAAGGAATTGGAAATAGAAGTCTATTACAAGTACAACTTGCAACAGGATAATATGAATTTGAGTGGTTATTTTTCAAAGAGTATAAAAATGCATATCGATTGTATTGGTATATTAAGTACATAGAGTTTGAAAAAAAAACTTTACCTTAAACAGGTCTACAATATACCACAATTCTGGGAAAACATCGACATTAAACCGACCTACCGAAAATGAAATTTTCGCGCTTGTACTGGATAACATGAAAAATAACACTAGAACATATCTGTAGACTTAGACTATAACCAAAAGAGTAAACAGAGGGCGAGTAGATTATCATCTACTTCCTACTGGATCCGGCCCTGGATTTGGCTAACTGACGTTCTATTTCGTACATACGTCTATCTTGTGTTATCTGTCGTTCACGCAGTTCTCTAACTTCGGATTAGGATGCCGCTAGTTCTCTCAGCAAGAAATTAGTACGATCTCTTGTCGCATGATGACTATTTTCTAGGTTGCGAATTCGAACGGTGTTGACTCCAGTAGCAGCATCAACCTACATGACCCCGTCGATAGCAGCTCTTCCTTGTTCATCGTTACGCACCACACGACGAACTAATACCGGGAGGGCTCTGTCTGCTGATCGTCCTGTGTCCAGATTATAGAAGCTTCGGTCTCCTTGATAAGGATGGTTCTGACCCTGTTCGTTACTCCACCTGTCTAAGTTTATCACCCACAAAGGCGTCGGGCCTTGAAAGTTTTATCGTGGATTGGGATTCTGAACAACTGGTGGTGGATTATAGGCTTCTGATTCCGAAGCCATCCTCCATTTCCCTAGTGGATTAGGAGTTGGTGAGCATCATCATCTAAGGGGATTTAATATTTCTCTTTTGGCTCGTCCTCAAGCCATCCTCCATTTCCCTGATTGGGAATGTACGGGTCTCCAGGTAAATGGAATCCAGCCATTGTTATCTAAGCGCGAATAGGGATACAAGAGATATAGAATATAATTAGTAACGATAGATTGTAAATACAAGTTTCTACAAGAGAAACTTACAGTTAACAGGTAATGAATTCTGTATGACATGTTTTAGGTAATTCTATAACTACAAATTTCATACTAATTATATATAACTTGGGTATAATAGACCTTCGATTAAATGATCCTGCTCTAAATCCACAACCAAACAAGGAACAGGAAATAAAGCTAGATCACATATTCTAAGTCTATAAAACTTTGATTATATATAACTGTAATATACACTTAATATTTATAGCTCTACCAACAATGGTTCTTTTGTTTCACATGCTTGTTCTTGGTATATAGTGCCTAAAATACTCCTATAGTATTTTAACTTTATATTATGTTCTAGAGTTCTTCTGTATATGTATAGTTGGTAAGTTTTAGACTTGTTGCAACACTACCTTCACTCCCAAACACATGTTGGTCGTATCTCAAACCAATATAGTTGATCAGGCTTCCTTAATTCCATATATGATTACATAACTGCCCAGGTTTGACTGCAATGTTCGAAATCCAAATACATTTATGTTGTTATGACAGTGATACTGTTCTGGTATGTATGAGTGTTCGTATACTTCTTGTAAAAATACTTAAATTTTAAAAGTATACTTATAGTTAGAGCTTTCATCCCCAATGTATTTATAGTTTATATATCTTTTATGGATTGATATACTAAGTTCAGTATAAACAAATCTTTGATACCAATCTGTCACACCCCCAAACCAGACGGCAGAAATGTCCGGGGGTGGATGACTTCATTTGTAGTATCACAACACATACATTATAGTAATCAAAGTACAAACAACCATTGCATTAATATGTACAAGTTTTTACATGTGTTCAATCATTGTATATTGACACCAAAATAGTTATACAAAAGAAGAAGACATGACTCAAAATAGCTCCATCTTCTCAAAAGTTCGGGGAGTATCTGTCTACTGATTCCCTGAGAATACAAGTAATTTGAAAAAATAGTATCAACATAAAGTTGAGTGAGTGCATAAGTATTTATGTTTGAAAGTATGTTTTCTGTTTCTTGAATATGTAAATTGTTCCGGAAAATCCTATATTTTCTGTTGTATATGAAAAGTAGTTTTAATCACATAAAACCGTTCTGTTTATAAACCAGTGTTCGGGATTTATATAATCTGTAAAAGTGAGTGTGCCTGGTTCCACCAGCTGTTATTGTAATCTATAATGTACTACTATAAATTGTATCTTGTAAACTAGTACTTTGAAAATGTACTTATGTTTAGTTAATTATACACTGACGTATTGTTAATATCTTTTTAATGAGTTATTATAACCATACTGCGACTAGATGGCCTGAAACAACGCTTTGAAGGCATCAAAAACTGTTGATAACAACTGTCACTCATAGGCGTGTATGCCCGGCTGTAGCTACCAGTCTGAGTGCGGGGTTGTCAATCCCAATATAGATCTATACACACTTGTTTCGATCCCCGACTGGAGATTCTGGTTATAATATAAGGACTTTAACTATATTGTTTAAATAAATAAACAACTTGTATCTATTGACTCATAAAAAGCATATAGATATTACGTGTATAATAGATGTGAAAAGCCAATCATTCTGAAATAAATGATTGATAGTATGCTCCTGAACTAGTATTCTTAACATGTACTTGAAAGATGTATACCCTTGATTAGTTTTGAATCAAACCCTTATTCTTGTAAAGTGATGTACTCTAGTATACTTGGTTCGTGAATTAATGTTCTATGAATCATAAATTATATCTATTATAATTTATATGTACTTTCTGAATTTGTACTAACTGTTCATGAATGCAACCCCTTGCTCAACATGTTACAAAGGGTATATTGAACTGAATGAAATAACTTTTATATTTATATATATATATATATATATATATATATATATATATATATATATATATATATATATATATATATATATATATATATATATATATACATAAGTAAAATTTAAACAACATTCGGACAAATAACTGATACTATAATCTCACATCCAAACAAGGAAAAGGAACCAAAGTGAGTTATCAGTCCTAAGCCCTTTAAATCTTATTTATATAAATATATATAAATATGATTTCTGGGGAAAAATATAAGTTTATAAAATCATTTAAAAAGTTGAATATTTTGAAATACTTTTGGTGACTTGATGTCATTTTAACACAATTTGAAACTATTTGATGTGAAGATAACTGAAATCCATTTTGTAGGATATTTTGAAACCATTTATTATTAGTAACACAAAATCCTTGTGATAGACTTGTATTCCCCTCCTTTAAAACAGTAAAAACTATGAAAATACGGGGAGTATGAACTCACCTTTTGGAGGGTGATTTAAATGATGATTTGATATAGGATGTTTAGTTCCACAAGTCTAATCATGTAGCAAAACAAGTCCTATATAGTAATTTGTATAGCATATATGTAACCAATTAGCTAATATAATCATAGGAATGATTAGAAAATGGACTAATTTGTAAGTATAACTTACAAATAGGTGCATTAGAAGCTAAAATGAAAGCTGATAGGTGTTCACGGCCAGGAGCATGAAGGGTTCACGGCCCTGGAGGTGTTCACGGCCCTGGGTTCTTGATGAAAGATGAACACTTGATGATCCTAAGCAAGTTCCTAAGGCGATTCAAAGGTTTTCTAACGGGTGTTCTTCTTGTTCTTCGTGAAAGCTAGTAAAATCAATGGATTTTAGCCTAGTATAAGAAGATGGAAGGGTGTTCTTGAAGTGATAAGAAGATCAAGAACTGATACCTATTGGATCTTGTGAAGAACTAATGATAAACACTTGAATATGATGAAAAAGGATGATCCTAGCATGTTCTTGAGGAGAGAGGGTGTTCTTGCTTGATGATACTTGAGAGAAAAAGGTTGAAATTGTGTTTGAAAGTGAAGCAATGAGCTAAAAGTTGGCTGAAATCTTTATATATGTGAGGGTTCACGGCCGTGAACCTTGTATACGGTCCGAAGTCGGCTACGACCGAGAAGGTGATTACGGCTGCGAGGGTTCACGGTCCGAGGAGTTCACAGTCGTGAACCTTTTGCGGCCCGAAGTGTACGGTCCGAAGGGAGAAGAAAGAAAAAGAATGTGAAGTTTATCAACTTTTATAATTCCCTTCTTGAACAAATAACACTTATAAAACATCAGTCTAACTTATTTAAGATAAAATAAGATTAAGTTGACTTTAGTAGACCCAGGTTTGATTTTGGTTGACTAGGGTTGACATTAAATAAAGAAAATAACGGGATGTTACAGATAGACCCCAGTACCGGTCGATAGGGCCGAAGGGTTATGCTAGCACCTGAATAAGCTAGGCAGTATATGACTTATATGTTTATGCACTAGGATGCTATGTGGTAGAAGTAAGGGGTGAAATAGTCCCCGTTACCGATCGAAAGGACCGAAGGGGTAGGCCAGCACCCTGATATGCTAGGCGAGGTACCAGTCGACAGGACCTAAGGGGTAGGCCAACACCTTGATATGCTAGGCAAGATACCGGTCGACAGGACCGAAGGGGTAGGCCAGCACCCTGATATGTTAGGGAAGTTACCGGTTGAAAGAGACTGAATGGGTAGCTAGTACTCGGATATGTTAGACAGTATGTGTTATGTATGGTATGTGGTATGATGGGGGAACTCACTAAGCTTTGTGCTTATGGTTTTCAATTTTGGTTTCAGGTATTTCCTTTTCGAAGGGAAAGGAGCCAGCACGGTAGCAGCGCATCACACACACGATTTTTCCGCATATGAGATGCTCGGGATTTGTACTATGACATTGTTACTATATTATGACATGCTTTTAAGACATATGATCTATGGATTTTATGAAATGAAATAACTTGATGATGTTTTCTTTAAATTGTTTTATGAATCGTTATATCAAAAATGAAATTTTTGGTCATGATTTTTGGGATGTTACAAGTTGGTATCAGAGCCTTGGTTTGAGAGATTCGGACACACCATTGGGGGTGTCTGGACTCAAATCAAGGATTTGAAAAGTTTTTACAAAAAATTATAGATTTCGAAAGTTTAAATTAAAGTTTTTGAGAAAGAACAAGGAGTGTGATGCGTGCAATAGGCCGAGCTCAAGTAAGTTTTCCCCAAGATACCCATACATGATTGTTATGTTATATGTTATGATTATGTGAACTGCATGCTAGATTAGGGCTGAGGATATAGGAAGGATGCCTTATATGCCTATTGTATGAGAATTGCATGCTATATTAGGGCTAAGGATCTAGGAAGATGCCTTATGTGTCTGCTATATGTGCTTATTGAATTACATGCTAGAACTGATTAGTCAGTAATATGATGGCCTGAATAGGATATGATTGGTTTGGTTACTCAAAGCCTGAATGTTGCTTGCTTTGTGCTTTTAGGAGTTCTAGTTATCTTTAGTTAATTAGTAAATGAACACATTAAGTTACATATTACAAGGACTAAATAATTTCAGAAGGTTAGGTCTAGCCCTATTTCGCAGCTCTCGTTTGAGTCTAACCGTTGTAGGGTAGAACCTCTCATTCGAAGAACTATCTGGTCTTAGTGATATGTAATGGTATTTGTGAGCTAGTTAGGTAAAGGTAGCAGGGATTTTATATGCAGCTGATGGCGGAGAGTAGGTCGGAGAGTTACCCTAGGGTAAGCCTAGGATGAGATTAGTGCAGCGAGTAGTAGTAGTAGAAGGGACTTGGTGAAGTCAAGGCAATCCTTGAGGAAAGTACGGATAGACGTGGAAGGTAGTATGGGCCCGTACTACTAAAAGTAGAGGATCCGTACTCGAGTCAAGAAGGGCTAAGATAGAGAACTTGTGGAGTGTGTGAGACCTCTCGAGGTTATGTATGACCCTGATGATTATGTGTTTTGTTTCAGAATGGTGATTACGTGTCACGGAGCAGGAGGTTCAGGGTCTGGTTCAGGATCAGGTTCGGGTTTGGGTTTCGAGCCAGTCGATTAGGGACTGCGTGAGTTCATCGCGTCCGAGATTACGAGAGGCATCCTTGAGTCGACCCTGGTGATTTCTGGGTCGATCAAGGAAGGGATCATTGAGCTGATGGAGAATCGCCTCAGGGCATTTCGGAGTGACATGGCGTCTAGCCCGGAGATGGATTGCAGACATCAAGCCTGCACAGTTGACAAGCTTCTACCCTGAGGGGTCGAAGGTTCGGTATGCTGCGGGGTGTTTGAGAGACAGAGCCAGAGACTGGTGGAAGGAAGTCAGTGACACCTTGGGAGCCCCATCCATTGAGGCTATGACTTGGTCAGACTTTGTGACCAGGTTTAGGGCTGAGTTTGTGCCGGCTGTGGAGATTCAGCAGCTGGCCAGGGCGTTTCTTGATATGAGACAGACGACTGAGTCGGTGGAGGAGATTACCGCCACGTTCAGGGAGAGGGCCTTACTGGTGCCTCAGTACGCGGGTGACAAGGAAATGAGGAAGACCCGGTACAATGACATGATGAGAGCTGACATCCGAAAACATGTTAGCTACTCGACATGTCCGACTTTGGGGGACATGATAGCCAGGGCGAGAGAGAGGGAGATTGGCATAGATCACATCAGGAAGAGGAAGGCGGAGACAAGGCAGGTGACTGGGGTTTCGGGGAAGAAACCCAAGGGATCTGACATTAGGTCGAAGGGCCAGCAGGGTCGGAGCGGCTGTGGGAAATACGGCAAGACGCATGAAGGAGTTTGTAGACTAGGTTCATCGGGATGCTATAACTGCGGCAAGCTTGGGCATTTTGGTAGGGATTGTACTACCCCTACCCCCACCTTTCAGACATCAGGCCTGATTTGCTTTCATTGCAATCAGAAGGGCCACAAAAAGGCCAATTGCCCGAGGTTGACATCAGTAGCGCCAGTGGCGGCACCAGCTCCAGCGACCCTGCGGATCACAGATGGCCGACAGGGCAAGACAGATGCTCTAGTAGTGAGTAGCCGAGCCTTCCAGCTGACCACCGAGGAGACACGTGTCGCACCGGATGTGGTGACGGGTATGTTTTCTTCTCCCTAACTCGTATTACATGTCGGTTATGATATTTATGTTCTATGTTTATGTGTTTTGCTTAGGATCGTTCCATGTGAATGGTATCCCAGTACAGGTGTTATTCGACTCGGGGGCTACGCAGTCATTTGTCTCTCTTGCACTTAGCAAGAGGTTTTCTGACTCTTCGGGGATATTGGATTATCCTTTAGAGGTCGAGATTGCTGCCAACCGATCTGTCCGGGCATCAGAGGTTTTCAAAGATTGCGTTTTGAGGTTATATGACGATCGTTACCTCGTAGATTTGGTTTCCATTCCGTTGCGTGGGAACAAGGTTATCATCGGCATGGATTGGCTGAGCCCTAATTGGGTGGTGATCGACTGTGCGCAGCAGCTGGTGCGTATCAGGACCCCAAGTGGGGGAGAATTGGTGATTCAGGGCGAGAGGCCGCAACGAGGACCAGCTTTGTGCTCAGCAGCGAGGGTTAGGTGTTACCTTCAGCAGGGTTGCGCAGGGTACGTCGCCTACATTATGGATACCCGAGAGACGGGTGAGGCGACCGTGAGCGATGTGCCAGTGGTGTGAGACTACCTTGACGTATTTCCAGAGGAGCTGCCTAGGATACCTCCGGAAATACAGGTGGAGTTCAGGATTAACATAGTCCTTGGTGCGGCTCCGATAGCCAAGGCACCATATCGGTTGGGTCCTCCCGAGATGCAAGATTTGTTTACACAGCTGCAGGAGCTGTTAGACAAGGGATTTATCAAGCTGAGCAGTTCGCCTTGGGGAGCCCCGATCCTGTTTGTGAAGAAGAAGGATGGGTCGCATCGGATGTGTATAGACTACCGGGAGCTGAACAAGGTACCAGTGAAGAACCGTTACCCACTCCCAAGGATTGACGACCTTTTCGATCAGCTGCAGGGGGCATCTTGGTTTTCCAAGATTGATTTGCGTTCAGGATATCATCAGATGAGAGTCAGAGACGAGGATATACAGAAGAATGTTTTTCGGACTCGCTACGGTCATTACGAGTTCGTGGTGATGCCCTCCGGGCTCACCAATGCTCCTGCCGCGTTCATGGACCTCATGAACCGCGTATGCAGACCGATGTTGGATCGGTCTGTGATAGTCTTCATTGATGACATCTAGGATTACTCCAAGACGCAAGAGCAGCACGAGGAGCACTTGCGAGAGGTGTTGGATACCCTGAGGAGGGAGAGCTTGTACGCCAAGTTCTCCAAGTGCGAGTTCTGGTTGCGCGAGGTGCAGTTTCTGGAGCACTTTGTCAACTAGAACAGTATTCTGGTAGACCCGACCAAGGGGGGAGGCCATGATGAGATGGGAGGTTCCGAAGTCTCCATTTGAGATTCAGAGCTTCCTCGGGTTAGCAGGCTATTACTGGAGATTCATACAAGACTTCTCCAAGATAGCAGTACCCTTGACCCGACTGACGAAGAAGGTCGTTGTATTTCGTCAGGGGCCTGAGTAGCAGGCAACGTTCGAGACGTTGAGACAGAGGTTGTGCGAGGCGCCGATCTTAGCACTGCCAGAGGGCATGGAGGATTTTTTAGTGTACTGTGATGCGTCCATTTTGGGTATGGGTGCAATACTTATGCATAGGGGGCACGTCATCGCCTACGCTTCGAGGCAGCTGAAGCCTCACGAGGCGAACTACCCGACGTACGACCTAGAGTTGGGGCGGTTGTTTTCTCCCTCAAGGTTTGGCGACATTACCTCTATGGGGTCAGTTGTACCATTTACACGGATCACAAGAGCTTGAGGTACCTCATGGATCAACCGAATATGAACATGAGGCAACGTCGGTGGTTAGATGTGGTGAAGGACTACGACTGTGAGATCCTTTATCACCCGGGGAAGGCCAATGTTATGGCCGATGCGCTTAGCCGCAAAGCAGCTCTGATCAGAGACATTTTCTTGAGGATGACGGTGGTGACTCCGCTCCTGGAGAAGATCCAGGAGGCCCATTAGGAGGCTATGAAGGAGGAACATCGGAAGAGTGAGCGTATTGTGGGTCAGGTTTCCTCCTTCGACTATGATAGCCGCAGGTTGTTGACAGTCCATCGTAGAGTGTGGGTTCTGTATCATGGAGTTTTGCGCTAGGTTTTGATTGAGGAGGCGCACAAATCCAGGTTTTCTATCCATCCCGGGGAGACGAAGATGTACAGAGATCTTTGTCCTGATTACTGGTGGCCCTGCATGAAGCAGGATTTAGCCTGGTATGTTGAGAGGTGCTTGACTTGCAGGAAGGTCAAGGCCGAGCACTAGAGGCCTCACGGCAAGACGCAGCCGTTGGATATCCCTATGTGGAAATGGGAAGATATTACTATGGATTTCATCACGAAGCTTCCCAGGACCACACGGGGAGTGGATTCGATCTGGGTCATCGTGGATTGGTTGACCAATAGCGCCCATTTTATTCCGATTCAGGAGAGCATTTCGGCCGAGAAGCTGGTCGAAATCTACATCAGAGAGGTAGTAGCTCGACACGGAGTGCCAGTTTCCATGATTTTTGATCGAGACGTACGATTTACTTCCAAATTCTGGAAGAAATTTCCTATAATAATAGCGACCACGCGAGTATCGACCACCCTCCCTTCGAGATGTTATATGGGAGGAAGTGCAGAACCCCGATATGCTGGGGTGGGGTTGGACAGAGGGTCATGGGGTACTAAAGACGACAGAGAGGATCCAGCAGGTCCGGAGCAGGCTTCAGACTGCTCAGAGTCGGCAGAAGAGCTACACCAACAGACGCTGATCAGACCTAGAGTTCCAAGTCGGGGATATGGTTCTCCTGAAGGTGTCACCTTGGAAATGTGTCATCCGATTCAAGAAGCGGGGCAAGTTGGGCCCCAGGTACATTGGTCCTTTCAGGGTTGCATCCCGGGTGGGAAAGGTGGCATATAGGTTGGATCTGCCAGCCGAGCTTAGTCAGATCCACAGTACCTTTCATGTCTCCCAGCTGCGGACGTGCCTGGTAGATGACTCTGTGGTGGTACCTCTAGAGGATATTCAGGTGGATGACAGCCTGAACTACATCAAACTACCGGTAGCCATCCTTGACAGGAAGACGAAGGATCTGAGGAACAAGAAGGTCGAGTTAGTGAAGGTGAAATGGCAGCACCGCAAGGGCTCGGAATGGACTTAGGAGCCGGAGGATGAGATGAGGGAGAACTACCCCGAGCTATTCCCAGATGCAGCAGACTTCGAGGACGAAGTCTAAAATAACTGGGGGAGATTTGTAACGCCCAGTTCATGGTCTGTATTTTAATTAGAAATATTCATTTTTGCAGAGGGGCTCGACGAGTTGGAGGCCCCAAACTCATCGAGTAGGAATGGGATTTTTGGACGCGGGACTTTAAGCCTATTCGACGAGTTGAGAAGCCTCGACTCGACGAGTAGGGCTGCCATAGTGAAACCTATTTAAGCACCTTAACACTTCATTGTGGCCTCCCTCATCGCCTCCCTCAGTCCAACAAAACCCTAGTTTGTGATCTAGAGCCTTTTGAGTGTGTGTGAGTGAAAAGAGAGTGATTCTTTGGTATTTCCTTGAAGGAGTGGAAGCTTAAAGTGCTTGGTTGAAGGAGGAAGCTTTGGATCCAGAGATTTCATTGTCAAAGCATCTTTACTGAGGTATAAACTCTATACCTTGACTATTCATTTACTAGATCTCTTCATGGAGTAGTTTAGGTCTTAAAAGAGTATATTTCGGAACCAATCATGGATGCAAGCATGTTTTGGGAGTCATGACTTCAGATCTGGAGCCTTTGAGGGACTCCATAGCATAAAAGGTGCCAACTTTATGGCCATGGGAGTCCCATGCAACTTGTGAACCACTTTTTAGGGCTTTTGAGCTAAATAACCCATGCATGGACGTAAAGTTAGAAAATTTACATTATATATCGACCCTAGGGAACCAGATCTATGATTTGAATGTAGTAAGCCCAACTAGAAACGACTACATGAATTTAGACTATGGGGGACTCGACGAGTTGTTCATACAACACAGCGAGTTGGGTCGTGGTAACCCAACCTTTTCTGTTACCAAGCAAACTCGTTGGGTCTAGAAGATGACTCAGCGAGTTGGCCATGGTTTGGGTTATGAAGATTGAGGAACTCGACGAGTTCAAGGAGGGACTCGGCGAGTTATGAGTAAAAGTTTCCGACTATGCTATGAGGATGAACTCGACGAGTTCATGAAAGGACTCAACGAGTAGGATCGAGATTCCAGGGTTTTATGGATTATGGAAGTCAACGAGTTGATGGACCAACTCGCACGAGTTGAGTCAACCAGAATGTTGACTTTGACCAGGATGTTGACTTTGACTTTGACCATTGACCAAAGTTGACCCTTAGGGTGGTTATGAGTATTAAAGGGGTAATTAATGGAGATAATTATGTGTAGGAGTTTGAGAGGAGTTGATCCAGAAGCCGAGGACAGTTCAGCTACTACACGACACTCGAGGTGAGTTACCTTCCAGTAGAAATGGGTCTAAGGCACCAATGTCGGCCCATTAGTAAGATTTATAGTAGAGATGATTGTCTTTGTGATAATTATCTGGTATGTCACAAATTGTTATGCTTTATGTTCTAGTATGCTAGAATGTTATGTGTTAGTGGTAGGAGGGGTAGGATAGACCCCAATACCGGTCGATAGGGCCGAAGGGGTATGCCAGGACCCGGATAAGCTAGGCAGTATATGACTTATATGTTTATGCACTAGGATGCTATATGGTAGAAGTAGGGGTGAAATAGTCCCCGGTACCGGTCGAAAGGACCGAATGGACCGAAGGGGTAGGCCAGCACCTTGATATGCTAGGCAAGATACCGGTCGACAGGACCGAAGGGGTAGGTCAGCACCCTGATATGCTAGGCAAGTTACCGGTTCAAAGAGACCGAAGGGGTAGCTAGTACTTGAATATGTTAGACAGTATGTGTTATGTATGGAATGTGGTATGATGGGGGAACTCACTAAGCTTTGTGCTTACGGTTTTCAGTTTTGGTTTCAGGTACTTCCTCTTCGAAGGGAAAGGAGCCAGCACGGTAGCAGCGCATCACACACACGATTTTTCCGCATATGAGATCCTTGGGATTTGTAATCTGACATTGTTACTATATTATGATATGCTTTTAAGACATATGATCTATGGCTTTTATGAAATGAAATAACTTGATGATGTTTTCTTTAAATTGTTTTATGAATCGTTATATCAAAAATGAAATTTTTGGGATGTTACAATAAATTATCTAAATCATATAAAATCATATTATTATTATTATTATTATTATTATTATTATTATTATTATTATTTATTGCTTTATTTATTCATCTTTGTTTTTGTGGTTTAAAAATATTTTAATACTTTTGACGCTTTATTTAAATTTAATGTTGTTTTTTTGACGTTTTGTTCATTTAAATTATATAATGATTTTTGCCTTTTTTCCAAATAAACAAATTAAAGCAATAATCAAAATAACTATCAATCTTCAAATAAAATTATTTAATATTTATTTTTTTCTCTTTCTTTTAACAAGATATATATATATATATATATATATATATATATATATATATATATATATATATATATATATATATATATATATTAGTTTACTTTGTTTTTTTTTCAGAAATAGTTATATGAAAAAAATATAATTATTTAGGCAATAAATGAAGAAGCACTGACATATAAACAAATGATTTTTTTCATGTTCGTTTAACAAATAAACGAACAAACGAACAAGCGGTATTTGTTTATCTCCGTGTAAGTTCATTTAAGTTAGCCAAACAAACAAACGAACACGAACAGATAAACGAATGAGATTTTCTTTTTCGTGTTCGTTCGTTTAAACGAACGATATTTGTGAAGATACTAAACGAACATAAACGAACAAAGATATACAAACACAATTTAACATATATGAACATAAACCAACATATAATATGGTAATATAATAAAAAAAAATTGAACATAAATGAATATAAATAAATTAAACGAACGAATATAAATGAACGTAAACAAAATTCATAAATGATGATTTAAACGAACAAAATGTCAAAAAAAAACAACATTAAAAAATATATTTAAATAAAACGTCAAAAATATTAAAAGACTTTTAAACCACAAAAACAAAAATAAATAAATAAAAAGCAATAAATAAATAAATAAATAATAATAATAATAATAATAATAATAATAATAATAATATGATTTTATATAATATAGATAATTGATTTAAAAACTAAAAATAATTTTATAAATAATCTATATTAATTCTATTAAAATAAAGATTATAAAACAATAATATATATATATATATATATATATATATATATATATATAATTTTTAAAAGAAAAAGAAAAAAAAGAAAGAAAGAGTAATTTATCTTTTTATATGGACCAATTATCTATACTGCAAATTTAACAAACTATAGAATGTAACCTATCAAATTTTAAACTTAAAGACCAAAATTAAAAATTCGACCAAACCTCAAGGATCATTTCTCTAATTTACTCAAATAGTAAAAAAATAGATTATTGTCAAATACCAATTCATCTAAAAAACAAATCTAGGGGTACTGTTAATGGCACCTCATTAAAAACCACTAACACGCTCAAAACCAATAGTAATAAACGACTATTAATAATGTAAAAATCATTGAAAGGTGACAATAAAATCTCCGACAATGATGAACCAATAGATTACATTTCTGGTCATTTATTTTATATTTAATTTTCTGTATTAATCTTTTTAATTTTAAAATATTTCATTTAGGCTAAAAGGAGTGGTAACACTTTTGGCATGTTGCCACATAAAATTTTTTAGTTTTTTTTATGACACATAGGCTTAGCATGTTTTGCATAAAAAAAGATAGAGAATGGAAGTGTGACAATTTAATAGGTTTAATTTTGAAGAAAAAAAATTAAAATGTATAAAGAAATACAAATTAACCAATCACAACACACATTCATACTTTCTCTCTCCTCTTTCTTCTCGCCACACACATAGCACCCATTTTTTAGCACCATTTTTTAGCACCTTCCTTAGCATAAGGTAGGGAGTGATATAACATTTTTAGCATTTCCTTTGACACCTCCCTTAACACCTCTACTCCCTTTAGCCTTACAATCTTTTGTGTTATATATATATATATATATATATATATATATATATATATATATATATATATATATATATATATATATATATATATATATATATATATTCCCTTAACACCTCTACTCCCTTTAGCCTTACAATCTTTTGTGTTATATATATATATATATATATATATATATATATATATATATATATGCTTTTTCAATAATTAAATAAATTAAAACATTCGTATTTTGGTCATAATTTGTTTTTTGTAAGAAAAAAATCTAAAAAAGTCAAACTTTTTAACATTTAATCCTTTATAAAATGAGCATAAACAAAGAAATTTGGGAAAAATTATTTTTTACTTTTATAAAAACAAAAAAAAATCCAAAAATCATAAAAACGAAAACGATACTTGTATCATTATATTAGTGACTTTATATAAAGAATTTTTTAAAATAAGTTTTTGAAGTTTTTATATTTGAATTTTAATAAATATTAGTTTTTATAAAATTATAAAATATAACGAATATTTTTTTCATCCAATTAAAGAAAAAAAACAAACGAATGACTTTTTCATTTTACTATTTAGTGAATTTGTGAAAAATAAATTAAAATTGTTGTTGTTTAGGTACCTACCGTCTGATTAAAAGATTCCACGTTTTTATATAAATTAAAAATCAAACCTATATTTAGTTTAAAAATTAAAAAACTAATAAAACAAAAACAACAATTAACTTCAAAGATGTAATAAAAATTAATCGCTAGTCGTGCTCTACGACGTGTCTCGGAACTACGCTCCGACAGTCAACTTAGTCTCCAAAAAAGAGATGAATATGTGAATTGGTACGTCGTCATGCTTTCAAATTTGGCACGGAAGAAAATATTTGTTATATTATAATAATGACAAAATTGCAAAAATGGTCCCTGTGGTATGTATTTTTTGGGGGGTTTTAGTCCAACCCACGACTTTTTTGGATTGATGGTCATTTTGAGCTGGTTTGCTTGTAGTTTTGGTCCCTTGGAAAACTGAAAAGACTAAAATACCCTTGAGATATTTCTTTTTCATTTTTCTTTCATTTTTTTATCTATTTTTATAATTAAAAAATGACATTAAAATTTTAAGAAAACTCTCTCTCTCTCTCTCTCTCTCTCTCTCTCTCTCATCTCCATAACCTGCAACGAAAAATACACAGTAAAACCACACACACATCGTCCACATGATTATTAAAAGCACTCACCCTCAAAATAAAATTAACTAATTTCAAATGAAGAAACACATATAGGTTCAACTTTCTTATTGTTGTTGGGGATGCACAAAGAAAAAGTCGCTCCTGTTCAAGTTTCTTATCGCAGACAAATGAGAAACACAGGAAACACAAATCAAATCCAGAAAACATTAAAACTCCATTGGAGCAGTACTGTAAATCAAAAACGCAAAATGAAAGTGAAGAAGAGTCAATGAGGCATTTGGTCGAACAGGTGGTGTGTGTGTGTTCACCATCGATGAAGCATGGTATACTGGTGATGAGTTCCATCAATTAGACAAGCATGCTGATAAAATCAAGATTTCAATCTGCAAAAAACCTCATCTTCAAACTATGTCAATCTTGAATTTCTTTTCTCTAAGAGACTTATAAAACTCCACAGATGATTTGCTCCGTTCACTAAGCTTCAAACGAGCTCTTTCCAACCACCACCAAATCAAAACATTTATTTAAAAGTCTCTGAATCGTCCTTAAAGATGTTAGATTCTCGTGGGAGAACAAAATAAATACTCTTTCTTGTCAAAGCTCACAGTTCGTCTTCTCCGATTACAACGCCACCCCCTTCTAAGTTCGTCTTCTCTGATAAGATTGGTTTGCAACACTGTCGCCGACAACGATCATACCACCTCCATCTATTAAGATCTGTGGCTCGATTTTCAGTCGTCTCTCTTTCTTCGCCAGATCTTGCTTGGGTCTGCAGCACCATCTTCGACAATCCTTCTTCTCCAGCGTCGCTGCTATTACATCGGATCCTAGTAATCCAATTTAGTGAAACATGATTTTGATTGTATAGCTCATGCAATAACATTTAGTGAAACATGATTTGAAGATTTTATCGACGTTGATCAAATTTCGGTAATCCAATCCACTGATTTTTATGGCTATGTGAGTTCGTAATTAGTGATGAACACCGATGTCGTTCAAGCAGACCACGTCCCAGACAATTTCTGATTCGTTTTCAGGGTTCAATTCCATCATGAAAAATCCCGTTCGTGTTTGATTTGAAGCATCGGAAGATTTCTTATTTGAACCAGATGAGAGAGAGAGAGAGAGGTCATTTATTATTTTTAAATTGTTAAAATAAATAAATTTTAAATATAAAAAAATGAAAGAAAAATGAAAAATAAATACCCCAAGGGTATTATAGTCATTTCAATTTTCGGAGAGACTATTTTCACATATAAAATAGTCCAAAAGGACCACGAAACCAAAAAAGTCATGGTTTGGACTAAAACCCCAAAAAAATGCATACCACATAGACCATTTTTGCAATTTTGTCTATAATAATATAACTTAGTTGCATATGTGTTCCTTTTGTTTATTTTACAGCAAATAACTCTAAATTTGAAAACAAAAATATTAAATGATATATTAATTAAAACTTTGTTAGATACTACAAAATATTTTATTTTTAATTAAATAAAAATCGTTTGGATCATACAAAATTGTTAATTGTTAAGTTTTTAATAAATAAAATTAATATAGTAATGGTAAAGTTTAATCATAGCAACTATAAAATATCAATGTTGTAAAAATCTCGATTAATCGTTAGGCACTATTTGACCGACTAGAAGGCGCCTAGCAATTACCTTCTACATAAATAATGAGTGAAACAGTATAAAACGATAAAATTTAAACATTTTGAAGAAGTTCTATCCCAATAGAAACTATTTGAAGTACGATTAGTGTTGTACTAAACATATAACCTATTATGTTATGATATTATTGGTATTTAGGAACTCTGATATGATATTAGTCATATTTAATTTTTTAAAATTCAACAAATTAGCAATTAATGGTCCCCGATCGATTAATCTCCGCCTAGCCGATTAACCCTTTAACCCTAGTTCACCGACTAGCTTACGCCGAACGTTTTTTACAACCTTGTAAAATATAAAGGTTTAAATTAAAAGCTTGACATACTTTGAGGGTAAGCAAGTAAATAAAAATTTTGATTTTAGACGGGATATTAGACGCTTTGGTTTTTGTACAAAAAAAGTCATTTTTGTACCAAAAAAAAAAAAAAAAAATCACTTCACAGGTCTATTTTGAGTTTTAGGCAACTTAGGGTGCCTTTAAATTCCCCCACATAAAAAATATCAATTCATTATGATTGCTTAAATATATATAATAATTAAAATGAAAACAACAAAATATAATGACTTTTATATATAATTAGCACTTTTATTTACATATAAACCAATAACGAAATCCCAAAATAATCAATAAAAAGTGATCTTACCGTAATTTCCATTTAAATTTCAAACCTATACAAACCAATTTGAAAATTACCTACGTATGGAATTGAACTCCACTCCAATCCTTGCAAACCAAACATATGGTCAAATCAAATCAGATTTAAAACCTTTACAATATTTTCATATTCCAAATTTTTTGTTTTATTTTATTCCTTCCAAAAACATAGTATTTTAGTTATTATCATTTAGTTTTCTAATTTATTTGTTTTCCCTTATGCATCATCCACATGGATGCCCGAAGAACTTTATCGCTAAAAATATGCCATAGTATTTGGAGGCTTGCCATGTATTTAGATCTTAAACTTTGACCCGACGTTGACCTAATAAGTTTGACCAAATAACAGGTCAAAATCTATCAATCCATAATAACCAAGAATTGAATGACTGTAGTTTCTTTTTTACGATTTTTAACCACAAATTCAAATTATTATCCTAAAATAATTGCATCAAGTCATACAATTTTGTCAGATAAGAAAGAAGAGGTAAAAAAGAAGAAACCGAAAAATGGAAGTTTTCAGCTCAAAGGGAACCTCATGGGCTGATCAATGGGATTCAGTGCAAGATCCTCCAGGTAACAACAAGAACAAGAAATTAAAAGAAAGGTTTGTGAAGGGTAAAGGGGCGATGAAGTCAATTCTCACCCTTGCATGGATGAAGAAATCTGAAAAGAAATCTGACAAATAATCAATAATGTTCTAGTTCTTGTTTAATTGGTTTCTATGTTATTGTAGAACCGTAAATTGTATTATGATTTGATTCATTTATGTGAGATAATTTATCTTGGGTGATCTTTTTTTTTTTTTCGAAAGAGATCTTGGGTGGTCTTATATGATCTACAACAAAATTAATGTAATTTCATAGAATTTTTCGAAAAATTCGACTTGTTATAATTATTCCATTCAAAATTTATACAATATTAAGCACTATGGATTTTTTTGAAAATCTATAGTAACCAAAGTTATAAGAATTAAAAAATTGAAATTACAAACAAAGACTTACTAATTTGCATGTACTTGGGAAGAGAAATTAAATATAGTCCTAATTTTTCTTCCTATCCACTCTCCTATCATTTTTATATATTGACAAGTGTAATAAAAATTTATTAATTTTATTAAAAATAACAAGTGTCACAATCTTAAGCGTATAAGAAGATGATAGGAAGAAAAAATAAAAAGATATTTATTATTTTTATCAACCCAATTTTTCATATGTATTTCTAATCAAATTATATCTATCTTAAATTATAAAGCAAAGAAAATTAGAATCAAAATATCAATTTAAATTTATTTTTAACCCAAAACAAATATACTTTTACTTTTAACTACAAAAATAACGTATTATTTAACCCAAACCAGCAATGAATTTTTTGAAATATATAAATTACATGTGCCCTTAGTAATGATCTCGTTGATCTGTAAGTGGCCGGTGTTGAGGCACAACACCTTCACATGGTTTAGTGCAGCACCCCTAAATGTCTATAAATTTTCAAAGTTGGATTATAATGGTATACCCAACATTGGAGGGTATAAAGCTTGACATTTCAGTATATTAAAATATCCAACACTAGAGGGTATAAAGCTTAGTTGCAAAATCTGAGATTGAGATCTAGTATACTAAAATACTTGACACCGGAGGGTATAAAGCTTAACATTTCAGTATAATGAATACCCGACGCCAAACGCTATAAAGCTTGGTTGCAAAATCAAAGATTAAAATTTTCAGTACGCTGAAATACCTGACACCAGAAGTTATAAGTTTAACATTTCAGTAAACAGAAATACCCCACATCGGAGGGTATAAAAGCTTAACATTTTAGTATATTGAAATACCCAATACCAGAGTGTATAAAGGTTGGTTACAGAATAAGAGATTAAGATTTTAATATACCGATATACCATACACCATAGGGCATAAAGCTTGTCATTTCAGTATACTGAAATACTCGACATCGGAGGTTATAAAGCTTTACATTTTAGTATACTGAAATACCTTACCACCAAAGTATAAAGGTTGGTCATAGAATCAGAGATTGAGATTTCGGTATATTGAAATACCTGACACTAAAGGGTATCAAGCTTGACATTTTAGTATACTAAAATACCTAACACCAGAGGGTATAAAGCTTGACATTTAAGTATACTAGAAAACCCAAAACCGAAGGGTATTAAGCTTGGCATTTTAGTATAAAATATCTAATACCAGATGGTATAAAGGTTAGTTGCAGAATCAGAGCTTGAGATTTCAGTATACTGAAATACCTTGCACCAAAGAATATAAAACTTGACATTTCAGTACACTGAAATACCCGACACTAAAGGGTATAATTCTTGACATTTCAGTATACTAAAATACCCGACACTAGAGGATATACAGCTTTAGATTTCAGTATGCTGAAATACTCGACACTAAAGGATATACAACTTGATATTTCAATATACAGAAATACCCGACACTAAATGGTATACATGTTGATTGTAGAATGTAACATCCTGTTTATGAAATAAATAAATAGATAAAACTAATGAATGAATAGTATCCCTCAAATCCATAATATTTAGCGGGGTGTTGGTCTTCGGGAGCTAAAAGCCATAATTGAGAGTTTGGGGGTTAAAATGTAATTTTCGGATTTATTTGTAAAGAATTTTGAAGATTGAGGGTTGTTTAGTAAATAATGGGTTTAATTTGAAAGGATTTTGAAGACAGGGGCTGCATGGTAATTATTAGGACTTATTATGAAAGAATTTTTAGAGGCGGGGGCTAAAGGGTAAATTCTTGATTTAAACTGAAAAAGATCTTGAAGAGAGGGTCTGAATGGTAAATATTAGAGTTGTTTTGAAAAAAGATTTAATGGGGAGGGACCAGAATTGGATAAATGAGCATAAGTTTGAAATGCTTACGGGATTAAACTCGGTTCCCTAACCCCCCTCTCATGGAACTGACGGATGCAACTAACCCTAACCCTACTCTCGTATCAAGCAGCCGCCACCCTTACTTCAACCATCTCCGGCGCCGCCCTCCCCGTCGCTGAAACACCACCCGTTGTACTCCTGTTGTCGACGAAAACGAGAACCACCAGCGAAGCGGTGAGCGCCCGCAACCACCTTTCCGCCGTCCTCCTCCTTCTTCTTTTCTTTTCTGTCGCCGCTCATATCCACCCTCGGCTGTTGTCGGTGCTTTTCCGCTCATCTTTCTCTCCTGACGTTATTCCACAGCAGCCAGTCATCGCCACAGAGAGGTGGTGGCTGCCACCCATTGCCGTTTTCTGCCACCTCATGCCACCATTCTATAGCCACCAGCCGCCACCTTGGGTGGCTGTGTGCGCTTGGGTGTGAATTGGACTGTTATTCGGGATATTTTGATGTGTTTTGGCCTAATATGACAACCACCACCATCGTGAGGTGGTGGCTGCCGCCGTAAGCCGCCGTCGACCACCACCGCCCGAGGTGGCTGTGGGTGGTGCTCGACATAGTGAAACCCTAATCGACCCAATAGCTTAATCTTGGACTTAATGGACTTGTGTTTGGGGTTGGAAACCCTAATTAGGGTTTAGAAAATCCTAATTTTTGGAGATGCTAGTTTTGGATTACCGGGACCGCGTTGAAATCGTTAATTAAATTTCTGAATAATACATAATAATGCCCCTATAATTATCGTAACACAATATTGGAATTTATGGGTTAAGTTTTTAATGGGTTAAGTAAGAACACGTAATCCTAATCGTCATTTCATGTGAGAAACCGTAATTATGTTTGGGCTTCAAGTTGAGCCTTCTGATGGGATTTGGTGATTGGGCGATTGATGGGCCATCCAAGAAGAAGTTTATGGACTAAGGGAATTTTTGGGCTTTAGGATAAGGCCCATTAGAAAGGCTTGGGCCCAATTTGGAAAATTGGGCCATAAGTGGGCCATAATTGCCTTGATGATTATGAAATATTGGACCATCAGAATGCCAATTGTTTGGACTAGAATAAATGGTTGGGCCTCCAGATAAGTCCATGTAGAGGTTTGGGCCCAATTTGGAAGATTTGGCCATGTATTGGGCCTTGCTTGATTATTTAGCTTTTGGGGCATCTAGAGTTTAAGTTTGTGCCTTGGCTTTGGACCAAGCTAGGTTAGGGGTCAAATGGTCTTTTTACCCCAAGTATGGACTTATGGTTATGTATTGGAACCCAATTATTAATTGGGTGTTGTTTTGATGATTGACAGTTTAGGGATCTGTCATCCAGCAGCTAAGGATTTATTCGCGGGACTTCAGCAGTGCGATGTGAGTCTCATCACTGTTTGTATGGGTCTAAGGCACCAATGCCGGCCCATTTAGTTTATGTATGGTAGGAAGACCCGGGGGTTAGCCCTAGACATTATGTATGAAAGACCAGGAGGAGGATCCTAGCACACTGTATGCTATTATGTATGGTAGGAAGACCCGGGGGTTAGCCCTAGGCAATATGTATGAAAGACCAGGAGGTGGCTCCTAGCACATTGTATGCTGATTAGCTAAGTAGAACAGTATGTATGCTAGTTGTCTTTGTGATGCTTGCATGGAAGAGCAGGAGGTGGCTCTTGGCACTTGTCTGTAAGCCCGAAGGAGGTGGCCCCCGGCTTGGTAAGAAAGACCACGTGGCGGCCCGTGACATAATGGCAAAACTATGTATTGGCACATAACATTTTATTTGATTATGATATATGATTGTTTTGTATGGATCACAATTATGTATGGTAGTATCCGGTTGAAAGACACCGGAGGGGTAGGCCAGCACCCAGATATGATAGGCATCATGTTGATATGTATGGTATGTGGTATATGGGGAACTCACTAAGCTTCGTGCTTACGGTTTTCAGTTTTGGTTTTAAGCACTTCGTTTTCAAAGAAAAGGAGCCGGCTAGATCGCAGTGCATCACACTATGTTTTCCGCATATGAGATCTTTGGGATTACACTCTGATATTGTTTTATGATAACATGTTTTGATTATTGACACTTTGGTTTTGACATGGGATGTTATTATGAATGTTTTTATACCGTTGGTTTTATAATAACTTAATTAAAAGTGAAATTTTTGGTCTTAAATTTTAGGATGTTACAAGTTGGTATCAGAGCCCTGGTTTGAGGGATTCGGACACACTCTCGGGTGTGTTTGGACTCAAATCTAGGGTTTGAGAGATTTTTACAAGAAAAATATTTTTTCTAAAATTTAAAATCAAGGGTTTTGATAAATAAATAGGAGTGTGATGCGTACAATCAGCCGAGCTCAAGTAAGTGGTTCCCAAAATACCAATACATGTTTGTTACGTGATATGATATGATTATGTGATTCGCATGCTAGATTAGGGCTAAGGATCTAGGAAGGATGCCATATATGCCTACTGTATGTGCTTACTGAACTGCATGCTAGTACTGATTAGTCAGTGATGTGATGGCATGTTTAGGTTATGCCTGATTATATGAGCCTTAGTATTGCATGCGAGTATAGACTCCTGAGAGGAGGATAGAATGGTTTGATCGGAGTATGTTGCTTAGATTTTCCATTGTCTGAATGTTGCTTGCTTTGTGCTTTGTGGGACTCTTAGCAATGTGAGCTAGCTGCTAAGTGAATATGTTAAGTCACATGTGGCACGAGCTGGATAATCTCAGAGTGATGGACTTGACCCTCTCGTCTGAGTCCAACTGTTCTAGGGTTGAGTCTTTTACTCGAAGGATTATCTGATCTCTATTGCATGTGGCTATATTCATGATGTAGCTAGTTGACATTAAAGGGAATCCTTCAGCAAACGAGGACTGGGTGGGTTTGGGAACCTAGGAAAGCCTAGGATATGCTATAGTGGGTTAATAGTATGGTTCAGTAAGAACATGCATGATGGTCTGAAAAAGTGACTTAGAGGATTCAGGAGGATTGTTGAGGAAAGTATGGATAAGTGTGGAAGGTAGTATTGGGCCGTACTACTGAAAGCACAGGATCTATACTCGAAGCGGTGAGAGTCTTGGAAAATCTAAGGAGCTTATGAGAGGTGGATTCTTGGGTGAATTCTGATTGTTGGCTTGATTGTATTTCAGTTTGGAGATGAGCTCTCAGGGAGATGGTTCATGTTCGGGTTCTGGCATAGGTGTAGGTGATGAGTCGATCAGCGAGTAGATGCGGGAGTTCCTCTCGTCGGAGATTACCCGCGGTATGTTGGAGCAGACTCCGGTGATCTTGGGGGCAGTCGAGGAAGGGATATTGGACGTATTGGATAGCTGTCTTGGGGCCTTTCGGGTTGAGACTATAGTAGGGCAGCTAGGGGCTCATCTGGAGCCCAAGGCTTGTGAATCCCTAGGATCCTTCAGGGAGGAGGATCCTCTTGTTAGCTTTAGTCATTCAGGATCGGAGAAATTTCGTACGCCGAGCCTTCAGGAGAGTCAACCACGTGATCAGATTGCTGCTGAAATTTCACGAGCCCTTCGTGAGGGATTACATGGTATCATTGGTCGGATCACTGACAGATTGGCTGTCAAATTAGAGGAGTGGGCCGCACTCTCACGTGCTGTAAGTGCAGCTGGTGGGGCTCGTAGTGAAGGAAATGTGAGTTTGGAAGCGCGACTCGGAAAAAGGAAGCGGACACCAATCTCAGGACGATTGGAAAAAGGTGGAGAATCCGACTCAGCTGACTTGGGTGTAGGAAGTCAGGGAGATCTGGAGGTGTGTGGAAAGTGTGAGGGAACCCATGGGTTTGCTTGTCACAAGTTTAGGTGTTTCAAGTGTGGAGAAAGTGGGCATGTGCATCGAGATTGTAAGAAGGATCAGATATGTTTTCAGTGTCACCAGCCAGGTCATTTCAAGTCCTGTTGTCCTAATTTGGAGGCGGAGAAAGTTCAGGTTCCAACGCCCATCGTTTCGCAGGAAGTCAAGATCGAGCCGCAATAGATCGCTGATATGTAATTTGAACTCCCCTTTTTCTGTAATGATCTTATTGTGTAATTACTCTTGATCAGTAATTGTATTTGCTTTGGAATCTCACTGAGTAGGAATAAGTATATCCTGGAGTTATATTCCTTATGTTTGAGTTATATTCCATTTGCATACCATGAATCTTAGAGTACTAGTTCGAGGTCGTCTCCTTATATAGAGGGATTCTTAGATTGCGGTAGCTATGGCAGGGGTGATTGGGACTCGGGAAGTGTTTCATTAGTCTTCAATAGTGGTAATGCTTTAGTGTTGGTTACTTTTACAACACTAACAGTGGTAAGCATTGATTTCCAGCAGGTTGATCATTGGATGGTAAGAAGGATTGAGAATCCTTCCAGTCTTGTGTGTTGTAGGATGTTATTTGAATCAAAGTGGGGGAGAATCGTCCAGATATCCCGAAACAGAAGCAAGTGTGAAATTGGGATGAGCTCGTATCCCCATCAGGAAAGGAAAGGTGCCCCAAGTGGAGGATAGTGTGAATTGGTCCAATGGAAGTTCGGGAAACTTCCCGACTTTGGGACCACATCTAATTGATGTGTAGCAGACTATGGGGAACCAGGTTGAGGATCCCAGTCAGGACATGAGTTCAGTGTGATAGGTTAGATCGTGTGTGTGCTCGACTTTGGGTGTGTTCGGACTGGTAATCAGTGGTAAGACTATGGTCAGCGGTTGAGTTAGCGTATGAAGTGATGTAAGACTGCGGGATAGCCGTAGCATTCACCAGCGGCCAGATAGCATGGGGAATGTGGTAAGACTGCGAGGTGGCCCATAGCAGTAGTCAGCAGACAATGTAGAAGTGTTGTAAGACTACGGGGCACTAGTTAGCAGGTAGTGTGGAAGTGTTGTAAGACTGCGGTGTAACCCGTAG
This sequence comes from Lactuca virosa, assembly GCF_052849685.1. Taxonomy (NCBI): domain Eukaryota; kingdom Viridiplantae; phylum Streptophyta; class Magnoliopsida; order Asterales; family Asteraceae; genus Lactuca; species Lactuca virosa. Next base: position 333,641,865 of record NC_136433.1, read on the forward strand.
CATTCACTAGTTGGAAGATAAAGCAGAAGCATTGTAAGACTGCGGGGTGGCCCATAGCATTCGTTAGTTAGCCGTTAGTATAGGGGTATAGTAAGACTGCGGGGGTGGCCCGTATCATTCACTAGTGGTCAGTTAGTATGGGAGTATTGTAAGATTGAGGGGTGGCCCATAGCGTTCACCGGTCCCTATTTGACAATGAGAATGTGACAGATTTGTTATTCAATCACGGATTCCTTCAGATGACTTAGGCCACAATATGATCAGATTCGGGAAACGGTAGGTCGTTGGAGACCAGGCGTGATGTAAGACTACGGTGGTTCTAGCAACATTTATTTTCGTATTTGATTCGATGGCGACAGGTAGTCGGACTGTCATGATCGGGAAGATCAGAAGGAATAATGTAGCCATGAGTGGCAATATGGTTAGGGCAGATTTCGATAGCCGAAGTTATCTTTGGAAGTCGCGTGGGGTGACTGTGAGGTTGCTCTTGGCTCATAAACGGACAGGAATTCAGTATTACAGATAAGTTGGAGACCAGGGAGGTCTCGGTTGCCTTTGGAAAGCAGATAGGAGGCAATGGATGCTTCGGACAGTAGTAGTGATTTGGGGATTTGTGTGTGTGGGGTAGTTTGATGATCGAAAGTGGTAAGTCACTTACACTGGGATTAAATAATCTCAGAGTAATTGATTTGACCATGTTGCGCAACTCTCGTCTGAGTCTAACCGTTGCAGGGATGAGTCTCCTACTCGAAGGATTATCTGAGCCTACTGTCAAGTATAATGGTTCTGTAGGGATTCAACATTAATGATTTTATATGGGCGGTCTGTCAGGGAGTCAGACAATCTCGAGACTTCAGATTTCAGATGGAGTGGATGTGATCATGATGCAAGGTATTCGTTCATCTTCGGGTTTTAGAACCCTACGAGGGTTGGTTCCGGTTGCCTTGGGAATGTTAGGGTATGATCGGGATTGTAGCCATGTCACTTGAGTGGTTTGGCGTGACAGGAATGGTAAGGAATGATTTCATGGACAAAATCTAATTTAAGTGGGGGAGAGTTGTAACATCCCGTTTATTAAATAAATAAATAGATAAAATTAATGAATGAATAGTAGCCCTAAAATCCCTAATATTTAACAGGGTGTTGGTCTTCGGGAGTTAAAAGCCATAATTGAGAGTTTGGGGGTTAAAATGTAATTTTTGGATTTATATGTAAAGAATTTTGAAGGTTGAGGGCTGTTTAGTAAATAATGGGTTTAATTTGAAAGGATTTTTGAAGACAAGGGCTGCATGGTAATTATAAGGACTTATTATGACAAGATTTTTAGAGGCAGGGGCTAATGCGTAAACTCTTGATTTAAACTGAAAAAGATCTTGAAGAGAGGGTCTGAATGGAAATATTGGAGTTGTTTTAAAAAAAGATTTAATGGGGAGGGACCAGAATTAGATAAATGAGCATAAGTTTGAAATGCATACGGGATTAAACCCGGTTCCCTACACCCCTCTCATGGAACTGATGGATGTAACTAACCCTAACCCTACTCTCGTATCAAGCAGCCGCCACCCTTACTTCAACCATCTCTGGCGCCTCCCTCCCCGTCGCTGAAACACCACCCGTTGTACTCCTGTTGTCGGCGACAACGAGAACCACCGGCGAAGCGGTGAGCCCCCACAGCTACCTTTCCGTTGTCCTCCTCCTTCTTCTTTTCTTTTCTGTCGCCGCTCATAGCCGCCCTCTGCTGTTATCGGTGATTTTCCGCTCATCTTTCGCTCCTGACGTTATTCCACAGCAGCCAGTCACCGCCGCTGCCGCCGTTCGAACAACCCTCCCTCTAGTGCTCCGATCGAAGTTCACCACCATTACGAAGGATCAGCTGAGTTCGTTTGGGTGTGTGCTCACGAGTATGTGTGTTGATGTGTCGGGTTCAGTTGCATATGTGTGTAGATGGCCGGAAGTCACAAGCAACCACCATGGCAGCCAACCATGGTGGTTGTCGCCATGAATGTCTACTTTTGCCGCCACCAGACACCGTGAGGTGGTGGCTGTGAGTGTGCGATATGGTATTGGTGTGTGTCTTCGATATGGAGTTGCATAAGCATTCTGAGCCAGAAAACTCGAAGAAAACCCGTCACCACCACCGTGAGGTGGTGGCTGACACCGATTTCCGTTTTCTACCACCTCACGCCGCCATTTTGTAGCCACCAGCCGCCACCTTGGGTGGCTGTGTGCGCTTGGGTGTGAATTGGACTGTTATTCGGGATATTTTGATGTGTTTTGGCCTAATATAACAACCACCACCATCGTGAGGTGGTGGCTGCCGCCGTCGACCACCATCGCCCGAGGTGCCTGTGGGTGGTGCTCGACATAGTGAAACCCTAATCGGCCCAATAGCTTAATCTTGGACTTAATGGACTTGTGTTTGGGGTTGGAAACCCTAATTAGGGCTTAGAAAATCCTAATTTTTGGAGATGCTAGTTTTGGATTACCGGGACCGCGTTGAAATCGTTAATTAAATTTCTAAATAATACATAATAATGCCCCTATAATTATCGTAACACAATATTGGAATTTATGGGTTAAGTTATTAATGGGTTAAGTAAGAACACTTAACCCTAATCGTCATTTCATGTGAGAAACCGTAATTATGTTTGGGCTTCAAGTTGGGCCTTCTGATGGGATTTGGTAATTAGGCTATTGATGGGCCATCCAAGAACAAGTTTATGGACTAAGGAAATTATTGGGCTTTAGGATAAGGCCCATTGGAAAGGCTTGGGCCCAATTTGGAAAATTGGGCCATAAGTGGGCCATAATTGGCCTTGATGATTATGAAATTTGGACCATCAGAATGCTAATTGTTTGGACTAGAATAAATGGTTGGGCCTCTAGATAAGTCCATGTAGAGGTTTTGGCCCAATTTGGAAGATTGGGCCATATATTAGGCCTTACTTGATTATTTAACTTTTGGGGCTCCATAGTTTAAGTTTGGGCCTTGGCTTTGGACCAAGCTAGGTTAGGGGTAAAATGGTCTTTTTACCCCAAGACCAACTACAGGTCTATAAATATAACCACTACCCAACTACCAGGGTGCTGATCCAACAAAACTTGCCATCACTTAACTACCTTATCCTCCAAGATACTAAGCTAACAGAGCATAACATCATATCATTATCCTATCTACCAGGATACTAGCAAGCATATCATCACATAAGCATAACAAGCTCTAAACAACAATTCAAAGGGCCGGCCTTGGTGCCTTAGACCCTTGAGTACAGTGAGGATAACTCACCTGAAACGAAGAACCGAACCACGAAAGCACACTCCCGAAGCACTGCTCCAAACCCCAACACCTATTGCCATCAATGGACCATTGACATAGATAACCAATTACCATAACACCCATGAAGGTCAAAGTCAAAGTCCAGGCCAAAGTCAAACTTCATGACTGACTCAACTCGCCGAGTCACCCCAAGACTCGTCGAGTTCAACGATCTCCGAGTCCCATCCTGCTCAACTCACCGAGTCACCTCCCGACTCACTGCTTCGAGGTTTAACCAGAAGAGATTGGGGTTCTGCGACCAGACTCGCCGAGTCCAAGAACAGACTCGCCGAGTCCAAGGCAATCTTCAATAGACTTGCCGAGTTGTTCTTCCAACTCGCCGAGTCCATGCACATGTTCATACAACTCGTCGAGTACACCCATGTGACTTGCCGAGTCTCTCCAGTTCTCAATCCATACAGTGGCTTTTCGAACCATGCAGGGGCTCCAATCCATAGATCCACTCTTCTACAGTCTAACCCTCACATAAAGTGGAAAACTTTACGTGAAACCAAGGAGATATAGGCCCAAAACACTCTAGGGCTAGGGTTAAGGACTAGGGGGCTTCACCAACAACTTTTAGACAGGAGCTTTATGACATTTTGGACCATCACAAGCCTAGATCTGAGGTAGCAATCTCATATCTAAGCCTCTAACTCGAAATAGCTCTCAATCATACCAAAAATGCCCCAAATCTCAAATGATAAAAGATCTAGATGCAAAAGAGCCTATGCAACAGATTATTACCTCCAATATAAGCTCCAAATGAAGTAGATCTCGGATCTACACCACTCCTTTGCAGCAAGCCTCTTGATCTTCAATCCCCTTTCCAAGATTTCCTCCTCCAAAGCTCTATTCTCTCTATTAATGGAGGCTCACTCGATTTTAGGGTTTCTGGATCTCAAAAGGGTAGTAAAGAGGCTAAGGGTGGGGTATAATGTTCTTTATATAGGGCACAACCCCCAGGATTAGGGTTTTCTCTCTACAACACCAACTCATCGAGTCTAAGCCGCCGACTCGGCGAGTTGGCCACTAAAACCACGACAGAATCCCGCTCCGACTCGGCAAGTAAGCAGACCTACTCGTCGAGTCCCTTCTTTTATTTACACTTTTGTCCCTTCATTGAACTTCTGAAATTTCAGGATGTTACAACTCTCCCCCACTTAAATTAGGCTTCGTCCTCGAAGCCTACTGCAGCATACGCTTCAGAACAAACCCCTTGCACTGCAGACTCTAATTTCTCAATCAAATCAGGTTTTTACAAACCCTACTTTTGCATCTCTTTTAAAATGGATTATTCTCGCGTGGCATCCTTGCCACTACTCCAAGCCGACCATTGGCCTTTCATCTCAAAAGCACCACCTATCAATCACGAATCACCCGATAATACTAACCCTTCATATCAGGGGCACACTTCCGCGCCCTGCAAACGCTAGATTCTACAAACACCCACTGAGCTCTGCTAAGACACTAATCCATCTTCCTTTGCCCAAGATTGGCGATAACCCTGATAACTTGCAACCTGGAACGAACCCTGTTCCCCTTTCTGATTCTTTCCCTTACGCACTGATAGGATACTGCATCCTTCGGCTCCCATAACCCATCAACCAACCATATCACGTAACCACTCGTACCTGGCCCAATCAGCCTCGGGTGGAATACCAGGCACGCCTATAACGGGTCCAGTCATTCCCAGGATGGTATACCCACACATCCTCATGTATGTTTGGCCCAATCAACCCTCGGGTTGGAATACCAAACACACCAGGTCCAATCAATCATAGGGTCCGGTCATCCTCATGATGGAATACCCTAGATTGGAATACCTCCACATACATGACCCAAACCTACAACCATGCTCGGGACCCAAGGACCTTGTCCTTGCGTCACCCTTGAACCCATCGGTTCGACACAACTGAGTGTAACCCAATCACACCTCCTTATCACGATTTCTAGGTCCTCGCCCTCCGACTGCAATATCCTTATACAACCCTCATCACCGGTCCAGATTACACCCGAGTCTGTCAACCTGCCATCTCACTTTCCTCTGTCCAAATCTCCAATCTGGAATTACTATCCTTCTCCTCTTCCAAGGAGACTGAAATCATGTCTACATATCATCCAATCATTGTCACAATGACAGCACCTCACTATACATCACCCCTTAGCAGCGCACACCGCTATCTCATAACATGCATACATACCTAGAGACTGATCGCATAACCAGCAATCCAAACATAGCCTGCCGCATTTCCTCGGCATTTCCACCATTCGGGGACAACCCCACCAGCCGCTATCACATAGCAGCATCCTCCCTACTTGCTCCAAGATCCATGATACGTGCCAAGCCCTTACTACAACTGAACCGCCTCATTGCACCACTCCAACGATCAACATTCAAACCGCGACAGGTAACACTCTACACCCAGCAACTCATCCGAGAATTTCTAATTCTCCCCCACTTAGAGCACTAGCTATTATACACAGGCAGCGAGGCTGACATGCTGCTCAATCGTACCCCACTAATACACCGAACTTCAAGGAACCTAAGTTCCTACTGAAAGTTTCCAATTCCCCGAATCATGACCTTCCTTTCTCACGAATTCCACACCGGATACTATCTCTCTAAAAACTCTCAATACTAACTCTTCTCTAACACATACAACACTTTATATCTCATGCGAGAAGCAACAACACATAATCATAACATAAACGAGATAAAGCAGAAAAACATATCGGCTGACACCTCTGGTGCTGACCTGATCTCCTTGGTCACAAGCTGATAAGCACGCCCTGGAGACTTCGGAGGCTCTGCTCGACCCTGACTCCCATCAGTAAGTCTCAAAGTGGTTGGCGCTGGGGCCTGCACTGACCTGGCAGCCAGCAGAGGACACTGGGCCTTCACATGGCCCACCTGATCACAATGATAACAAAGTCGGACTCCTGCAGCTGGAGTTGACTGCCTGCAATCTCTGGCTATGTGGCCCTCCTTGCCACACTTGTGGCACCCTGAAGAAGAATGAACACTTCCCTCGTGCACCTTGTCGCACTTCCCGCAAGTGCGACTCCTCTGACCTCCCTGTCGATAATCAGTGGGCCTCATCCGCTTCGGTGCAGGCTGCGACTGCACCAGGGCCTGCCTCTGCTCTCTCAACTGGAGCTCAATCTCTAACTCGCACCGCCTAGCGGCCTCCTACAACTCCAACAAGGTACTACACCTCTGCGTGGATACGAACTGCCTGATGTTCATCTTGAGCATGCTCAGATATCGAGTCATCTGAGCCTGCTCCGAAGCAAACTCAGGGCAAAACATCGCCCTCTCCGTGAACATCTTGGTGATCTCCGTCACCGACTCAGAATCCTGCTTCAGCTCTAAAAACTCCTGAGCCAATCTCTCCCGCTCCACCCGCGGAACATAACGAGTACTGAACATGTCTCAGAACTGGTCCCAAGTAACCGTAGCTCTCTGCGCATCAGAATACGATCCCGTGGTCAACCTCCACCAATCCTTCGCCCCGAGCCTCAACAGGTTCAGAGCACACCTCACCCTCTGATCAGCAGGGCATGAACATGTGAAGAAACATCCCTCCACATCTGACAACCATCTCATAGCTACAATCGGATCCTGAACTCCATCAAAAGTAGGGGGCTTCGTATTGTCGAAATCCCGATACTGAAAGCCCCGACTGGTTCCTCCCCCTGCCGCTGCCACAGCCGATGCGGCTGCCGCGGCCGCTGTCTCTGCCAGAGCTGCATAGCGCTCATCAACATACTCAACCATGGCGGTCTTGATCGACCCAAACATTTCCGGTAACTCGGGCCGGAACATAGCATCAACTTCCTCATGCAGGATCTCCCGAATCCTAGCATCCAACTCATCCGTCCTCATCTGACCAATAACCTCGGGTGGTGCTGATCCATCCTGACCACCCTCTCCCGATCCCAAACCAGATCCTGACTCGAAACGTCTCACATCCGCCATACTGCAATAAACCACAAGAACCTCAGATACCTCACATAACCGCCGCGAACTAACCTCTAACCAACAACCTAGGGGTTGTGACTTCCTTGACACGCGTATGGGTCCTGTGCTTTCAGTAGTACGGGCCCATACTACCTTCCACACCTACCCATATTTGTCTCAAGTATCACCACAACGCCTTAAGCACAAACATACTGTCACACCCCAAAACCAAGAACGGCGGAAACGTTTTGGGGTGAAAACAGTTTTAGCATCTAAATAGTTTAATAAAAGGTTAGAAAGCTTGAAAAATCCATTAGTTTGATAGCAATTTGAAAGTAGTAGCAAATCTTCTTGTTTGTTCTAGTTATTAATCACATGTGATTAAAGCAATAACTAGAAGTGTTCAACTTGTATTCCCCCCCCCCCCCCATAAAAGCATTTAAAATCATTTAAAAGGTTAATTCAGGGGTATGAACTCACCTGCAGTGAGTGGATTGGATGGAAGTGCCGGGTAGGATGCTAGGTGTCAAGTGAGGACTTGAACACACACACAGATCCTATGTAACATGTAGTGATACATAAATGTATCTAATTAGTCATTTAACAACTAATTAATCAAGTAAATGCCTCCTAATACATGGAAACACTTTGTTTTAAGTGCTAGGAGTGCTAAAGGGTTGCATCTAAGGAGAGTATGGCCTCACATTGGAGTTTACTCCTCATATGGTAACACCATATGAGTTTACGGTTCTTGGACCAATTCCCCCATGAGTTTACGGCCGTAAACTCATGGTAGTTGGTGCATTTGTGTGTTTTAAGGTCTTATACCTCACAAGAAAGTGTTCTAGATTTAAATCAAAGGCTTAGGAAGTGGTTAGGGCTCGAAATGGCTCACCTTTGGAGTTTACGGTCCTTGGACCACCCTTGGGAGTTTACGGTCGTAAACCCTTGAGTTTATGGTCGTAAACCCATGAGTTTACGGCCGTAAACTCATGGTTACTCCAACCATTTCGTGTCTTGGGGTTTCTAGTTCATGCATGCAAGGTTCTAGCCTTTTATCCAAGCCGTAGAATGTGTTAGGGGCACCAAAACACCACTTGATGGTGTTTACGGTTCAAGGAGATCCCTTGACCGTAAAGACATATGTTCTTGGGGATTTTGATGTTCTTCCAATGGATTAACAAATATCCTAAGCAAATAACTAGATAGGAGGAGTGTACTTACTTATAGGAAGCTTGTAAGAGTGTTTAGGACCCAAGAACACTAGTGTGTGTGCTTGGTGTTCTTGGTGTTTTGAAGAACACTTGAAGATCTAAGTAAAAATCAAGAATCCATGGATGAAATGATGTATAAACACTAGATAAATTGTTGTATGAACGAATCAAGGAAGGAAATACTTACATTTTTGGAGGATTTGAAGAGATGTGATATGATACTTGAGAGAGAAAAGGTGGTGTTCTTGAGGTTGGAAGTGTAAAGTGAGAGAGTGGGGAGTAAACTCATGCTATATGCATGAGTTCAAGGTGAAGAGGAGTTTACGGCCCAAACTCCTCATGTTTGGCCGTAAACACCTTGTTGTGGTGTAAGTTGTTTACTTGTTACACATTACTCCTAGAAAACACTTCTGTTTATTTGATCGTTTCGTGAATTTATTTTAAAAAAACCCAAACGGACTTTAATCCGGCCAAAAATGTACTGAAATGAATTTGACTATTATTTGTAGTGCTTGACTGTAGAGTTTATACAAATGAAAATTTCGGGTTGTCACATCATCCCCCCCGTTAGAGGGAATTTCCTCCCGAAATTAGAGTTCAAGTAACTAAGTTATTACAAAATAACTAAGCAAAAAGATGAGGGTATTTAAGTTTCATTTGATCCTCGCGCTCCCATGTGAATTCCGGTCCTCGCTCGGCGTTCCAGCGAACCTTCACAATTGGGATGCGGCTTTGTTTCGTTCGTTTGACCTCTCGGTCCATGATCTCTACAGGTTCTTCCACGAAGTTGAGGCTCTCGTTGATCTCGATCTCGTCGAGTGGAATTACAAGAGTCTCATCAGATAGGCACTTTTTCAAGTTCGAGACGTGGAAGGTAGGATGTACGTTACTGAGTTCGCGGGGTAGATTGAGTTTGTAAGCTACAGGGCCGATTCTAGCGAGAATCTCGAAAGGCCCTATGTACCTTGGATTTAGCTTTCCTCGCTTTCCGAAGCGTATCAAGCCCTTCCAGGGTGAGACTTTCAAAAGGACTCGGTCTGCCACCTGGAACTCCAAAGGTTTCCTTCGTTTGTCTGCATAGCTTTTCTGTCGGTCTCTAGAGGCTTTCAATCGTTCACGAATCTGAACGATCTTCTCTGTCGTTTCCCGAATGATCTTCGGACCCGTGAGAGTGCTGTCAGGAACTCGTCCTTTAGCTAACTGAGTGTCACCCACCTCAGCCCAGCACAGAGGGGATCTGCACTTCCGGCCATAGAGGGCTTCAAATGGAGCAGCCTTGATGATCGTGTTATAACTGTTGTTGTAAGAGAATTCGACGAGAGGTAAGTGGGTATCCCACGCCTTCCCAAAGTCGACCACACAGGCTCGCAGCATATCCTCCAAGGTTTGGATAGTTCTCTCACTTTGTCCGTCGGTCTGTGGATGGTAGGCTGTACTCATGTCCAGCCTCATTCCTAGGGAGCTTTGTAGGGACTGCCAGAATCTCGAGGTGAATCTACTATCTCTGTCGGAGATAATGGATATAGGAACACCATGCAGTCGTACGATCTCCCTAATGTATGTTCTCGTGAGCTTCTCCATTTTGTGGGTTTCTTTGATGGGTAGGAAGTGTGCGGACTTGGTCAATCTGTCGACGATGACCCAAATGGTATCAAGTCCACCCGTTGTCTTGGGTAGCTTGGTTATGAAGTCCATAGTGATCCGCTCCCACTTCCATTCAGGTATCTCCGGTTGCTGAAGTAAACCTGATGGTTTCTGGTATTCGACCTTGACCTTAGCGCAAGTAAGGCATTTACTCACGAAGGTAGCAATCTCTGCTTTCATGCTAGGCCACCAGTATGATTTCTTGAGATCCAGATACATCTTATCTGAACCTGGGTGGACGGAATATCGAGTGTTGTGGGCTTCCTTCATGACCAAGTCTCTGAAGCCATCGTGATGCGGTGTCCAGATCCGGTCCATGAGGTATAAGGCTCCGTCACCCTTGACTTCCAAGTTCTTATCCATTCCACGCAGGGATTCTCCCGCCACATTTTCAGGTTTTAAGGCTTCGAGCTGAGCCTCCTTAATTTGTGCGGATAGATGCGAATGGATAGTTATTGTTAATGACTTGACTCTTCGACCAGAATATTCCTTACGACTTAGGGCGTCTGCTACTACATTGGCTTTACCCGGATGATAACGAATTTCGCATTCGTAGTCATTGAGTAGTTCGACCCACCGTCGTTGTCTCATATTGAGCTCCTTCTGGTTGAATATGTGTTGTAGGCTCTTGTGGTCTGTGAAGATAATGCTCTTTGTACCGTTCAGGCAGTGTCTCCAGATCTTCAAAGCGAACACAACCGCTCCTAATTCGAGATCGTGTGTGGTGTAGTTGACCTTGTGTGTCTTCAGTTGTCTTGAGGCGTAGGCGATGACCTTACATCGTTGCATCAGAACACAGCCGAGCCCTTGATTTGACGCATCGCAATAGACCACGAAGTCTTCTGTTCCTTCGGGGAGGGACAGTATCGGTGCGGTGCACAAGGCTCGCTTCAGCGTTTGGAACGTTTTCTCCTGCTTCTCTTCCCAGTCAAAGGCCACGCCTTTCTGGGTCAATGTCGTAAGGGGTTTCGCGATCCGAGAGAAGTTTTGAATGAACCTTCGGTAGTAGCCAGCGAGGCCTAGAAATTGACGAATTTCCGTAGGCGTCTTCGGTGCTGACCAGTTCTCGATGGCTTTAATTTTGGAAGGGTCCACGTGGATTCCCTCTTCGCTAACCACGTGTCCTAAGAATTCGACTCTTCGGATCCAAAATTCGCATTTGGAGAACTTCGCATAAAGCTTCTCTGATCGTAAGGTTTCTAGGACTTGTCGTAAATAATCGCTATGTTCCTCCTTACTTCGAGAGTAGATAAGTATATCATCAATGAAGACGATGACGAACTGATCCAAGTAAGGACGACATACCCTATTCATTAAGTCCATGAATACTGTGGGCGCATTGGTCAGTCCGAATGGCATCACTACAAACTCGTAGTGTCCGTAACGAGTTCGGAAGGCTGTCTTCGGAACATCCTCCTCCAGCACTCGTAACTGGTGATACTCGGTCCTCAGATCAATCTTGGAGAAGTAGCTCGCCCTTTGTAGTTGGTCAAATAAATCGTCTATGCGCGGAAGAGGGTAACGATTTTTGATCGTGAGCTTGTTGAGTTCCCTATAATCGATGCACATACAGAACGATCTGTCTTTCTTCTTTACGAACAAGACTGGTGCTCCCCAGGGTGAGAAGCTTGGTCTTATAAAGCCCTTGCTGAGCAGTTCGTTAAGTTGACCGGAAAGTTCCTGTATCTCAGCAGGTGCTAGACGATAGGGCGATTTGGCTACGGGGGTAGCTCCTGGAATTTAGTCGATTCTGAATTCGACTTGACGTTGGGGAGGTAAACCCGGTAGCTCTTCCGGAAAGACGTCGGGGAAGTCGCGTACTACGGGGAGGTCTTTTAGGTCTTTTGTTTTCTAGCTCGAGTCGACGACGTGCGCCAGGAATGCACAATATTCCTTACGCAAGTACTTCTGGGCTTGAATACTTGAGATGATACAAAGGCTCGTACTGGGTTTGTCTCCGTATATCAACAAGGTTTCGTTACTCGGTAGGTTTAGACGGATGGCTTTGTCGAAACACAAGATATCGGTACGATGGAGACTCAACCAGTCCATGCCCAAGATGACATCGAAGCTCTTGATTGGTACTGGTATGAGGTCGATTGGAAACGAATGATTATCTAGTGTGAGGGTACAGCCTATGTAGATCTCGTTAGAACTCTCTGTCTTTCCGTTAGCCATTTCTACGACGAAGGTTTCTTTTAGTGGTTTCGGTGATTGTTTAAGTAAGTGTTTAAAGTTTTGGTTTACGAAGCTCCTTTCCGCCCCACTATCAAATAGGATACAAGCATAAGAGTTATCGAGAAGGAACGTACCCGTGACTACTGTGGGGTCTGCTACTGCTTCAGTGTGGCCAATAGCAAGTAGTCTCCCTGCTCCACCCGCATTCCCCGCCTTTGGACTGTTTCTTTTGAAGTGTCCTATCTCGCCACAACCATAGCAGGCCTGACTTACTCCAGTACTAGGGACCTGGGAAATGGGTTTGGGTGGTGTTCTGCAAAACCGGGCAGTATGGCCCTTCCGGTCGCAGTTAGTGCAGTGTATCTCATGGCAGGGGCCGTTATGATGGAAATTGCACTTGGTGCACTTGGGTAGGTTCCCTGCATATGTTTTGGCTGGTGCAGGGACAGTAAGAGTAGTGGCAGCATGAACAACCACAGTTTGTTGGTTCTTGGAGGAGGACTGAGCTGATTTGCCCTTCCTTCGGTCCCCACGCTTCCTTTTGTTGTCAGATGTCTGGATTGATGCGGGGGTAGTTGTTGTGGTTGTTGATGGGGTATGAGGAACTTCATGATCGATCAGCCTTTGGGCCAATTCCTTGGCACTATCAAAGGTCGCAGGGTGTGATGCTAGAACGTTCCCACGATATGGGGGTACCAGACCCCAGATGTATCTTTCGATCTTTTTGTTTTTGGTGGGGACCATGTTAGGACACAGAGCCACCAGGTCGTAGAACCTGGCTGTATAAGCCACTATGTCGGAACCCTGCATTTTGAGGTTCCAGAGTTCCTCCTCGAGTTTCTGAATTTCGCCCCTCGGGCAGTACTCCCTCGTCAGAAGGTCCTTCAGTGTATCCCAACCCATGGTGTTAGCTGTTACCAGTGAGAGAGATTTGACATGGCCATTCCACCACGTCAGGGCCCTTTGGGTGAAGGTGCAAGCAGCAAACTTTATCTTGCTTCCTTCAGGGCACGAGCATTGGGACAGTGCAAGGATCCCTCCGGTTCCATTGAAGTATGTAGGTTTGCAGCTGATGAAATCTTTATATGTGCACTCCCGTGCACGTGGATGGATTTCACCATGGCTAGAGTTAGTGCCAGTCCCCGTTCCACTAACGCCACCAGAGTTTACTTGGGCCATGGCGGCGGTCACAGCTGCGGTTACAACTGCTTGAAACATCACCGGATCGAACTGCGGTGGGGATGGTGGTGGTGGAGTTTGATTCGCAGGTGTGTTTCTGGTCGGACGCTTGCGAGGCGGCATCTTTTACTGAAAGTTCATAAAGATGACGATAATAGTAAGAATCGATTGTAAGTATGATGAGAGTGTTTTCATGGACTAAATCGCCATAGTCCAACTATTAGATAGAGTCATAATAATAAAGTAGGGAAACATAAGAGTACAGGCTTTCCTATAGAGTAGACAATTGCCAATATCACTGGTATTAATGATGTATAATGAGTCGAGGGAGAATGACCTAACAGTAGGTCTCACGTCAAACCATAAGGGAAAACGTTGGCAGCTTAGAAGTCTAGTTAGAGTACTTTCAAAGTTAGGAATGTTTACAGACAAGTGGAACAGAGATACTGAAGAGAAAGGCTATTCTTTTGAGAAGAGCAAGGATGAGTAGATAATCCTCTACTGGCGACGGGCACCCCTTGGGCGAATCCTTAGGTCAGCCATAGTCTTTACGTGAGAATGGGGAAAGAATAGTTAATAGACGTACTAATCTAAGATACTTATAAGATGATCGTTATTAGTTGATCCAATACTTGCATAGTGCATACCAATTACATGCAACCAAAACAGGATAGACCTTCGAATAAGTGACCCTAACTCTAAATCCACAACCAAACAAGAAACAGGAAGTAAAGCAAATATCACAGATTCTGAGTCTATAACGCCTTAGTCGAATGTAACCTTATATTATCCACTTAGCAACTATTGCCCTACTAGTAACGACCTTTTTAGTTCTCACATATGTAATCTACAGTAATGTAGAATACCCCTATGGTATTCCGTTCTAATGTTCTCGTTGTGGTAGTGTTGGTAAGTTTTTAGACTTGTTGCAACATTACAATCATTCTTAGGCACATGCTAGTCACTCCTCAGAAAATATAGTTGATCAGGCTATATCCACTTAGGTTTGACTATATGTCTCTAAGCCTAATTGTGATGGTCAACAATCATAATACTTTTGTTATGTTCTAGTATGATACTGACCTTGGTACGAATAGATGTATATATATACTTAGTTAAATATTTTATTATTTAAAAGTATATATTCTTGGTCAGAGTGTTTTAATCCCGATGTGTTTATAGTTCGTATATCTTTTATGGGTTGATATACTTGATTCACTATAAACAGTGCTCTGATACCAATCTGTCACACCCCAAAACCAAGAACGGCGGAAACGTTCTGGGGTGTAGGACGTCATGTACAGTATCACAACAATGCATAATAGTAAAGACAAGCAACAACATCCATTGCATTAATATAATAATTGTAATACAAGCGTGTTCTGTACAGTTTGTAAGACACCAAAAGTATAATCAAAATAAAAGATGAGTCTTGTATGTGCTCCATCTTCTCAAAAGTTCCATATGTACCTATCTACTGATGATCTGAGAATACAAGTTATTTTGAAAGCGAGTATCAGCATAAAGCTGGTGAGTTCATAAGTATTTAGTGTCATTGCTTGTATAAAAATGTTAGTAACAATGTAGTGTAGTAATTGATTTCAAATGTTTTGTAAATAGTATACTCCCTAGAAAGCCCTATGTTTTCCAGTAAAAAGTAGTCTTCTACCAAGACCCGAGTGTTTTTATAATTGTCCTTTTGTAAATGTAAGGGTTTTTCCTTAGTGAAAACTATTAGTATAAAATATAGTTTACTTAAACGAGTATGTGACAAAGTCACAAAGTAATGAAATACAGACTCCAGATAGTACTGAATGAACAATAAGCCTCGAAAAGTCTATAGTAGTAATATGTAGACTCCAGGCGGTACGCCTCGAAAAGTCCAAAGTAGAAATATGTAGACTCCAGGCGATACGCCTCGAAAAGTCAAAGGTAGAAATATGTAGACTCCAGGCGATACGCCTCGAAAAGTCCAAAGTAGAAATATGTAGACTCCAGGCGATACGCCTCGAAAAGTCCATTTTTGCCTTAAATCCTTATTTAGTTAATTTAAGGTTTGAATGTGAACTCGTATGTAACCATGCTGATCGACGGCTGAATAACTGATGACCCTCCAGGTCACACGTAGTATGGTGACATTTTGTCACCCCTGGGCCTAGTCGGCTCGGACTGTAGCTAGCAGTCGGGATGTGGGAGTGTCTGTCCCGTATAGATTTATACACATAATGCCCGCTCTCCCTCCAGGAGACTCTGGTTACACAGTGATAGCACAATGAAGTGTCGTATCGAGAAGTAGTATGTCACATTCTGTTTTAGTATTTAATGTCTGTATAGTGTATAGTATGTTCTCTTGTATAGTGTATAGTATGTTCTCTTGTATAGTGTATAGTATGTTCTCTTTACTCAATATAGTACTTATGTAGTGACTCGTAAATGTATTGACTCTTGTATGGGTCGTTGTGATAGTAGTAGTGAGTAGTAATCCCTTAACTATACCTATAATAGTTAAATAGTAAGGTTGTTTGGATGCCTTTGTTACACAAAGGTACTGAACTGAAGTGAAAAGCCTTTATATCCTACACACACACACACATATATATATATATATATGTATATATATATATATATATATATATATATATATATATATATATATATATATATATATATGATATATAACTAAGAATTCAACGACATTCGGACAAATAACAGGATACCCTAAGTCCACAACCAAACAAGGAACAGGAAGTAAGGTGAGCTATCAGTCCTAAGTCCTTCAAGTCTTACTTATATAAATATACTGGTGTAGATATGGATTTGAAAATATTGCAAGCATAAAAGAGTTTGAAAACAGTTTTAGCATCTAAATAGTTTAATAAAAGGTTAGAAAGCTTGAAAAATCCATAAGTTTGATAGCAATTTGAAAGTAGTAGCAAATCTTCTTGTTTGTTCTAGTTATTAATCACATGTGATTAAAGCAATAACTAGAAGTGTTCAACTTGTATTCCCCCCCCTATAAAAGCATTTAAAATCATTTAAAAGGTTAATTCAGGGGTATGAACTCACCTGCAGTGAGTGGATTGGATGGAAGTGCCGGGTAGGATGCTAGGTGTCAAGTGAGGACTTGAACACACACACAGATCCTATGTAACATGTAGTGATTCATAAATGTATCTAATTAGTCATTTAACAACTAATTAATCAAGTAAATGCCTCCTAATACATGGAAACACTTTGTTTTAAGTGCTGGAGTGCTAAAGGGTTGCATCTAAGGAGAGTATGGCCTCACATTGGAGTTTACTCCTCATATGGTAACACCATATGAGTTTACGGTTCTTGGACCAATTCCCCCATGAGTTTACGGCCGTAAACTCATGGTAGTTGGTGAATTTGTGTGTTTTAAGGTCTTATACCTCACAATAAAGTGTTCTAGATTTAAATCAAAGGCTTAGGAAGTGGTTAGGGCTCGAAATGGCTCACCTTTGGAGTTTACGGTCCTTGGACCACCCTTGGGAGTTTACTGTCGTAAACCCTTGAGTTTACGGTCGTAAACCGATGAGTTTACGGTCGTAAACTCATGGTTACTCTAACCATTTCGTGTCTTGGGGTTTCTAGTTCATGCATGCAAGGTTCTAGTCTTTTATCCAAGCCATAGAATGTGTTAGGGGCACCAAAACACCACTTGATGGTGTTTACGGTTCAAGGAGATCCCTTGACCGTAAAGACATATGTTCTTGGGGATTTTGATGTTCTTCCAATGGATTAACAAATATCCTAAGAAAATAACTAGATAGGAGGAGTGTACTTACTTATAGGAAGCTTGTAAGAGTGTTTAGGACCCAAGAACACTAGTGTGTGTTCTTGGTGTTCTTGGTGTTTTGAAGAACACTTGAAGATCTAAGTAAAAATCAAGAATCCATGGATGAAATGATGTATAAACACTAGATAAATTGTTGTATGAACGAATCAAGGAAGGAAATACTTACATTTTTGGAGGATTTGAAGAGATGTGATATGATACTTGAGAGAGAAAAGGTGGTGTTCTTGAGGTTGGAAGTGTAAAGTGAGAGAGTGGGGAGTAAACTCATGCTATATGCATGAGTTCAAGGTGAAGAGGAGTTTACGGCCCAAACTCCTCATGTTTGGCCGTAAACACCTTGTTGTGGTGTAAGTTGTTTACTTGTTACACATTACTCCTAGAAAACACTTCTGTTTATTTGATCGTTTCGTGAATTTATTTTAAAAACACCCAAACGGACTTTAATCAAACCAAAAATGTACTGAAATGAATTTGACTATTATTTGTAGTGCTTGACTGTAGAGTTTATACAAATGAAAATTCCGGGTTGTCACACATACATAGCAAGCACTCAATCCTCACCCCTAGAGGAATACCGAATATCTCATATCAAGAAAACCCTAGGCTAGCAGGCATCACAAATCAGGCAATTCTATCATGCAATTCCTGAAGATCCCTAGCCTAGTACTAGCATGCTGTTCTAACATATCATATAAACAAATAACTTGTATGGTATTTTGGGGTAACTTACTGGCTCCGACTGATCGTACCCTCTGCGTCCTCCCTTACTTATTTTGAAAACCATTTGAAAACTATTTTTGAAAATCTCTCCTTGATTTGAGACTGGATTCACACGAATGTTCCTCCAATTCACTCAAACCAAGGCTCTGATACCAACTTGTAACAACCAAAAATTCCAACCAATTTAAAACATTTTTATTTCATTCAAAAACCATTAAGTTCATACATCTTGTTTTCAAAATAGTTTAGACATCAGAGTATCCCCCAGAACCATATCACATAAAACATAAAACATGAGGAGCGGTACGATCACGCCTTCACCTTGCCACGGTCTCCTGAAGTACCTGAAACAATAAACCACAACTGTAAGCCCGAAAGCTTAGTGAGTTCCCCCAAAGTACCCATACACACATAAACATACGCATACAACAAAGAACAACATACTATGGGTCCAATCAACCTTCCGGTTGGAATACTCCTGGCCCACAACCATCGGGCTGGAATGCCCCACTTCCTATATATACAATAACTACTACTATGGGTCCAATCATCCCTCAGGATGGAATACCCCAGGCCCCTCAACCATCGGGTTGGAATGCCAACCTACTACGAGTCCAATCATCCCACCTGGATGGAATACTCCTGGCCCACAACCATCGGGTTGGAATGCCCCTACACTAGCAACCATGCACACATAACAGGCAACCACATAACACTCTACAGAACCAACATACTAGGGCCCTATCATCCTACCGGGAAGGAATACCTTCTGCTACTGCTCAACATACATATCCCGCAGGTAACCTCCTACCAGCGTACATAAGGCAAGACCAACTACAGGTCTATAAATATAACCACTACCCAACTACCAGGGTGCTGATCCAACAAAACTTGCCATCACGTAACTACCTTATCCTCCAGGATACTAAGCTAACAGAGCATAACATCATATCATTATCCTATCTACCAGGATACTAGCAAGCATATCATCACATAAGCATAAAAAGCTCTAAACAACAATTCAAAGGGCTAGCCTTGGTGCCTTAGACCCTTGAGTACAGTGAGGATAACTCACCTGAAACGAAGAACCGAACCACGAAAGCACACTCCCGAAGCACTGCTCCAAACCCCAACACCTATTGCCATCAATGGACCATTGACATAGATAACCAATTACCATAACACCCATGAAGGTCAAAGTCAAAATCCAGGCCAAAGTCAAACTTCATGACTGACTCTACTCACCGAGTCAACCCGTTGACTCGTCGAGTCCTTATACTCTGACAACTCTTGGAACACGACTCAACTCGCCGAGTCACCCCAAGACTCGTCGAGTTCAACGATCTCCGAGTCCCATCCTGCTCAACTCACCGAGTCACCTCCCGACTCACTGCTTCGAGGTTTAACCAGAAGAGATTGGGGTTCTGCGACCAGACTCGCCGAGTCCAAGAACAGACTCGCCGAGTCCAAGGCAATCTTCAACAGACTTGCCGAGTTGTTCTTCCAACTCGCCGAGTCCATGCACATGTTCATACAACTCGTCGAGTACACCCATGTGACTTGCCGAGTCTCTCCAGTTCTCAATCCATACAGTGGCTTTTCGAAACATGCAGGGGCTCCAATCCATATATCCACTCTTCTACAGTCTAACCCTCACATAAAGTGGCAAACTTTACGTGAAACTAAGGAGATATAGGCCCAAAACACTCTAGGGCTAGGGTTAAGGACTAGGGGGATTCACCAACAACTTTTAGACAGGAGCTTTATGACATTTTGGACCATCACAAGCCTAGATCTGAGGTAGCAACATCAGATCTAAGCCTCTAACTCGAAATAGCTCTCAATCATACCAAAAATGCCCCAAATCTCAAA
Source organism: Lactuca virosa (assembly GCF_052849685.1). NCBI lineage: Eukaryota > Viridiplantae > Streptophyta > Magnoliopsida > Asterales > Asteraceae > Lactuca > Lactuca virosa. The sequence goes on from NC_136433.1 coordinate 333,661,772, forward strand.
TGCTAAAAGATCTAGATGCAAAAGAGCCCAAGCAACAGATTATTACCTCCAATATAAGCTCCAACTGAAGTAGATCCCAGATCTACACCACTCCTTGGCAGCAAGCCTCTTGATCTTCAAGCCCCTTTCCAAGATTTCCTCCTCCAAAGCTCTATTCTCTCTATTAGTGGAGGCTCACTCGATTTTAGGGTTTTTGGATCTCAAAAGGGTAGTAAAGAGGCTAAGGGTGGGTTATAATGTTCTTTATATAGGGCACAACCCCCGGGATTAGGGTTTTCTCTCTACAGCACCAACTCGTCGAGTCCAAGCCGCCGACTCGGCGAGTTGGCCATTAAAACCGCGACAGAATCCCGCTCCGACTCGGCGAGTAAGCAGACCTACTCGTCGAGTCCCTTCTTTTATTTACACTTTTGGCCCTTCATTGAACTTATGAAATATTGGGATGTTACACCAGGAGGTGGCTCTTGGCACTTGTCTGTTTGACCCAAGGGGGTGGCCCCCGGCTTGGCAAGAAAGACCATGTGGCAGCCTGTGGCATAATGGCAAGACTATGTTTTGGCACATAACATTTTATTTGATTATGATATATGATTGTTTTGTTTGGCATACAGTTATGTATGGTAGTATCCGGTTGAAAGAGACCGGAGGGGTAGGCCAGCACCCAGATATGATAGGCATCATGTTGATATGTATGGTATGTGGTATATGGGGAACTCACTAAGCTTCGTGCTTACGGTTTTTAGTTTTGGTTTTAAGCACTTCATTTTCAAAGGAAAGGAGCCGGCTAGATCACAGCGCATCACACTATGTTTTCCGCATATGAGATCTTTGGGATTACACTTTGATATTGTTTTATGATAACATGTTTTGATTATTGACACTTTGGTTTTGACATGAGATGTTATTATGAATGTTTTTATACCATTGGTTTTATAATAACTTAATTAAAAATGAAATTTTTGGTCTTAAATTTTGGGATGTTACATAGAATCAAAAATATTTCTATATACTGAAATACATGACACTGTAAGGTGGAAATCTTGACATTTTAGTATATTGAAATACCCACTACCGATGGTATAAAAATTGAGATTTCGGTATATTGAAATACTCGACACCGTAGGGTATAAAAGTTGGTTGCAAAAGCGGATATTGAGACTTCAGTATACTAAAATACCTAACACTAGAGAGTAGAAAGCTTGAGATTTCAATATACTGAAATACATGACACCGGAGGGTATAAAGCTTGACATTTCAATACACTGAAATACCTGACACCAGATGTTATAAAGCATGGATGCAAAATCACCAATTAAGATTTCAATATATTTTAATGCCCGTCACCCGAAGGTATAAATCATGACAATTCAGTATACTAAAATATCTTACACCGAAGGGTGTAATTAACCATTTTTTTCCTTGGTTAATCACAAAAATAACCAAAAAAATTGAAGGTGGTATGAAAGTTTTATTTTGTCTTTACCACATAAAAATGGCGTCATTGTGAAAAAAATGATGGTATTGCAGTATACTGAAATACCCGACACCGGAGGGTATAAACCTTAGCCACATAATCAGATATTCAGATCTCAATATAGTGAAATAGTCAATACCCCACATCGGAGGGTATAAAGCTTGAAATTTCAATGTACAATCTCTGCCATAATATTTTGTCGTGTTTGTATATGGTGCAAGTCAGAAACTAAGTTGCCATATACATCACAAATATATTAAAAATGAAAGTGTAATATTTAGAGTAAAAAAAATGTAACGCTTTAAATTTTAGACCAAAATTTTCATTTTTAAAGTTTCCAAAATGTAGTTTCACAACCAATTATCAAGTACAAGTCATCCCAAAACCACAAGTATCATAGTTATCAGAGTACATAAAAGATCATGTCCCAATAGTAAAATTACCGGTGCTTGTGTACAGTCAGACCTTCGCCTTCCCACGGTCTTGCGAACTACCTGTCACATATAAATAACAACTATAAGTACACACCTTAGTGAGTTCTCCAAGATACCACATATAATACATCACAAGTAAACAGTTATGGGTTATCTGCAACCCTGGGACTATCAGCAGTCCTGGTGAGCTAACAGTATGCACGTAGGGTTATCAGCAACCCCCGGTTGGCTATTAGCAGCCCCAGTCACATACAATATCATAACATAACATATCATAGCAACAAGACCCAGCTGGTCGTCATAATACAGTAGCCTACCATACAGGTAAGAATAAGTGAGGAGACTCACCTGATACTAATGACATAAAAACCTAGCACCCAAGTTGTCAGATCTAGACTCCGCCTAATTAACAAAATAATTAACCTTAATTAAAAATTAAGGTCCAAAACCACTCACGAATCCAAAGTCCACGGCTAAACCTACTAAGGGAAAAGGACCATTTTGCCCTTCCCTTGATCCCAAAACCCAAACTTTGAACAAAGGTTAAATTTAACAAAAGTCAAAATAAAGTCAACACCCAACGAGTACGTTAGGCGTACTACACCTAACGATGGGCGTACAATTGATCAAGCATGCGACGGGGGAAAGCCAGACTACGATGCACATAGTCAGGAGTATGCACGACGTACTTCCCAGATCTCCAAATCATCCACTAAATGACTTAATCCGTTAAGACATTCAACCCAACTTCAAATCTGACTAAATTAAAACTTCTTATTCCATAAAGTCGTGGGATTTAAGCCTTTGCATGGCTATGAGAGGATAAAACATCATTTCATTCATTCCAAGCTACTTTACTCATGCATGATTCAAAAGGAAAGGTCAAGCAAGCATTTTTATCAATCTAGATGTTTTAAGATGCATGAAAGGACATCATAAACTCACTGGAGAGTCCCAAACTCAAAAAGGTCTAAACTTGGGGACTTAAGCTCAAAAATCTTAAACTAAAGAGATCTAGAAGAACACTAGCCAAGGTGTTGGGTATTTTGTGTTGCGTCATGGGCTTTGTTTTTGTATATCCGGATTGGGCCTGTCCATCCGTGATTATTGATTAGGATTAAGCTATTTATAGTGCATGCATGTATGCCTTAGAGACAATCGTCATAGTTATTATTATTGCTTTGTAACCCTAAACACCTCTACAGTCGAAGTTCTTAATCGAGCTCTTCTGAGGTGTTAAATCTTAATCATTCGACATCAGTTAAACCATTCATGTGTTCTTTATTACGTTATTTATTGCTTTTCTGCTTGGAATCAATCGATCCTACTAGAACTTTGTTCTAACAATTGGTATCAGAGCGGGAGACTGTGTAATCAATACACATTCCTTCTGTTTGAAGAATTCTTTAGGGTTTCCGCTTTTATCGAATATAAAGAAGCCGTCTTCTTCCTGTCGACGGTAACTCTTGTGTTTGATAAAACCCTAAGTTTACAGGTCTGATCCTAGCAGTTCAAAGGAAAGGCTCATCATGTCTCACGACGATTCTCAAACTAATCCCATCAACATCTCCAACAGCATTGGATCCACTACAAGGGTTCCCATTCTTTACAATCAAGACTATGAAGTGTGGACGCATCTCTTTGAATATTACGTAGTTGGATCTGAAGATAATGCTTATCTCATCTGGGAAGCTATAACGATTGGGCCGTTTGTTCATTCTGGAACGAACATGACAGTGAAGACTCAAAAAGAATATAATCTGCTCATGGCGGACGTAGAGAAGATTCCACAAGATGAAAAGGATAAGCTGCTATGTAACGTGAAAGCCATGAGAATGACCAGATTCGCATTGCAATCTGACACTTTTCATTTAGTCGGTTCATGCATGACGGCTAAAGAAATCTGGGATAGGTTAAAAGAACTGTACTCAACTGATGAGGATCTAGAACACTCGATCCAAACCTTGTTGCTCTCCGAATTTGGAGCTTTCGAACAGAAACCTGAAGAGAAACTGATACAGACCTTCGATCGCTTCAATCATCTCCTCAGCAAGATGATCAAGCATGGCATTGAAAGAAAATTGATTGAGCAAAAGGTGACCTTCATGAATGGTTTAAGACCATAATGGATGGCAGTGGTTTCAACGGTGAAAGCTCATGAACAGTTTAAATCATACTCGCTAGCGAAACTGATGGGTATTCTTAAATCCCATGAAAGCGTCGTAACCAAGGAGGCAAAGGTAGTTTCGGGTGTGGGATCGTTGACCCTTGTCTCAAAAGGCAAAAGTGTAGCAGAAGAAGAGGAGGATTCAGATATGTCTGAGTATGACCTTACTGGCGAAGAATATGCAATAATGGTCACCAACCCAAAGAAGTTTGCACGAAAGAAGTTCCCTGTCAATAAGAACCGAAACTGGCAAGGAAGTTACAGCTCTGAGAAGGTGAAAGAAGAAACGAAGAACACCTCTCAAAAGGATGACGACAAGAAAGAAAGCAAAGCTTGTAGGAGACTCTGGATTCGACTGAAATTATTGTCATGGCAAGAACCACTTTGCCAAAGATTGCATGTTGAGGAAGATGGCTGAGAAAAGGGACGGTGAAGTTGATGAGGCTTATTACATGCGAAAGTTGGAAGAAATAAAGAAAAAGAAGACAACTAATAGTTCCATGAATGCCTTAATTGTGCAGAAAAATGTGGATGAAGATGAGTTCGGTGGCGTTGAAGTCTGGTCAACCGATTCTGAGGATGAAGAAGTGAGAAAACCCACACATGGAAGAGCTTATGTAGCGAGAGAGGAAGCTACTAGTTTGGCTGGGAAATGTTTGATGGTTACTGCTGGAAGACCAACCGAAGGTCAGCATAAGGAGCCGAACCTAACTGAGGACAAGTGTTTTGCAGCCAAACCCGTGAGTGAGAGGATCAACGACTGTGATCGGCTGATAAAAAAGGTACAATCCATCCTTGAATCACTTAAAGTTCCCGTAACAAATTATGAAGAAGAATTAAATGAACTAAAATTTAAAATTTCTAACTTAAGTGGTAGTCTCATGCGAACTCGCTTAGCGAACTCTAACCTAACTGACCAACTCAGCAGGGTGTCTTCGAAGAGTGAGGAGAGAAGGATGTGGATTGAGCTGAAAGAGACGGAGTTAACTAGGGCTAGGGATGAGATTATTTATTTGCAACGAGACAATTTAAAGTTTTTGAAACAACGAAATGTTTTTTGCTTAATTGCTAAACACTTATATACGAATATTACTCAATTGCACTTAAATTGTGAAATAGGGAAAAAGATTAATAAGATGATCTTACCCTTCCTTGAATTTAAGGAGGATGAGGTCATCGCTGAGTGTGAATCCATAATGTCCTCAGAAGAGACTTCCATCACTTATAAAATCGGACTAGACAAGATAGAGACCTTTATTGACTCTAAGGAACATAAATGCATGCTCAAAAATCTTTTAGATGAAAATGATAGGTTGAAAATTAAGTCCGAGACCATTCAAACATTTGACTCATCTAACGCCAAATTAATTTCAGACCATAAAATGAATATAGAAAACACGTCTGAATTTGACGAGGAAAGTGAGATGAGCGAAATCTCGGTGGAAGATGTGGTTGATTGCTCTGAATTTTTGAAGAGCGAAACCGAGAATGAAAAACCACTCATATCTGAGAACTCGGTTGAATATGCTCGTCTGTCAAAGGACAAGTCGAAGAAACTCAAAGAGAAAGCAATGGTCTATCAGAAAGTTCAAACAGTGCCAAATCAAGTATATGCTGTTAAAGGGGTCACTGAAAAACAAACAGCAGAATTGAAAATCTTGGTCGACACAGACAATGCTGAAGGGTGCGACGATTACTTCTGGTCCGCCCCTATCGATAATGTAGACAAAACCGCCGGCTTATCGGAGCGAACCTCATGGAGGGTAAGGGGTAGATACGTTGTTGAACCCATCAACAAACACTCAAGTTTTGATAAACCAAGCTCGAGTGGAACAAAAGCGATACCAGAAGAACCAAAGAAGGCATCCAATGTATCTTCCAAGACAACCGAAGCTCAAAAGGAGAAGCCAAAATCAAGCTTCAATATTCATAAATCTCAAAAGCAGCTGGCTGAATAGAAACGCCAAAGAAATCAGAGATACATGAAGAATCTGAATGAGCGAAAACGGTTTTGGCAGTCTCAAAACCCTAACCACGTTCCTTCCAAGAAAGAGTCAATTGTCAAAGAAAATGACAAGCCAAACCGAAAGGAAAGTTTTAGACTAAGCTCCTATTATTTCAAAGCTCAGAACCGAACATCCAGTTTCGGTTCCAACACCAGAGCTCAGAACCAAACATCCAGTTTCGGTCACAACGTCAAGGCTAAAAACCGAAAGTCTAGCTTCAGTTCTTCTTGCAACCAACGAAAGCCGAATTCAGTGAAGGACATCAAAGGAAAGGGAAAGCTTGATTCGAATTCTGACATCAATAATAAGAAAAAGTCAGCTGACCCTAGGACTCAAAAGAATATTCCAAAACCATCTAACAACAAACCATCTGATACACGACAATTTAAACAAGATAAAAACAAAATCAAGGTGTATACCATCAAAAGAAAAGACGAAACAACTCTAATAAAAAGAACTTATTTGGTTGATCTTTCTGTTGCTATTCCTTTTTCTGTAAAAGACTCACCAGGGCCCAAGAGACTTTGGGTTCCTAAATATTCTTGAATTTGCAGGTTATAAGTGACGAGCTGTTCGATGACGAATGGTACATAGACAGTGGCTGCTCACGTCACATGACAGGAAGGAGGGAAAAGCTGAGGGAGTTTCGGTCCCTTAAGGATGGTGGATGTGTGAAGTATGGAAACAATTCTTATGGCACAATCAAAGGATATGGAATGATAACCAATGGAGAATTCATAATTCGAAAAGTGGCTTATGTGGAAGGATTGCAGCACAACCTCATCAGTGTATCTCAATTGGTTGTGGGAACCGGTTTGAAAGTTTCATTCGATGATGAGGGATCAGAAATTATTGAAAAGCAATCCAAAAGAGTTCTGTTGAAGTCTGAACGCAAGGGAGAGATGTATCCTTTAAATCTCAACCCAATTCGAGGAAAACCAGCAATATGCCTGCTGTCAAAGGCGAACTCTGATGAAAGCTGGTTATGGCATCGACGCCTATCGCACCTGAACTTCAAAGACATTAATAAGTTGGTGTTTGGTGATCATGTTCGAGGCCTTCATCTTCTCAAGTTTGATAAGGAACACCTGTGTGCAGGGTGTGAGATGGGCAAACAAAGCAGAAAGAGCAATCCTACACGTATCAATACAAAGATTGTTGAAGCTCTTGAACTTCTGCATATTGACTTATGTGGACCTTCGGCTATCGAAAGGATCGGTGGTAGTAAGTTCATTCTTGTCATAGTAGATGATTTTTCACGCTTCACCCGGGTTTTCTTTCTTAAACAGAAATCAGACGCGACTCCCAAGTTGAAGGCGTTTATCAAGCAAGTGGAACTGCAGCTGCGAAAGATGGTGATGAATATTAGAAGCGGCAATGGGCTTGAATTCAAGAATAAAGATTTTAAAGATTTTCTGGCTGAAAAGGGGATATCTCACAACTTCTCGGTTCCCTATACACCACAACAGAATGGAATTGTTGAAAGACGAAACCGTTCCTTATGTGAGGCAGCCCGAACCATGCTGAGCTTCGCTTCTCTTCCGCTATACTTCTAGGCTGATGCAGTTGCAACTGCATGCTACACTCAGAACCGATCCTCACTTAACAAACGATTCTCCATCACTCCGTATGAGATTCTGAACAATCGGAAGCCCAACGATAAGTTTTTCCAGGTGCTCGGTTCAAGATGCTTCATTTTCAACTCCAAAGAGAACCGAAACAAGTTCGACGTCAAAGCCGATGAGGGAATTTTTCTTGGTTATTCACTCACTTCAAAGGCATATAGGGTTTTGAATAAACACTCCAAGCGTATTGAAGAAACCTACTATGTAACCTTTGATGACAACTACATGAAGAAAGTTCAAACAAGCAAAAGTACCATGGGGGAAATATTTCCAGAATCAGGACAAATCTCGGTTCCCATTTTCAACTAGTTTGAAGAGTACATAAGGCTATTTGATGAACCAGAAAAGGCTATACACTCAGAGGCGAAAGCAGCAGACAACAAAATCGACAATCTGAAAAAGATCATCGATGAAGTTGCAAAAGATATGGAAAATGAACCTCCTAAACCGACTGGTGGTCAACCCTCAACTGACCCTCCAAACAACAGCTCAATGTTCAAGGGGGAGGGTTCATCTGTAACAAAAACAACCGATTTGCCTTTCGAGGGGGAGAATCCAACTCCAACCCCAACCCATGATAGTCCAATCGAGGGGGAGAATCCAACTCCAATCGAGGGGGAGAATCCAACTCCAACCGAGGGGGAGAATCCTGAACCTGACATGCGATACGCTTCACCATTTGAGGGGGAGAATGAGAATACAAATGATGAAGGTGATCAATCAGAATTTGAAGAAGAGGCAAATGCAGAGTTGGATCCTGTCTATGACCCTAATTACCTTCCTCTAACGAAATGGACTAAGGATCATCCCAAAACAACAATAATTGGTGAATCATCTGAGCTAGTTCTCACACGTTCTCAATTGAAAGCGAAACAAACTGTCTTATTCTCTCATGTTGAATTATACATGTTTAACTTGTTTGTCTCGAAAATCGAACCGAAGACGGTTAATGCTGCACTTGATCACGCTGATTGGGTACAAGCAATGCAAGATGAACTCTATGAGTTTGAACATAATCGAGTTTGGAGGCTGATTCCCAATCCAAAGGATGCTTCTGTGGTCGGCTTAAAATGGGTCTTCAGGAATAAGTTGGATAAAGAGGGCAACGTCATTCGCATTAAGGCTCGGCTGGTGGTGAAGGGATATTGCCAAGAAGAAGGGATAGACTATGAGGAGACCTTCGCTCCTGTAGCAAGTTTGGAATTAGTTAGAATCTTTCTGGCATATGTTGCACATAAAAACTTCGAAGTTTTCCAGATGGATGTGAAATGTGCTTTCTTAAATGGAGAACTAGAAGAAACCGTGTATGTTGAGCAACCACCTGGGTTCGTGAACGAGAAATACCATGATCACTGCTATGTGTTGGATAAAGCTGTATATGGTCTGAAGCAAGCACCAAGGGCCTGGTATGAAACATTAACTTGCTTTCTTAAAATGTCGAAATTCAAGCAAGGTTCGGTTGACCCAACCTTCTTTCGAAAGAAAGAAGGTGAACATCTAATGATAGTTCAGATTTATGTCGATGACATCATCTTCGGCACCACGGATCCTAGCTTAAAGGCTGAATTCAGGAAGTTGATGGAGACTAAATTTGAAATGAGTGCAATGGGTCCAATTAACTTTTTCCTTGGATTGAATATAAGACAGGGACCAGAAGGCATTTTTATCAACCAGGAGGCCTACACGAAGAACTTGCTGGCAAAGTTCGGAATGACGGGAGATTCGAAGGTGAAGGTTCCCATGGCGTTTGGCACAAAGTTAACACCATCTCTGGAAAAACCTGTTGTTGACGTAACACTCTATCGTCAAATGATAGGGTCTCTTATGTATCTAACAACTAGTAGACCAGACATTATGTTCTCTGTTTGTTATTGTGCCAGGTTTCAAGAAAATCCAGGAGAACCTCACATGGTGGCAGTGAAAAATATTTTCCGTTATCTGAAGCGAACCTCTTCTCTCGGTCTTTGGTACCCTGCTAGATCTGGATTCTTTATTCAAGCCTTTTCTGACGCCGATCTTGGAGGATGCGGACTGGACCGAAAGAGCACAATTGGAGGATGCCAATTCCTTGATGGTAAACTTGTTAGCTGGCACTCCAAGAAGCAAACTTGTGTGTCTCTTTCAACAGTCGAAGCTGAGTACATAGCTGCGGCATCCTGTACCTCACAAGTGATCTGGATACAAAGCCAACTAAGAGACTACGAACTGAGTATGAAGAAAATACCTCTCTATTGTGACTCTGAAAGCGCGATAAGAATATGTCACAATCCAGTGCAACACTCAAAGACAAAGCATATTGCACTAAGATACCATTTCATCAAGGACCATGTAGAAGATGGAAACGTGGAAGTTCATTTCGTTCGGTCCTCTGATCAACTAGCTGACATCTTCACTAAAGCCTTACCAGAAGCAAGCTTCAATAAAATTTTACAAGGTTTGGGAATGATGGAAGCAGAGTCGGTACCGAACCCTCAAACCTCTCTCTAAAAATTAGACAAGCGAAATAGAGCGAACGCTCGGTCTATTTCGGTTCCGGATTTTTCGGGAACCGAAATGAACCGAACGCTCGGTCCATTTCGGCTCCATAATTTTCGGGAACCGAAATGAACCGAACGCTCGGTCTATTTGGGCTCCGGAATTTTAGGGAACTGAAATGAACCGATCGCTCGGCTAATTTCGCTTCATTCCTTTAAGGTTTGATTTCTGCTGTATACTTTGTAAACTCTCTTTTAAATCTTTTTCTTACTATGTTTTCTCTTTTATCGTTATTCCTAGAGTTTTTAACATTAATTTCGTTTATTCTTGTTTCTTTTTCTGTTTTTATTTTTTTTTTCAGAAACTTCAAAAATCCAAAAATATTTTGTTTTTATTATTTTTCAGAAAATTCAAAATTCCAAAAAGTTTTATCTTTTATTTATCTCTTTATTATCTTCTGTTTTTTTTGTTTTGTTTGTGTATGTGGTTTGTTTGTCTTTGTTTATTCTCTTTCCTAGGTACCAAGTACATCGTTGCTACATAAATTGGAGCTAGGGCAGGTACGGCCATTTTAATTTGAACTAGTTAAGTGTCCGTAGAAGCATGCTGCTGCATGTAGACCGAAGCCTCTAAGACTATGAGTAAGGCCTTAATGATTCGATCTATACTTAACGTTTCTTCCCAATCAAGCTGCTAAATTCACTCAAGTCATGAGCTACCTTACTCTTCTCAAATGAGTTAAGAGTTTTCTGCTTTGTCACTTTTATATAGCAGGGGTACTTTCGGTTCCTTAACCACCTCCTCTACATTCTCCATCAACTTTCGTTTCACCAAGGTAACCCTTGAGACTCTCAGATATTACCACTTAGGTTTATGGTTACACGAAATCTGTGTTTATGATCTTAGATGCGTACACCACGTGCTAAGTGAGACCCAAAATCCAACACCAATAATGAATTGACGATGAATATTTATATTCAAGATCTCACTTGTTACCTAACGAAATCTCATTTTATTTTTTGAGTGGTCTTTATGAAATTGTATAACACCAAGGCATTTCTTCCCAAAAAGATCAAGTTTGGTTTTTGTTTTTGAGATTTTTATAACATCATTAGTCACAACAAATTCTATCCAACCTACTTGTTCAACAGACCACATCGGTCTCACAAGTACTTTATCTAACCTTCAGTCTTATGTTAAGTATCGATGTTCGGTTGAAGATAAGCCACCCTTTAGACTCATTATTTGAAAAGAAGTCTTTCGGTGTTTCTTTACAAACACTCGATCATATTTTCTTGGGGAACCACACAAGCACTTCAAGTCTCTCTTGACTTTGAAGGAAGCGATTCTTGCCCGGAATCATCTGCTTCATGTCTTATTAAAGACATCACTCACATCCTTTATTTTTGGCACACTCTTACACGAAAATTCTTTGTGATTTTCCAAAATTCTGGTTGATGTTTCTTATGGCCCGTTTAAAGTTTTTTTTTGAGCGAAAGTGGTTATTTTGACATATGGAGCGAAAGTGAATTTGAAAAGACGATATGTGGATAAGATTTTGAATCGCGTCATCGGATAACCATTCATATTGGGCGCGTAAATTTGAAACGGTTCCTAAACCCACGCTTGATGACGTCTATCTGGGGAAACCAAGTTGTCAAATCGCGCTTTTTCAGGCGACGTTTAAGTGATCGTATCATCATCACGGAGTTTCTTTCTCTCTCCTGGCAACGGTATATAAAGGGTTTCTCGCACCTATTGTACCTTCTTACCTTCTTCAAACTCTCTCAAATACAACAGGCGATCTTCAACTGTTCATCTTCTTCCTTACATCAACAATGGCGGAATCATCATCTTTTCAAGATCAAACTGCTTCATCGTCATTGCTTGTGATCAAACCTAATCAGAACCTAATCATTCAACTAAACCCCTTTTTGTATGATTCGTACATGCTCCACGTTGTCGAATATCTCAAGTACTCCCCACTGGTTATCACTCTTACGCAGGTAGAATCTGTTCCCATGTCTCTGCTGTCACAACTGTACTCTACTGCGTCTTACGACAAAAACAAGGCGAGGATCTATTTTCAAATCTTCAATCACAAGGCATCTATTTCGAAAGCCCGATTCTGCTCCCTGTTAGGGCTTGCCGTCGATGCTTCTGTCATCTCTCCTGATTTCATTACCCCAACCCAGTTGTTTATGATGTTTTATGAGATGGGTTATACTGATGTCGTTACAACAGTGACAAAGTTGAAGAAGTCCTGTTTGCCGCCGCAATGGAATGGGTTACTTACTCTTATCAACAAGAGTTTGGCGGAACGGGTAGCTGGGTCAGATGGTACGAGTAAGGGTTTTATGACCATTCTATATGGTCTCTACAATGGTATTAACCTGGATTATGGCTCTATTATTTGGTCGCAACCGGTGCAAAGTCTCAACTCCTCAACGAGACATTCAGATATTTCCTGTGGTCGTTTCTGGACCATCATCACCCGACGGGCCATTGAAAACTTACAGATTCTAGTTATGAACGATGCAATGCTCTCCTCTGTGGCTACTTTTCATACAAAGAAGATTATCTTCTCAGATGCCACCAAGTTTTCTCACAATGGTTCGATACCTGAAACAATGTACAGGTGTGTGTCGAGCGAAAGTCATGTGATGGCTGACTACCGGAAGCTTACTCCCAAGGGCCCAAGAGAACTGACTCCTGAACAGCAGGCTACCTTAGATGCTATGGAAAAGCCAGCAAAGCGAGGGAAGAGGGCATATACCAAGAAGGTGGAAACCGAAGGTCCTTCTTCTAAGCCTGTCAAGTCCAAAAAGCAAAGGGCTGAAAAGGCTGATTCTTCGGCTCCAAAGAAAGTCAAGACAATGGCAAAGAAAACAAAGGGTCCTACCCCTTCAAGCTCAGAACATGATGAGGAGCAATCGGCTGATGAGGAAGAAGAAGTTCAACATGGCGGTTCACCAAGAGGTAATACACCTCCTCGTTCTCCAACTCCTATTGAACAACTCAATGACAAAATTCCAACTCCTCCTCCATCTCCACCGAAGACTACTGTTCAAGTTTCGGCTGCTCCAATTACACAAACTCCTACAACTCAACCTATCAATATTGTTCCACCACCACCACCAGTTAGTACAGTACCAATCTCTACAACTCCTTTACCACCTCCCATTTTTTCACAAGCAACCACAACTACCCCTATCTCCACCACTACAACTGAACCTCCAGTAAACGTCAACGTATCTGATACGGGGGCTAATATTGAAACTGAAACCCTTGTTACATCCAAACCTCTTTCACCCTCACCCTCAACTGATTCTGGTCCTACTCTCGGTGGTGACAATTTTGAGTTTGACTCAACCTATTACAGTCCTTATAGACTTCCCACTGATGAGGATAAAGAGGCTCCGGTAACCAAACTACAAGTGTTGAGTCTCGATGATAAGCTTGATCGATTGCTTGCCTCTTCTTCGAAGTAAATTGATGTTGTGCTGAAGGCTTTCTTGGACACTGCTTTGAACAGTATACAGGAGCAATTGATAAATCAACGAAGGCTGTTGAAGCATCCACATCTTCATGCCGGAAGGCTACAACCGATGTTGCGGAACTTATTCACAATTCCCAGATCTTTCTTGAATCCCTTAAGGGTCATGCTGATGCGAATGCAGCTAAGGTGAATGCATCGGTTGACTCTCTCTCAAAGTCACTTCAAGGGGAGCAAGCCAAATTCGAGACTGTTCGTTCTGAGATTCAAGCTGAGAACACTTCTCTTCTTAGCTCAGTGAATTCTGGTCTTGAAAAGCTCCATGCTGATTTAGCAAAGGAGAGCAAATTGATGGATGATCTTGCTCGTCAAACCACTACCGTTGAAGTCCAGAAGTTTCAACTGGCTCAAGCCGATCGGGAAATTTCTTTGTTGAAAACTGAGCGTGCCGTTTTTCGAAGTTGTGCTGGTGACGTTCTTAATATGTTGCACAATGTTCTTCATGCTCATGATCCAATTCTTACACTGAAAATCCGGAATCACCTGACCTCCATGCTTCTTCCTACAATTGAACTTCTACGTGAAATGAAGGGTGTTACGGAGCGACTGGTTACTCAGCAACAAGGGGGAGAAGGTGCTCAGAAAACTACTCCTATTGAACCGAAGGTCATTGTCAAAACAGAATCGAAGGGTAATGTAGCTTCGGGTTCTGGTAATCAAGAAAAGAAGAAAGGTCTTGCTGACGAACATGATGATAGTGATGAAGATCAAGAAACCATTGCTGATGCCCTGAAACGGAAGAAAAGGGATCAGGAGTTAGATAAAAACCTTCGGGTTGCAAAGGAAGAAGAAGAGAGGGAGCGAAAGAAGAAGGAAGAGCATGATGCCCTAATTTGCAAAAGGCTTTGTTTCCTCCTTGGACTAGGGAAACGCTGATCAAAGAGGCGACAGAGTTTCCAAGCACGTACTGGCTGGAACCTATAGCTTCGTTTGATTGTGAGAATACGAGGGACTCACAGTTTGATATGCCTATAACATGAAAGGCATTTACTTTTCACTGTTTTGATTCAACGGTTCAAGTTCCCTCACCTCACCTTCAAGTTGATCGTGAACTTATTGATTATTATCTCAAGTTCGGTCAGCCGCAGTATCTGACTTGGAGTGCACAGAAGATTACAACAGTCAAGGTGCTGAAACCTTCACCTGCAGGGAAATTTGTTAATGTTAATTTCAAGATAACCCGAGGTTTAGACAACTCGGTTTCTATGATTTCCCTGGCAGATCTTCCTAACTTAAATCCTCATGATTGGATCTTATTGTACAACATTTTGCTCACTAATGCGAAGGAGTATGAGCTGATCCTAGATCATCTGAAGAGGATGTTGGCTTCCTATGTCCATGAAGTTGCTACAATGGATCAGGAGATTGCTAGCGTTTTGAAGAAGAAACCAACTGTGAAGCCAACTGTAAAGCCTAGAGATGTGAACAAGATGCAGCTGGGTCAAATTGATTCTACACATCTCACAGTGATGTTCACAAGAGGCGAAGCTAACAGATTTCTTTTCGCTCTTGTTGATAAGCATCTGTTCTCAACGGACTGCTTGGAGCACATAATTAATATTATCCATCGATGCAAGCACAACAATGAGTCAGACAAGAAGAACTTCACTGACATGCTTCGGTGGTATATTAGTTTTCGTCATACTCTACTGGCCATTATACCGAAGGTGTTTAAGACCATCAACAAGTCTTCTATAGCTCAACCAAACTGAGCTCTCGGCTCCATTGACGCAAAGGGGGAGATTATTGGGTATTTTGTGTTGCGTCATGGGCTTTGTTTTTGTATATCTGGATTGGGCCTGTCCATCCGTGATTATTGATTAGGGTTAAGCTATTTATAGTGCATGCATGTATGCCTTAGAGACAA
The DNA here is from genome assembly GCF_052849685.1 of Lactuca virosa. NCBI lineage: Eukaryota > Viridiplantae > Streptophyta > Magnoliopsida > Asterales > Asteraceae > Lactuca > Lactuca virosa. Next base: position 333,677,376 of record NC_136433.1, read on the forward strand.
TCGTCATAGTTATTATTATTGCTTTGTAACCCTAAACACCTCTACAGTCGAAGTTCTTAATCGAGCTCTTCTGAGGTGTTAAAGCTTAATCATTCGACATCAGTTAAACCATTCCTATGTTCTTTATTACGTTATTCATTGCTTTTCTGCTTGGAATCAATCGATCCTACTAGAACTTTGTTCTAACACAAGGTATAAGCTTTATACCTGAAAATGATGCACAAAGGTGGGAAGTTTCTGGATCTCTAAGCTTGTTAGCACCTTCTTCTTCTCTAACCTCCTTCTTCAACTACAAGAGCCAAGAACACTCAAAACTTGCAAACACACACACACAAGCAACACACACGAAATTAGGGTTTTAGAGAGGGTTGGATGTGATGGGTTTTGGTATAGTACAACATCCTATGGTGCGCATACAACCCTAAATACCTTGGATCTATGTTTTCACTAATTATACATGCAAAGGTGTTTCCAAGGTATTAAGCCTATAACTAGCATGCAAAGATGTAAACTGATGGGTTTTAGCCAAAAGAACATCCTATGTGCTCATGCAAACCCTAATGCTTGGATCTAGGTTTCTCTAATTGTACATGCATTCATCCAATACTTTCAAACCCTAGATCTAGTAGATATAATTCAAAATTATCATTACAAAACAGATCTAGATGATTACCTCTCGTTGCTTGCTTGAATCTTCTTGTCTTTGATGCTTAGAGTCACAAATGTAACTCCTCTAATGGCTTATAAACCCCCATTTGCAAGAGGGTAGTATGTGAGAGAGGGAGGAGGCACACAAAATCGGCTCTAGGGTTCTTAGAAAAGCAGTGGCCGATTTCTGTAGCTTAGGGGTTCTATTTATACTGTGAGCAGCTAGGGTTTTAGTCAAAACCGTAATGGTCAGCTTAAACATTAAGCAGCCCATGGAACCTTCTGGAATACAGGCCATGGACGAAAATATGATGGGCTCCCATCATAATTCCGTTCACCCCTTAATACATTAGGTTTCCCAACCCAAAATACAACTACCACACATTTGACAGTTTAAGTCCCCTTTTTTCAATTAATCTCTTTTAGTCACCAAATTAATTCCTAATTAATCTATGACTAATATTAATCAAATAATATAATTTCTCCTTTAATATATTATTCTTATAATATATTAATAAACCATAATATCTTCCCTGTCTCCATAAATTACCCTGTCAAGTTGCTATGGTGAAGGCAACCCAAAAGGACCATGCACAACCGGGTCAAGTACTTACCAAATATAGTTACGGGCTTAGACACTAATCCAACGGTCTCCCACTTGGATAAGTCTAGTAACTACAAATGTAAGCACATTCCGATTAGCAATCGTAGCTCTCAAAGACGTTGTTTAACTCTGATCTTATCAGTAACCTGTCCTTTAGATAAGGGATCGTATAATCCTCCATTCTAGATATCGTGCGAACAATTACATGGAACATAGTCATACTTATTGTCCAGCAGTTTGTTTCTCGATCTCTGATTCGTTTGACATAGAACTTAATTGAACACATCAATTCAGTCCTGACCGGGCCCGTCACATAAGTCAAATCAAATCATCGATGGGCCCTGATATCGCTTTTACCCTCTTAGGATAAAAGGAACAGATAAACTTCGACTTATATGCATTTACTATCCACTAATCAAATCATACACAACAATGCGTTTTATAACATCAAGAACTGATGCGTTTATGCATTATCATTGTACAACTAATTAGCAAACAATAAACCATATATCTAGGTTTTAATACCATATGATATTATCGTCTTGCGATCACTCGTGATAAATTCCATGAAGTGATTCCAGCAAGCGTGGGTTTATTCCAATGCTCAAATCAAGTTCATAAGCACTCATGAACGTTGTAGCAAACTTTTTCTATGTCTAATACACTTTATACAATCTACATGCCAATTCATGACAGTCTTCATTTATACCTACTTCCAACATATGAACGACTGTGGATCGTTTGAATAATCTTGTTATTCAGGAAGTCAAAACATGCAAAATGTAACAATAGGTAAATGATTAACATAAGACAGTAACATTACTAATAAATAATACTCTTTTATTTAATCATCGAATGTTAATTATAGTTTATCTATTACACATTTCTAAACTATCTAATCTAAACTAATATCGTCCTTCAGCCCGATGCTCCTAGCGTGTTGCAAGTGCTTAACCCTGCTCAGTCCCTTCATAAGCGGATCTTCTCGGTTATCCTCTGACTATACCCTCTTCACTACGAGGAGTCCTTCCACTCGATGTCGAATAAAGTGATATTTTCTGTCGATATGTCGAGATCTGCCATGATCCCTGGGTTCCTTGGTCAAGGCAACCGCACCTTCATTATCACATAAAATTTCCATGGGCTCTTTTATGGCTGGCACAACTCCAAGGTCTCCATTGAAGTTCTTCAACCATATTGCCTCCTTTGACGCTTCGCTTGCTGCAATGTACTCTGATTCGCACGTTGAATCAGCTACGGTCTCTTGTTTGGAACTTTTCCAAGTCACTGCTCCTCCATTTAGGGTAAAGACCCAGCCCGACTACGAACGGTAGTTGTCTCTATCGGTCTGAAAACTGGCGTCACTGTACCCTCACACTCTTAAGTCATCACTCCCACCGAGGACCAGAAACCATTCCTTGGTTCTCCGAAGGTACTTGAGAATATTCTTGACTACGGTCCAATGTGCTTTGCCAGGGTTCCCTTGATATCTGCTCACCATGCTCAAAGCGAAGGTCACATCAGGGCGAGTACAAGCGAAGGTCCAATGTGCTTTGCCAGGGTTCCCTTAAATCCCCTTTCTTTGAATTCTCCATACTAAAACGTTTTAGTACCTTGTCCAAGTAAGTATTCTAACTAATTCCTATTAGTCTCTTACTTCTGTCTCTTACTATCCTTATTCCCAAAATATAGGCAGCCTCTCCGAGGTCCTTCATAGCGAACCACTTCCCGAGCCAGGACTTAACTTCCTGCAGTGTCGGGATGTCGTTTCCTATAAGTAGTATGTGGTCGACGTACAATATGAGGAAGCTTACTATACTCCCACTGGCTTTGACATATACACATGATTCATCTTTGCTTCGCAGAAAGCCAAACTCTTTAACTTTCTCATCGAAACAAAGATTCCATCTGCGAGATGCTTGCTTAAGTCCATAAATGGACTTCTCAAGTTTACACACTCTATTGGGATGCTTTACATTGACAAAACCCTCTGGCTGAGCCATGTAAACATCCTCAGCCAACTTCCCATTAAGGAAAGCGGTTTTGACATCCATATGTCATATTTCATAATCATGAAATGCGGCAATGGCTAGCATCAACTGATAGACTTTATCTTCGCAGCTGGTGAGAAGGTTTCATCATAGTCAACTCCAGGAGTTTGACTGAAACCCTTCGCGACCAATCGCGCCTTATATTTGTGCACATTCCCATCCATGTCGGTCTTCTTCTTGAAGATCCACTTGCACGCGACCGTCTTATGACCTGGTACATGGTCAACCAAATTCCAAACTTGGTTGTCATACATGGACTGAATCTCGCTGTCTATCGCCTCTTTCCACTTCGCAGACTCCGGGCCTGCCATGGCTTCCTTATAGATGTTATGTTCGTCCAGAGTCACTAGTGTACTATCACTAATGAACGTATCCCCTTCGGTAGTAATATGAAAACCATAAAACTGGGGTTGAACCCTAACTCTATCGGAATGTCTAAGAGGTAAGGACTCGTCAATTGGTTCAACCGGAGTTTCCTCCTCGGGTTGAGCGCCAGTGTTAGACGTTCCTTCATCGCTCGACTCTTGAAGCTCTTCAAGATCGATTTGCCTCCCACTGTCCCCTTGGCTAATGAGTTCTCGCTCTCGGAAAACCCCTATCCTCGCAACGAAGACAACATTGTCACTCGGTCTATAGAAGAGATATCCAAAGGACTTCTGTGGGTAGCCAATGAAAATACATTGCTCACTACGAGGTTCGACCTTGTCGTGAGTCTCTCGTCTTACGAAAGCCTCGCAACCCCAACCCTTGATATGTGCTAACGAGGGAGCTTTCCCCGTCCACATCTCGTGAGGTGTTTTGGCAACCTTCTTCGTAGGGACTAAGTTAAGGATATGGGAGGCAGTCTCTAAGGCATGCCCCCAGAATGAGATAGGTAGCGAAGGACGACTCATCATGGAACGAACCATGTCTAGCAAGGTTCGATTATGCCTCTCAGCCACACCATTCAACTGTGGTGTCCTAGGTGGCATCAATTGCGAAACAATTCCGCATTCCGTGAGGTAGTCGTGGAATTCAAGACTCATGTACTCTCCACCTCGATCAGATCGAAGCATCTTGATTTTCCTGCCCAACTGATTCTCCACTTCTCGCTTGAACTCTTTGAACTTTTCAAAGGTTTCTGACTTATGCCTGATAAAGTAGATATAACCATATCTGCTGTAATCATCGGTAAAAGTCACGTAGAAGCGGTTTGCATCCCTTGTGGTGGATCTAAAGGGTCCACATACATCTATATGTATGAGGTCCAATAAACCCTCACCCCTCGCACAAGTGCCGATGAAGGGTGACTTGGTCATCTTTCCAAGTAAATAAGATTCGCACACGTCATCGTCCCTAAGGTCGAATGGCTTTAACACTCCATCCTTTTGGAGTTGGGCTATGTGTTTCTTGTTGACATGTCCAAGACGAAAATGCCACAAGCATGCTTTATCCATACTATTGGAAGAATCGACACATAACACATCATTTCCTAAGTTATCTACAACCATCACAATTTCATATATTCCATTACAAGGCAATGCTTCAAAATATAAAACATTATTAAGATAAGCATAAATAGAACCCTTTTCATTATCAAATGAATATCTAAATCTTTGACTATATAAACCATGAAATGAAATGATGTTTCTTGCCATATCTGGCGAATAGCAATATTTGTTTAAATCTAAACCTAATCCATTACTAAGCACTAAGGAATAAACTCCAATCTTCGTGACAGGCGACGATCTTCTGTTTCCCATGATTAGATTTATTCTTCCATGTTCCACATCCCTATTTCTTCTTAGTTCCTCCAAATCAGAACATATGTGAAAACCACATCCTGTGTCAAGAACCCAAGAATTAACATGCGATGAATCATTAGATTTAATTGTGTAAATACCTGCGAAAGATGGCTTGATCTTCCCATCCTTGATGGCCTGCAGATATTCTGGGCAGCTTCTCTTCCAATGCCCTATCTTGTGGCAGTGGTGGCACTCTGCCTCCTTAGGGTTAGAGTTGGGTTTAGCAGAACCAACTTTGGTTCCACTAGAAGAGGTACCATCTTGGTACTTTCCCTTGTGGTGGCTTTTTGAGGGAGCCTTCCTCTTCTTACCCTTCCCTTGTCCTATTGCCAAGACAGGAGCAGCAGCGGGAGTTGGAGTTGATGCAACAGATTTATCCTTGAGGTTGCTCTCAGTAGTCCTCAACAAGCCCTGAAGCTTGCTCAAAGATACCTCCTCCTTGTTCATGTGGTAGGTCATGCGGAACTGGCTATAACAGGGAGGTAAGGAATGAAGGATGATGTCAATTGCCAACTCTTCATCAAAGTTCACATTCAACTTTAGCAGGCGATCGACATATCTATGCATCTTTTGCAGATGAGCGGTAAGGGACTCTCCATTACCCATTTTGGTAGTGATCATCGAAGTGATGATCTCATACCTTTCTTGCCTAGCGCTTTGGTGGTACCGGTCGAGCAGATCTTGGTGCATCTCGTAGGGGTACATGTCCTCATAGGACTTCTGGAGTTCTGCAGCCATAGTCGCCAGCATGATGCAATGGACTTTCGTGGCATCACGCTCGTGGGCCTCAAAGTCCGCGATGTCTTCAGAAGAGGCAGTGTTGATGTCAATCTCCTTCAGCTTCTCATCGGGGATATACTCTTTGTCCTCGTAGCGAGTGACCATGCGAATGTTGCGGATCCAATCATTGAAATTTGACTCGTCAAAGATCACTCTCCCACACAAGTTCATGAGTGAGAACAAGCCAGAGGAGTTTGAACCAGAAGTGTTGTTATCGACGTTCGACATCTGAAAAGGAAAAAGAAAAAAGATTGGTTAGAAATGAATTCCCCAATTAAACACCTAAATGGGAAATTAGGGCTAGGAACCAACAATATTATTCAAAAATTAGAAAAGGGATGCCGTAATCTAACAAGCAAATAATTTGAAGGTAAGTGAATGACGATTCACTAATTCTCCACCATGAAAAACGAAAAAGAGATTAAGTTTTAAATGTATTGAAAAACTCCTAGATCTTTTGAGATTCATTGAACCTTTCAATGGCAAGTTTAAATCTTGATATGCCCCTCTAGTTTGTGACTGGGATGCCGAGGATCACAAAGCGGGTGTGAATAACCATGCAAATTTACATGGTGCCCTCATTGTTACAGTCACCTATGCGATGTGACGGTTAACCACACACGCTCCATCGAACTATGACAAACAATGAGTCACCCTTTGTCACCTTTGCTTAGAACCCAATTAATGTGTTGGTTAACCACACACGCTCCATTAACGTCTTAGCAAGGGTACAAAGTGTAATTTCATGGAATTGCATCAAATTCACTTTTTCCTAAAGTAACTAAGATTGGGAATTTTGTAAAAACATTTAGTTACTTTTATAGTTCATTATAATTATTAATGAGAAGGTGGTTGCCCTCCACCAATCAAGGAAGCGGTGGGTGAGAGTGGACACCCATTAAACGGCTATTTTATAGGCCATAACCTTATACCCCCTTATAGATTGGCTTCGTGAATGAGGCCTACTAACGGTAAGACTAGCATTTAAGTTATATATATATATATATATATATATATATATATATATATATATATATATATATATATATATATATATATATATATATATATATATATATATTAATCTTATAATATTATAAAGTATAAGGTTGAATTTTAAAACTTGTAAACTTCTAAGGTTCGAAATTTAAATAGTTCAAATTAAACTTTCAATCATAAAATTTAAATTTCAAAACTTGAGGACAAGTTTTGAACTTTTCAAAACACAAAGGATCAAATAGCAAATAATTTAAATTAACCAATTAATTCAATGATTATCTAAATTTGACCTAGATAATTTTACTTGCAAGATAATTCAACAATTAATTCAAATAATCAAATTTTATCAAATAAGGAATTTATTATTTAAACAATTGGTAATTATCTTTTGATTTGGTAAGGATAATCATAAAACAGTAATAAAATTCGGATTTTATTAGTTAAAAACGATTTAGGTAATTATCTTTAAGCAAAACAGCAAGAAATCCTGAAAATCCCTCTGTCTGACGCTCCAACTCGCCGAGTCCTCTTATGGACTCGTCGAGTTCATCCTACTCGTCAAGTCCACATTGGGACTCGCCGAGTTCATCAGGCAGATTGCACAAAACGATTTCTTTTAAGCAAGATCAAAACATATAGCATCAAATACAATTGAAACCAGACAAAGCCCTGATACCACTGATGGGTTTTAGCCAAAAGAACATCCTATGTGCTCATGCAAACCCTAATGCTTGGATCTAGGTTTCTCTAATTGTATATGCATTCATCCAAGACTTTCAAACCCTAGACCTAGTAGATATAATTCGCTTATCATTACAAAACAAATCCAGATGATTACCTCTTGTTGCTTGCTTGAATCTTCTTGTCTTTGTTGCTTAGAGTCACAAATATAACTCCTCTAATGGCTTACAAACACCAACTAGCAAGAGGGTAGTATGTGAGAGAGGGAGGAGGCACACAAAATCGGCTCTAGGGTTCTTAGAAAAGCAGTGGCCGATTTCTGTAGCTTAGGGGTTCTATTTATACTGTGAGCAGCTAGGGTTTTAGTCAAAACCCTAATGGTCAGCTTAAACATTAAGCAGCCCATGGAACCTTCTGGAATACAGGCCATGGACAAAAATATGATGGGCTCCCATAATAATTCCATTCACCCCTTAATACATTAGGTTTCCCAACCCAAAATACAACTACCACACATTTGACAGTTTAAGTCCCCTTTTTTCAATTAATCTCTTTTAGTCACCAAATTAATTCCTAATTAATCTATGACTAATATTAATCAAATAATATAATTTCTCCTTTAATATATTATTCTTATAATATATTAATAAACCATAATATCTTCCCTGTCTCCATAAATTACCCTGTCAAGTTGCTATGGTGAAGGCAACCCAAAAGGACCATGCACAACCGGGTCAAGTACTTACCAAATATAATTACGGGCTTAGACATTAATCCAACATAAACTACACAAGATACTAGTTAGTGTAACATACATTTTATGTGGCTGGAAATTTTGATGTATTTGGCCTTAAGAACTTAGCCCCAATAGTGTGGAAGCCTCAAATGAAGTCACAACACATCAAGGACAAAGGTAGGACTTGAGAGAGAATCTCCATGCACTTTAAAACCTTCATGAACTCCAAGAACATGCACACACACAAGGGTGGCGGTTTTAGGTCAAGATGCTTGTATTTATATGTGTGGTATTTCAAGGGTCATGGGTATAACCCAAATCCATACCCATGTGTTTTATGATCCATTGTTCATGTGGCCAAACTCTTTCTGTATCCATACATAAACTTGGTCCAAAATGGATCATAAGCCCAACACATATAAATATCACTAATTACCATAATTAGTCCCCATAGATTTAATTAGTCTCTTTTGATCACTAAATTAATCCCAAATTAATTCTTGATCAATACTAATTAAAACATATGATTTCATATTAATATATTATAGCTTATAATATATTAATAAATCATATACAACCTCTTCTCTCAAAAGTCCATCCTAACAAATTGTCCTGATGATATGCAACCCAAATGGACCAAGCTACTCTCGGGTCGAATACATACCAATAATAGTTATGGGCTTAGACACCTCATCCAATAGTCTCCCACTTGGATAAGTCTAAAACTATTATTTCATATGACTCTAAGATCCCGACTAGCAACCGTAGCTCTTAAAATCCGTTGTCGAACTCTGGCCTAGTCAATGACTTGTCCATTAGATAAGGGATCATATATTCCTCCATTCTAGATATAATATGGACTGAGACATGGATTATAATCATTATCTATGTCCATTTGTTGTTTCCCGATTTCCGATTTATGACGACTGACTAATTGAACAAATCAAATTAGTCCAGGCCCGACCGAGCACCTACGTTTGTCATCACTAAATCATCGAGGGGCCCACAGATATCGCTTTTATCCCTCCAAGGGTAAAAGGAATGGATAAACTTCGACCCAAATGTTCGCTTGTACTTAGTCATCAAATTACACACAACGAAATGTTTTATAACAACCAAGTTACTAGTTGCGTTTACATATGTCAAGGTGCAACCCATGTGCAACTACAACTCACACCTCTCCGTTTGAAGAATATAAGATATTATCGTCTCATGATCACTCGTGATAAAATCCATGAAGTGAGTCAAATGAGCGTGGGTTTAATCCAATACTCGAATCTTATTCCAGGAGCACTCATGAATACTGCAGCTATGTCTAGGCCACCTAGACAAACTACAGACCCATTCATGACAGTCTTGCCTCATACCTACTTCCAAAGTATGATTGACTGTGGAGAGTTTGAATAACCTAGTTATTTGGGAAGTCAAAACATGCAAAGTGAAACACAAGAATAATACTAATCCTATATGGCCCCAAGCACCTTTGAGAGTAAATAAAACACATTTTATTTAAACACCATATTGATTACTCATTATTTATTGTATAATGTTTCAAATAATCAAATTTATACTTGAATCAAAACAATAGTCATGCCATGCTCCAAGCATGCACACTATGTTTGTCCAAACAATAGTTATGCCATACTCCAAGTATACACACTATGTTTGTCTATGATCCTTACTTTGTGAAATAGATCAATTGAACATAATTCCAATGATCCTCATTTCACAATGCCCAATCCAAATTGTAAATGTAAGAATTCCAAATTCCTGCCATTTACCGAAATCTGTTAGATTCTAAACTTATATGCATTGATCCTCTTGTAATGACTATGCACAAAGTCACAAAGACTTGTCAATAGACATTGCAGAGTATTCCAATGGAAACGAAGTCCCAAATTCAAAGTACATTCCTTTGAGCACCCTTCTTGCATTAAGTCTTTTAATATTACACAGATTTAATGAATAACTTCCACTTATGGAAACATTTCCATATTCCCACTTTGACTATCACTTTTGAACAAGAGTTTCCTCCTTTCAGAATATGTCAATATAGTCCTTTCCAAAAATTTACACTATACTTCCAACTGTCCATGAGCAACCAATCTTTGGTAAACCTCAGATTGTCCTCGACAATTGCTTAATCATTTTAGTCATCTCCAATTCTAGACCTTTTCCCCTCTTAATGCCCTAGGCATTTGGAAAATTTAGAAATGATAAATATTATAGCACATGTAATCGATCCTATATCTGAATCATATGGGACATGATTCATGATGTGTCACATAAAGACATGATCCTAGACCAGTCTTTTTCTACAATATTTTTTATTTGCCATGTTTTTCACAATTCGACTATGAAGAGGGATGTCGTAATCATAATCGGATTTTGAGAACACAATATATATAGAATTTCCTTATGTTGAACCATTCCAACATAAAATTCATATATATATATATATATATATATATATATATATATATATATATATATATATATATCCTTGACTAAAGATGATTAAAACTCAATCTAAGCTTTTAGAATTGAAATGAAGTATAATTTCCTCTCCCTTAATTATAGCAAAACAACTTTTCAATCCATGCAAAGCATATTTTGCAAATTGAAACTTTTGTTTTCTATAATTAACATTACTAACTTGCAACACCTAACATAATAATCATGCTCCCACTAACATGATGATTATTATCATAACACTTATGCTCCCACTAGCTTTGACATGTATCCAGAAATCAGCTAGACTTCTAGAAATCAATATTTTATTGACTTTCTTCCCAAAGTTCAGATTTCTGATACGAGATGCTTTGATAAGACTTTATCAATATCATACACCTTTCCTTAGATAGCTCACATGTGTGTCAAAATAATTTTTAGAACTATGAAAAGGGATGTCGTAATCATAGTCTCAATTGTTTAGACCTTTGCCATTTCTCACAAGTCCATGTTAGTGTGCCGGTTACCCACACACGCTCCACTAACGACTTTGAGAATGCAAATATCACAATTACTATCTACTTAAAATCTATTTAGTGAAAGCGTTTCCTCACCATCATTTTCATGAATCGGAGAGAAACCTTATGACACTTAGATTTTATGGTGTATGTGTTCCTATCCATGTAAATTTGTCAAAACCATAATCACAAGATAGGGTTAGTGACAAATCCAAACCCATATGGACTGAACTTGTGCGATCTTAACTTATTGCCACTTGGTAGCACAAAGGCCTACCATTGCTTCCAAGTAGTTATGCAAACAACTGAGAACTCATAGAACTCACATGCATAGTCAACTTTAACTAAAATAGGAACAGAAACAAGAATATGTCAACACGATAGGTTATAAACCTCAAGTCATGTTCTTGAGACTCTACAAGATCTTTAAGACTCCCACTGACCTCTTGGCATATAAGATTCTCTTGTCAAGAACCATTCCTTGAGAAGAAAAATATTCAATAGTTAGTGCGAATTCTTATCAAGACAAGCACTTCACACAATTGGCCTTAGTTGGTCTTTGTTTTATCCAAAACATCACAACTTACCAATTTCAAATGTACAAGAGTAAGAAACATTTTACTCTACATTTGACAAGTGTTATTAACCTTCTTAAGATTATGTCACTCAAGTTACAATATTTGAGTATTACTCTAAGACTCAATTCATGAACGAAGTATGATTCATCTTTTGATTTAACCATTTCAACAATCCATGATTCCTCTTCTTAGTAATATGAATGCACTAAGATGTCCTTAGAGAATCAATTGTGATACGGTTTCATAATCACTAAGATAATCATAAAACAAGATACTCAAGTACTCTCCCATCTCTTCAGATTGGAGAAACTTTTATCTTTCTGCCTAATTTGATTCTTCTCATTCGTCCTGCCATACATTGAAACTTTTCCAATGTTTCATAATTATACTTAAACTTGTAAGCATAACCATATTTACTAAACTTTTGTAAATCATGACGAATAGCCTTATCGATCTTTGTGGTGGACCTTGACCAGTGCACAAGAATGTGTACTCAATCCCTTAGTCCTTCACTTGACTCACATATACATGTGAACAAGGAATTGGTCTTATTTTCCCAAAGATGAAAATTCTCATTCATCATACAATACAAGTTGCATGATTCCAAGTTTCTATCCAGCTGAAACTTGGGTGATGAGAATCTTTCTTTATTTGGTAAATTATGACACTACCACAAACGAAAGAACCAAGTCCATTTTCCAATATTGCTATCAATGGAATCATATAAACAACAATTTTTCACAAATGCCACTGTAAGGATATTTAAAATAAATAAAATTAAAACTTTTTTCCTTTTATTTTAAAACATTACGAAAAAAAATTATCCTTACAATGCAAATGCATATGAAAACAATGTTTTTATTTATTCCTAGGCAATCTATCACAACTCTTAAGCCACAACTCAAAATTCTGATCTTCGGATTATTCGATTGAAATCCATCTTCGCGATCAGAATCAGCATATTCTTCCTTTAAGCTTCCTCTTTTCTTTGATTCTTAAAACATAAACATGCGACCTAGTCACATCATGTAATAAGAATCTCCAAATAGGAAATTAATAGACTTAGATAGTGGACTTTACCCGAAGTAGAGTCAAACTTTTTGACTTTACCAACCTTATGATCTTTCAGGTAAATAGGGCAGCTTCACAACCAATGCCCCTTCCTTTGGCAATAGAAACATATGGACTCTTTGGGAATGGTACACGAGACTATCTCAGACTTAGCCTTTCTCTTTACCATTTGGTCAACCAGGTTGACTATGGCCGATCCCTTTCCATTGGGAAGAGAAAGCTTTTCTGGACTTGCAATGTTACCATTTTCAATGTCCATGTAAGTTTGGGAAGTAGATCTTCCAATCAAATTTGCTTTACGAGTGCCCTAAATCATTGCTGATTCAGCAGCATCAAGCAAATAGGTAAGATCATTAAGGGTCATGTCATGGTCTGTCATATAGTAGTCCCAAAGGAACTCACTATGTGACTTAGAAAGTGATTGAAGAACCTAGTCAACAAGTGTAACACTCGTGTTTCTAGCCTAGGCATTAATATTAAGGTGATAGTCTAGGTTAACCTTTGTACCTCATTTTGAAGAAATGAAAAAGGAATTATGTGAATTCTATGTGTTTTATGTGTTTTATGCTTAATTACTAGGAGTTAATTAATTAAGAATAAAAATAAGCGTCAAAATTAAATTTTAGATAAAGCCGATATCTATTAAGAAAGTTGTAGTGGTCGTGACAAGGATTACAGATATATAAAGAATGCCGAAATCTGAGTTATAACGAAGAAGTTATGACCTGTCGAAGTTTCACGACAAAATCGGCTCGGTGCTGAATGTCGTAAAAAGTGAGTGTTCGATAAACTACTTTTTAGCCTTAGTGATCTAAACGAAACTTGTAGTGTTCGTTAAACCGAGAAGTTCAATAAAAAGAACGCCCGAATCTGACTTCGTATGAGAAAGTTATGATTTTTCGAAGTTTCAGCTTAGTAGTAGACAGCTAAAAACTCGAATTTTAGATCGAGTGATTTTTAGCCGACACAACCTAAACTAGAATCGAAGGTCTCGTCATTAGTAGCACAACGGTAAAAAGTCTGACGAAAACGGACGTCGGATGAAGAAGTTATGAATTTTTAACGGATTTAATGTCCCGATCTGTTAAAAATAATAATATAAAAATTAAAGTCAAAATTAGCCAACGAAGTCTAAACGGAAGTTGTAGAGCATAATTTTACCTACGCGTGCATATAAAGAACGTCAAAAACGGAGCTCGTATGCGAAAGTTGTGGATTTTAGAAGTTTTTGCACAAAAACCGAGAAAATTCGCATAGTCACGATTTGCCACGTTATCCTCGCATGAACAGTACCCGCGGTCCACTAAGAATCCGATGCGTGCTCTTGGTGCGTGTCCGAACCCTCGCCTGTATGCCACGATCCCCCCTACTTCGGACTAGACCTCGGTCCAATCAGGAGAGGACAGCGAGGCCTTCGCACGTGCAGCCACCTGCGCACCCTCGCCTGCGGACCCCACCACCAGAACCGACTTCGGACCGAGGCTTCAGTCCAATCACAAGAAGCCAGCAGCCACTTCGCACGTGCAACCCTCGTGCGAGCCATCACCTGCGAGCTTCGGATCTGCGACGCGTGGCTTCTTCTCAGCGGTTGGATCAGGAGGCTCGCCCCTATAAATAGAAGGGTGTGAGACCTCCCGAGGGTATTTTGAAAACTTGTTATTTTTAGCCCCTTTCTCCATATTTCTTTCATATTATCATCCCCCGAAGCCCCGGTATCAATTATAAGCCCCGGAATACGCCACGAAGTGCCCGTGAAGCCTGGAAAATTTATCTTTTCGGTTTCGAAACCCGACTTTTGTAGAGCCCGGTTTCTCAATAAAACTCCCGGTTTTATTAGAAACGAACGTTTTAGGAAACAAATTGCTGCCCGATTATCATCAAATCATGTGAGTGTGTAGTTACTTTCAATTTACACATAGATATGAAGTATTTACCTTAAAATACGTGTTATGTGTAAATATGTTAATTGTTTATTTGAGGTGACTGTTGAATTGATGTTTTATACAAGTTTTAAACTATATATGTATTTTATCTACAAATATGTTGGGTAGAACATGGGTAGACAAAATAGTCGGTCGGTGTTAAAAATGATGAGAGGCCTCGGTGTCGGTGTTGTTGTTGGTGTTATCGTTGTAGTCATCTAGCGGAGTATAGATGACGATCACGGACCTTTCTAGACAGTCCAGTGGTACACTAGCAAGTTCGCAACTTGTAGGTGTTGATGAACTAAACGTTCATTGGTGTACTCCAATCCCCCTCATGGTTGCCTTTAGGACATGTATGGCTGAGGAGTCCCCTTAGCAGTAGTGTCCAACCCGATGATATTCCTTAGGTTAAGTCCCTTGTGTTAGGTGTTTAGGGACGTAAAGTGAGGACAACGGGAATGGGTAATCAGGGTTATTGTTGATTGGTGAACTTAATATGTTATTATTATTGTGGGTTGAAAATCCTATATGCTCACCAGGCTCCCAAGCCTAACCCACTCAGTTTTTTTATGATTACAGGTAGTGGACCCCGAGCATAGTCGGAGGACGATGAGAGATTTTTTGATTATAGGGCAGTAGTTGTAAATAACTGTTGAAAGACTTATAATGTCTTGTTTATGCTTTTGATCTGTATCGGAACATGACATCCCGAGGTTTTGATATATATATGGGAAATGTATACCTTCTTAAAGAAGGGTTTTGATAAACATTATCATGTTTTATATTGGGAACCTATTCCGCAATATCTTTTGAAAAGATTTCTCTGATTTTATTTTAAAAAGCATAAATTAAATCGGTCTTTTCTGGCCGAGAAATTAGGGATGTCACAGTTGGTATCAGAGCATTAGTTTAAGCGAACTAAGAAATTGTAGAATTTTTAGACTTGAACTTAGAATGCTAAGTGATGATTGTGAGGTGAGTGTCTACCATATTTTAGACATGAGCACTAGTTTATTTTAGGAAAGGTGCCTAAAATGCCTTTATGTGCTAAATGCTATATGTTGCCATATATGCCATTATTTGTTCGGATCTATGGTCTGTTGCCGACCGGATCTGGAAACCTTATGTGTGTAGGATTCTAAGCGTATGATTACGAGATTAGAACTAACATGTAAACGTTTCGGAGTGATAAGGGAATTGACATGTCTAACAAGGATAAAGACCTAAATTCGCCTTATTCAGTATATAGATTGTAATGGCAAGAACTCGAAGTGGAGCGGGAAATGCAAACAGAAACCAACAACCTCAACCTCAAGTGGTGGAACAGGTGCCTATAGTAGGAGCTGCACCCGAACCCATCACCATGGCTGGAGTACGAGATGTGATTCAGACCATGATGGCTGAACAGAGGGAGGAGTTGAGGCAAATGTTGCTGAACAACAGGGATGAACCTTCAGTTCTTGTTGAACAATGTGAACTAAATGACGATCGATCTGAAGAAGGGAAAAACAGCAGATCGGTTGGTCATAGTGAACCGCTTGTGGTTGGGAGGAATAACCACGAGGGTAGAGTGGAGAGAAATGGGTGCTAGTATAAGGACTTTATGACTTGCAAGCCATCGACCTTCACTGGAAAAGAAGATCCTGTCGGAGTTATGGACTGGATCTCGGAAATGGAGTTGGCTTTCATGACTTGTGATTGCCAAGGCAAGTTACAAACTACCTTTGCAGTACGTCAGTTCAGGGGTAGTGCTGCTCGTTGGTGGAACACATTGGGGAAAACCCTAAGCCCTAATGAGCCATTGCAAATGA
Source organism: Lactuca virosa (assembly GCF_052849685.1). Classification (NCBI taxonomy): domain Eukaryota; kingdom Viridiplantae; phylum Streptophyta; class Magnoliopsida; order Asterales; family Asteraceae; genus Lactuca; species Lactuca virosa. Next base: position 333,694,013 of record NC_136433.1, read on the forward strand.
CTTGGGCAGAGTTCTTGGTGCACTTTAAGCGCAAGTTCTGCTCGGCCCAAAACGTACTTGAGTTAGAAAACCAATTTCTAACGTTGAAGAAGGAGAGTATGACCGTTTACGAGTATACGAATAACTTCACAGACAAAATGGAGTTTGCTTTGCGTATTGTCCCAGATGAGCTGGAGAAAATTGACAGGTACGCAAAGGGACTTCCATGGGAGTATGTGGTGCCAGTACGTCAGGCACTTACTTTGGAGGCAGCTATATGGGCTGCCAAGTTTGTTGAAGATATGATCAAGGGGAGAGCCGCCAGCAAGGTTGAAGTTGGCGAAAAGAGAAAGTTTGAAGGAACGTCAGGTTCCAACAAAAAGAACAAATTCTCGAAGTTTGGTTCGAGAAAATTCGGAGGAGGAGCCGAAGCCAAGTGGTGTGACAGGTGCAAGAAGAAACATGCTGGGAAGTACAGCGTGGGAGTCACTTGTTACAAGTGTGGAAAGCCAGGGCATTATGCCAATGAATGCACCTTCACTAATAACGTCTGTCATGGGTGCCATGAAGAAGGGCATATTTTGAGGGATTGCCCGAAGAAGAAAGACGCAGCAAAACCCAATCTTCCACCAAAGCCGAAGGCGAGAGCCTTTCAGATGACACTCGAAGCTGCGAAAGAAGAAGCCGATGTCGCTTCAGGTACCTTTCTCGTAAACGAATTGCCTGCCCAAATTTTGTTTGATTCTGGAGCCAATTACTCCTTTATATCGCATGAATTTGCTAGAAAACTAGCTTCGCCTATTGATAGACTAGTTAATGATTTATTAGTCGAAATTGCTAGTGGCAAGTTTGTACCTGTTAGCCATCGTATGAAAAACATCGACATTGACTTGGATGGGAATAAGTTCCACGAGGAATTATTGCCTATCGAGTTAAACGGTTTCGACATAGTTTTAGGAATGGATTGGCTTAGCGCCAATGATGCCGAAATAATGTGTAGGAAGAAGATAATTAAAGTAAACCCGCCAGGGAAAGAGTCGTTTATGGTGTATGGAGACAAACGCAGAGTAAATTCTGGAATCATTTCCTTAATGAAAGCCAGAAAGTGTTTGGCCAAGGGGTGTACATCATATCTAGCATTCGTGATCGATGCTCAGAAGGAAAAGAAGGAGGTGCAGAATATTCCAGTGGTGTGTGATTATCCGGAAGTCTTTCCCAAAGATCTTCCCGGATTGCCCCTGATCGACAAGTAGAATTCCGTATCGACTTGTTACCAGGAACGACGCCGATAGCCAAAGCACCATATTGATTAGCACCAACCGAAATGAAAGAACTTATGACACAACTTTAGGAGTTATTGGACAAAGGTTTCATTCGACCTAGTTCATCACCCTGGGGAGCCCCTGTGTTATTTGTAAAGAAGAAAGACAGGAGCATGAGAATGTGCATCGATTACAGAGAGCTGAATAAAGCGACGATAAAGAACAAGTACCCGTTGCCGAGGATCGATGACTTGTTCGATCAGTTGCAAGGATCGAGCTATTTTTCGAAGATCGATCTTAGGTCGGGGTACCATCAACTAAAGGTGAGGGAGCAGGATATCGAGAAGACCGCGTTCAGAACAAGATATGGACACTATGAATTTTTGGTTATGTCGTTCGGATTAACCAATGCCCCAGCAACTTTCATGGATTTGATGAACAGGGTTTGTAAACCATACCTTGATAAATCTGTGATAGTATTCATAGACGATATCTTGATCTATTCAAAAAGCAAGCAGGAGCATGAGAAGCATCTGCGTGAAGTGCTAGAAGTTCTGAAAAAGGAGAAGTTGTACGCAAAGTTCTCCAAATGTGAATTTTGGATTCAAGAAGTCCAATTTTTGGGTCATGTGGTTAAACAAGATGGAATAATGGTTGACCCAGCAAAGATTGAAGCTGTGATGAAGTGGGAACAACCAAAAAGTCCCACGGAGATTCGAAGATTTTTAGGATTAGCCGGATATTATCGCCGATTCATCCAAGGCTTTTCTTCGATCGCTACTCCATTAACAGCTTTGACCCACAAAGGAGCTACTTATGCTTGGAATGAGAAGCATAAGGAAGCCTTTGAGAAGTTAAAGAAGAGATTGTGTGAAGCACCGATTCTTTCGTTACCTGAAGGAGTTGATGACTTCGCAGTCTATAGTGATGCCTCTGGAGTTGGGTTAGGATGTGTTCTGACCCAAAGGGATAAAGTGATAGAGTATGCATCGAGGCAGTTGAAAGAACATGAAAAGAACTACCCCACTCATGATCTGGAGTTGGCAGCGGTAGTATTCGCCTTAAAGATATGGAGGCATTATCTTTATGGTACTAAGTGTAAAAGTTTCACTGATCATAAGAGTCTTCAATATCTCTTTAATCAGAAGGAATTGAACATGAGGCAGCGGCGCTGGCTGGAACTACTCAAGGACTACGACTGTGAGATACTTTATCACCCTGGTAAAGCAAATGTTGTTGCTGATGCTCTCAGTCGGAAGGTAAATCTTGAAAAGAGAAGGCCAAGAGCGCTGAAGATTGAAGTTGTCTCTACAATTGTGGAAAGTATAAAGAAAGCTCAGGAGGAAGCTTTGGAGAAAAATGACCGGAAGGAGGAACGTTTGGGTAAAACGTTGGTGTTTGATACAAACGGTCAAGGATTGAAGGTATTCAAAGATAGGATTTGGGTACCTAAGACGGGAGGAGTAAGAGGTCTTCTGATGGAAGAAGCTCACAAAACCATGTACTCGATTCCTCCCGGCAGTACGAAAATGTATAGGGACCTAAAACCCTATTACTGGTGGCCGACGATGAAGCTCGATGTTGCTAAGTATGTGGTTGAGTGTGTAACTTGTGCTAGGGTTAAGGCACAACATCAGAAACCGTATGTGAGTTTAGAACCTTTACCAGTACCCATGGGTAAATGGGAGGACATTACCATGGATTTTGTGACTAAACTGCCCAGAACAAGGAACGGTCACGACATGATTTGGGTGGTCTTTGATCGCTTCACTAAGAGTGCGCATTTCATAGCCGCTAACGAGAAATGGACTATGGATAAACTTGCGAATTCTTACGTGAAGGAAATTGTGAGGCTACACGGTGTTCCGTTAATGATTGTATCCGATCGTGACAGCCATTTTACCTCAAGGTTTTGGAGGAGTCTACAAGAGGAATTGGGTACCAAGTTGTGTTTGAGTACAGCTTACCATCCACAAACCGATGGTCAAAGCGAACGAACGATTCAAACATTGGAGGATATGCTGAGAGCATGTACCCTAGAATTCCAAGGTAACTGGGATGAACACTTACCTCTAGTAGAATTTTCCTATAATAATAGTTTCCACTCAAGCATTAAGATGGCACCTTATCACGCTTTGTATGGGGAAAAGTGTCGAACGCCATCATGTTGGCTGGAAGCTGCGGAAAAGCAGTTTATGGGACCTGAAATAGTCCATCAGACTGCTGAAAAGTTGAAAGTGATAAGGGAGAGGATGTTAGCTGCTCAAGATCGACAAAAGAGCTATGCTGACAAGAAAAGACAACCGATATCCTTCGAAGTTGGAGATTCGGTTTTACTTAAAGTCTCACCGTGGAAGGGACTTATAAGATTTGGTAAAAGGGGAAAGTTGAGTCCAAGGTTTATTGGACCATTTAAAGTTCTTCAGAGGATCGGGAATCAAGCTTACAAGCTAGAATTACCGGAAGAACTGGAGGGTATTCATAACACATTTCATGTGTGTTATTTGAGGAAGTTCACGGGAGATGTGCCCGACATAATTCCGATTTCTGAGTTAAGGTTGGATGAAAACAAGAGGTTGATCGAAGAACCTGAGGCAATCGTTGACCGTAAGACTATGAAGTTGCGACGCAAGATGGTTGATTTAGTGCTTGTGCGCTGGAAACATACGAATGGACCAAATCTCACCTGGGAAACGGAGAGTGACATGATGAGTCGCTACCTGCAGTTGTTTGGTGATGTGTGATTCCGGGGACGGAATCATCCTAAGGGGGAGAGAATTGTAACACTCGTGTTTCTAGTCTAGGCATTAATACAAGGTGATATTCTAGGTTAACCTTTATAACTCATTTTGAAGAAATGAAAAAGGAATTATGTGAATTCTATGTGTTTTATGTGTTTTATGCTTAATTACTAGGAGTTAATTAATTAAGAATAAAAATAAGCGTCAAAATTAAATTTTAGATAAAGCTGATATCTATTAAGAAAGTTGTAGTGGTCGTGACAAGGATTACGGATATATAAAGAATGCCGAAATCCGAGTTATAAAGAAGAAGTTATGACATGTCGAAGTTTCACGACAAAACCGGCTCGGTGCTGAATGTCGTAAAAAGTGAGTGTTCGATAAACTACTTTTTAGCCTTAGTGATCTAAACGAAACTTGTAGTGTTCGTTAAACCGAGAAGTTCGATAAAAAGAACGCCCGAATCTGACTTCATATGAGGAAGTTATGATTTTTCGAAGTTTCAGCTTAGCAGTAGACAGCTAAAAACTCAAATTTTAGATCGAGTGATTTTTAGCCGACCCAACCTAAATGAGAATCGAAGGTCTCGTCATTAGTAGCACAACGGCAAAAAGTCTGACGAAAACGGACGTCGGATGAAGAAGTTATGAATTTTTAACGGATTTCCTGTCCCGGTCTGTTAAAATAATAATATAAAAATTAAAGTCAAAATTAGCCGACGAAGTCTAAACAGAAGTTATAGAGCGTAATTTTACCTACGCGTGCATATAAAGAACGTCAAAAACGGAGCTCGTATGCGAAAGTTATGGATTTTTGATGTTTTTGCACAAAAACCGAGAAAGTTCGCATAGTCACGATTTGCCACGTCATCCTCGCATGAACAGTACCCGCGGTCCACTAAGAATCCGACGCGTGCCCTTGGTGCGTGTCCGAACCCTCGCCTGCATGCCACGATCCCCCTACTTCAGACTAGACCTCGGTCCAATCAGGAGAGGACAGCGAGGCCTTCGCACGTGCAGCCACCTGCGCACCCTCGCCTGCGGACCCCACCACCAGAACCGACTTCGGACCGAGGCTTCAGTCCAATCACAAGAAGCCAGCAGCCACTTCGCACGTGCAACCCTCGTGCGAGCCATCACCTGCGAGCTTCGGATCTGCGACGCGTGGCTTCTTCTCAGCGGTTGGATCAGGAGGCTCGCCCCTATAAATAGAAGGGTGTGAGACCTCCCGAGGGTATTTTGAAAACTTGTTATTTTTAGCCCCTTTCTCCATATTTCTTTCATATTATCATCCCCCGAAGCCCCGGTATCAATTATAAGCCCCGGAATACGCCACGAAGTGCCCGTGAAGCCTGGAAAATTTATTTTTTCGGTTTCGAAACCCGACTTTTGTAGAGCCCGGTTTCTCAATAAAACTCCCGGTTTTATTAGAAACGAACGTTTTAGGAAACGAATTGCTGCCCGATTATCATCAAATCATGTGAGTGTGTAGTTACTTTCAATTTACACATAGATATGAAGTATTTACCTTAAAATACGTGTTATGTGTAAATATGTTAATTGTTTATTTGAGGTGACTGTTGAATTGATGTTTTATACAAGTTTTAAACTATATATGTATTTTATCTACAAATATGTTGGGTAGAACATGGGTAGACAAAATAGTCGGTCGGTGTTAAAAATGATGAGAGGCCTCGGTGTCGGTGTTGTTGTTGGTGTTATCGTTGTAGTCATCTAGCGGAGTATAGATGACGATCACGGACCTTTCTAGACAGTCCAGTGGTACACTAGCAAGTTCGCAACTTGTAGGTGTTGATGAACTAAACGTTCATTGGTGTACTCCAATCCCCCTCATGGTTGCCTTTAGGACATGTATGGCTGAGGAGTCCCCTTAGCAGTAGTGTCCAACCCGATGATATTCCTTAGGTTAAGTCCCTTGTGTTAGGTGTTTAGGGACGTAAAGTGAGGACAGCGGGAATGGGTAATCAGGGTTATTGTTGATTGGTGAACTTAATATGTTATTATTATTGTGGGTTGAAAACCCTATATGCTCACCAGGCTCCCAAGCCTGACCCACTCAGTTTTTTTATGATTACAGGTAGTGGACCCCGAGCATAGTCGGAGGACGATGAGAGATTTTTTGATTATAGGGCAGTAGTAGTAAATAACTGTTGAAAGGCTTATAATGTCTTGTTTATGCTTTTGATGTGTATCGGAACATGACATCCCGAGGTTTTGATATATATATGGGAAATATATACCTTCTTAAAGAAGGGTTTTGATAAACATTATCATGTTTTATATTGGGGACCTATTTCGCAATATCTTTTGAAAAGATTTCTCTGATTTTATTTTAAAAAGCATAAATTAAATCGGTCTTTTCTGGCCGAGAAATTAGGGGATGTCACAACAACCAACTTCCTCAAGACCTTGACACCCAACTCTCCCGGCTTGTCAATATGTGACTTTATCTCCAAGATGTGAGCACACATAGACTTTGCTTGCCAATAGGTATTGAGTGACCTTGAACTTTTCAAGAACTTGTGGGTTAGGGAGAATAATTGGAGGAGGTGGAGGAATTGAAGTATGATTTCCATGATCCAACCACGGGACATCATCTTCATTAGGAAAGCTTGTTCCAAGGGATTTGGGAAGATCATAGTTGTCTGAACTAGACAATGGGATAAATTCAAGTTAGTTGATTTAAGTCCTTAATATAACACCCAATACGGAATATTAAGGCTAGGACCCAACACAATATTTTATAACTTGGAAGAGGGATACCATAATCCAAGCTATAAAATATTTGAAGATAGGCGAATGACGATTCACCAATTTCCACCATGAAAAATGAAATAGGAATTAGGTTTTAATTGGTTTGAAACTCCTAGATCTTTTGAGATTCATTGAACTTTTCAATGGCATGTTTAAATCTCGATTGTGTCCTCTCAAGCTTGTGACTGGGATGCCGAGGATCACAAACAAGGTGTGAATAACCATGAAAAATGACTTGGTACCCTTAATATTTATCACCTAATCGATGTGTCGGTTACCCACACGCGCTCCACCGATCTATGATAAACATTAAGTCACCCTTTGCCACTCTTACTAGTCCATGTTAGTGTGCCGGTTACCCACACACGCTCCACCAACGACTTGGTAAGGTACAAAGTGTAATTTCATGGGTTAGCACCAAATTCACATTTTCCTAAGTAACTAAGATTGGGAATTTATAAGTGTTTAGTTACTTAGTATTTATCATTATAGTTTTAATGAAGGGAGAATTATAGTCATGTCCTAACCATTCGGCTAACGACCCTCCACCAGTCAAGGAAGTGGTGGGTGAGAGTGGACACCCATTAAACTGCCATTTTATAGGCAGTAACCTTATACCCCCTTATAGACCGACTTCATGAATGAGGCCTACTAACGGTAAGACTGAATTTGTTCTTATACATATATATATATATATATATATATATATATATATATATATATATATATATATATATATATATATATATATATATATATATATATAACTATTAACTATTAATATTATAATAGTATAAGGGTTGAATTTTAACTTTTAAAATTCTAAGGGTTTACTTGGAATTAAAGTATTTATGGGGAGAATGAACATTACCACATAAAAAACAGGTTTATAAGTTCAAAAACAGCTTAGGGTAATGTTCCTACTCCAATTCCAGCCAAAAAACTCGAAGATAAGCTGTCAGGGGGTCCAACTCGCCAAGTGCAAGAACAAACTCGACGAGTTGGATGAGTTTGTACATGGACTCGTCGAGTCCCTTAATGGACTTGTCGAGTCCCCTGTCCAGACATCAAAAAATTCGTTTGTTTCAGCAATTTGCATCAAGTATAATTGAAAACAACCCATGGCTCTGATACCACTGATGGGTTTTGGTATAACACAACATCCTATGGTGCACATACAACCTGAAATACCTTGGATCTATGTTTTCACTAATTATACATGCAAAGGTGTTTCCAAGGTATTAAGCCTATAACTAGCATGCAAAGATGTAAACTACACAAGATACTAGTTAGTGTAACATACCTTTTATGTGGCTGGAAATCTTGATGTATTTGACCTTAAGAAATTAGTCCCAATAGTGTGGAAGTTTGAAATGAAGTCACAACACTTCAAGGACAATGGTAGGACTTGAGAGAGAATCTCCATGCACTCTAAAACCTTCATGAACTCCAAGAACATGCACACACACAAGGGTGGCGGTTTTAGGTCAAGATGCTTGTATTTATATGTGTGGTATTACAAGGGTCATGGGTATAACCCAAATCCATACCCATGTGTTTTATGATCCATTGTTCATGTGGCCCAACTCTTTATGTATCCATACATAAACTTGGTCCAAAATGGATCATAAGCCCAACACATATAAATATCACTAATTACCATAAATAGTCCCCATAGATTTAATTAGTCTCTTTTGATCACTAAATTAATCCCAAATTAATTCTTGACCAATACTAATTAAAACATATGATTTCATATTAATATATTATAGCTTATAATATATTAATAAATCATATACAACCTCTTCTCTCAAAAGTCCATCCTAACAAATTGTCCTGATGATATGCAACCCAAATGGACCATGCTACTCTCGGGTCGAATACATACCAATAATAGTTATGGGCTTAGACACCTAATCCAACAGGAGGCTGATAAGAGTGGCTAGAAATGAGACCATAATGTTTTTTATATAGGGATTAAATCGAAATCAAGGTTTTGCACCTGAGCCTAGTACACTAAGCGTACCATGGGTACGCCTAGCATAGTAGGTGGTTCTCCGCGATTATGCATGGTACATGAGTACGTTGTGCGTACTCACACATACGCCCCGCGTACTACTCTCTCCAACTTTTCTCTTTTAGGGACTAATTTTGACACTTTAAGGAAAGATTCAAGAATGATAAACGTACCTTATTTCGGGATGTTACAATTCTCCCCCACTAAAAATCAGACTTCGCCATCGAAGTCATCCTCCGGAAATAGCTCTGGATACTGCTCACGCATCTCGGACTCCGGTTCCCATGTCCACTTTGATCCTCTACGGTGTTGTCACTGTTTGACCAAGTTCACGACCTTGTTCCTCAAGGCTTTCACTTTCCGATCCAAGATGGCTACATGATTTTCCACATAATTCAGGCGATTATCGACCTGAATGTCCTCCAAGGGAACCACAGCCGCCTCATCGGCTATACACTTCCTTAGCTGGGATACATGGAAGATATCATTGATCTGACTCAGATCCTTCGGTAGCTCCAACCGGTAAGCCACGTTGCCCACACGGGCCAGTACTCGAAAAGGGCCAATGAATCTGGGGCCCAGCTTTCCCCGATTCCAAAAGCGGATAACACCCTTCCAGGGTGACACCTTCAGGAGTACAAAATCCCCCACCTGAAACTCTAACTCAGAGCGTCGCCAATTCGCATAACTCTTTTGACGACTCTGCTTTGTCAAAAGCCTCTGACGTACCTGTTATATAAGCTCAGTCGTCTTGAGCACGACCTCTGTGATCCCTATGACCCTATGTCCCACTTCGCCCTAACAAATAGGAGTTCGACATCTCCGACCATAAAGGAGATCGAACAGGGGCATACCGATATTGGCATGATGGTTGTTGTTATAAGAGAACTCAGCCAAAGGAAGATAGGAGTCCCAACTACCACCAAAATCAATAACACATGCGTGCAGCATATCCTCAAGCGGCTGAATCGTCTGTTCGCTCTGCCCGTCCGTCTGTGGGTGGTACGCGGTACTAAAGTGTAGCCGGGTACCCAACTCCTCATGAAATCTCTTCCATAATCTGGAAGTAAAGCGCAATCCCGGTCTGACACAATAGACGTCGGCGCCCCATGCTGAGCCACCACCTCATGAACATAAATCTCAGCCAACTTCTCCGCAGAAGAGTTCTCACTAATGGCTAAGAATTCGACACTCTTCATCAAACGATCCACTATCATCCAGATAGTGTGAACACCTCTCGCAGTCCTCGGTAGCTTTGTATTGAAATTCATAGTAATCTGCTCCCATTTCCATAAGGGAACCTCCAGAGGCTGCAACTTTCTATGAGGGCGTTGGTGCTCCGCCTTGACCTTCTGTCAAGCCAAACATCACTCCACAAACCATGTCACATCTCTTTTCATACAGAGCCACCAATAGTTGTGCTTCAAATCAAGATACATCTTTGTAGCCCACGGGTGGATAGAAAATCTTGATTTGTGGGCCTCCTCCATCGAAATCTGTCGTGCCCCACCCGCATACGGTACCCAAACCCATCCATGAAGGGTCAAAATCCCTTTATTGTCCATATCAAAATCCAAAATCTGACCAATCACCCGCTCACTCTTCCGGTTTTCTTCTTTTATGGTCTCCGACTGCGCTTCCTTGGTGATCTCTAAAATTGGAGTCATCACGGTCATCCGCATGCACACATCCCGCATGGGGATACTTTCCGCCCTCCGTCTCAAGGCATCGGCCACCACATAGGCTGATCCATGAAGTACCTCATACTCTTATGGTCCGTATAAATGGTACACCAGACACCATAGATATAGTGACGCCAAATCTTGAGGGCGAAAACCACCGCCCCCAACTCCAAATCATGATAGGGATATCTTGCCTCGTGAGACTTCAGCTGCCTCGAAGCGTATGCTATTACGTACCCTCTTTGCATCAACACAACACCCAATCCCGCAATGGATGCATCACAAAAGACTACGAAATCCTCAACTCCCTTCGGGAGGGCAAGTACTGGAGCTTCGCACAACCTCTGCCGAAGAGTCTCAAATGATGTCTGCTGCTCAGGCTGTTGGGGTCGAAAGTGATTGTGAATTGTCGAAAATGTCTAGGGCATTCTGTGTGTCGAAAGTCAGTAAAGTTTATTATAAGGGCATTTATGTTTCGAAATTGTAATGTCGAGTCCCTTATATTTTTTGTATGCTTTCTTTATCCCTATAAATATGGGATGGATACATGTTTAGAGGGGAGCGTGAATACTTGCATTGTGCTATCATATTCTCTTGTATTCTCTGAAAGCATAAATTGAGCCAACCAGATTATATTTAGATCTTATGTTCTAAATCATTTCTTAACTCTGATCTCGTATTGTAAACTGAATTCAATCTACACTACACAGGCCCCCAACTAAAGGCATCATCCTTCCTGGTCAACTTGGTGAGAGGAACAGCAATCTTGGATAAGTCCTTGATAAATCTTCGATAATAACCTGCCAATCTGAGGAAGCTTCGAATCTCAAATGGAGATCTCGGAACCTCCCACTACATCACCACCTCAATCTTAGCTGGGTCGACCAAGATACCATTCTGATTTACGATGTGTCCCAAAAACTGAACCTCTCGCAACCAGAAATCACACTTGGAGAATTTGGCATAAAGCCTCTCCATCCTCAAAACCCCAAGAATCTCTCGAAGATGCTCCATATGTTGTTCCCTAGTCTTCGAATATACCAGAATGTCATCGATAAAAATGATCACTGATCGATCCAACATGGTCCTACACACCCGGTTCATGAGGTCCATGAACGTCGTCGGTGTGTTGGTGAGCCCAAAAGGCATCACTACAAACTGGTAATGCCCATAGTGAGTTCAAAAGGCCGTCTTCTAAATATCCTCCTCCCGTACCCTCATCTGATGATAGTCGAACTCAAATCAATCTTGGAAAACCAAGACGCCCCCTGAAGCTGGTCGAAAAGTTCATCTATCCTCGGCAAAAGGTAACAGTTTTTCATCGTCAGCTTGTTTAGTTCCCGATATTCCTGCAGCCGAGAGGATAATTCTTGCATCTCGGGAGGTGCAAGTAGGTATGGTGCATTGGCGATCGGCGCCGCACCCAAAATCAGATCGATCTGGAACTCCACCTGCCTCTCAGGAGGCACACCCGGTAACTCCTCGGGAAAAACATCAGGAAAGTCACATACCAATGGCACATTAGAACAGAATTTAATCCCTTCTTTCCATCCCGAGTATCCACTACATATACCAGAAAACCCATACATGCATGTTGTAAACTCTGCCTTACCCTGGCGGCCAAACAGAAGGCTGATCCCGATCTAGTGCCCTCGCTATAGATGGTCAGCACTCCCCCACTAGGATCCTGGACTGTCACTAATTGACACTCACAATCAATCAGAGCCCCACACCGGCTCAACTAATCCATACCCACAATCACACAAACATCCCCCATAGCGATAGGTATGAGGTCTATCGGATAACCAACACTGAAGATCTCCAACACACAACCCCAGTAGACATCAGTAGCTAAGACAGGACGCTCATCAGGTATCGAGACTCTCAAGGGCCTGCTCAATGTCTCTCGCAAAATACAAAAACTGCGACTGAAAAATGATGACACAAAAGATCGACTCACACTCGAGTCAAACAGCAAAAGTGCAGGCACATAATTCAAAAGGAACGTACCTATAAAATCGACAATATAAGCAGCAAAAGAAATAAATCGATAGAAATATATAAATAACACATACCAGCAACGACATCTGGAGCTGCACAGGCCTCCTCTGTTGTCAACTGAAATGCTCTGCCCCGAGCCCTCGGTGCCTCAGCCTTTCCCTGCTGGCCATCAGTGATACATAGTGTCGTTGGGGTGGGAGTCTGAACCTCCTTAGATGCAAGCTGTGGACAATTGGCTTTCACATGGCCCGTCTGGTTGCAGTTGAAGCAAACCTGAAATCCCTTGGGGCATTCCCTACCCATATGCCCCTCCTTGCCACACAGGTAGCAAGCAGACTCGGACCGACATGGTCCCTCGTGAATCTTGTCGCACTTCCTGCAAGTGCGGCCCTTTTGGCCTACAGCTCTCTGATCAGCAGGCTTGACCCGCTTAGTCACCGGCTGTGACTGCACTGGCCTCCTGTCTCTCCCTTGGTTCTCCCTCTCCTCCCTAGCCTGAGTCTCCAACTCGATCTCTCTCCTCCTGGCATTGGTCTGCAGCTCAGCCAATGTCCTATATGTGGTATTCGCCACGAAATCCTTGATATCCCTCCTTATAAAACTCAAATATCGAGTCACACGAGCCTGCTCCGTCGATACCTGCTCAGGACAAAATAAAGCCCTCTCGTGAAACATTTGGGTGATCTCAGTCACCGTCTCTGTCTTCTGCTTGAGAGACAGGAACTCCTGGGCTAATCTTTCCTGATTAACTACGGGTACAAACTTATCCCAGAACACCACATTAAACCTCTCCCAAGTCATCGCAACATGCTCTGCAGGCGTGTAGTCAGCTGTCAAAAAATTCCACCAGTCCTTCGCTCCCAAGCGAAGCAGGTTCATTGCGAATCGAACCCTCAAATTCTCCGGACAGGAGCATGTATAGAAACATCCCTCAACATCATAAATCCATCTCGTAGCAGCAATCGGATCCTAGGTCCCATCAAACTCGGGTGGCTTCATGTTGGTGAACTCCTGATACCACAATGAATCACCCCACTACGGTCTCACAGCAGCGAGATTTGTGGTGTTTACGGCAGCAGCAGCCTCATTGACAATGGCATAGTGCTCATCAAAGCTATCAATCAGTGTGGTCTTAACAGACCCCAAACATCTCCATAATAGCCTCTCGGATTTCCGCGGCCAGCTCTGCGGCGACAATCCTTTGAATCTCATCATCACTGGCACTCGGCCTCTCGGTGTCGCTGGAGCCTGAACCTCGGGTAACCACCATACTGAAATGCATAAGAAAAAATAATCAGCAATAGGATAAAACACCTATAAAAACACTCACACCCCTACAAGTCCTTTAGTCCCCTGAGGTTATTCCTCGAGTCGCGTACGGATGCGGTGCTTTCAGTAGTATAGGCCTAATACTACCTTCCACACCCATCTGTATTTGTCTCGGATCGTACCCTCGATAACCCAAGAACCCTACCTCCTCATATCAGCTATGGACTCGCCCTACTGGTTCCTGAGAGCCTCAATCATACATCTAGATACTAGTTCTAGACTACTCTCAGCACTGCTCTGCCTCACGAGATCTCCGTTACCCTTACTAATTGCCTCGTGTATGCCAATTGTACATAGTACGAGACTCGGTAGACATTCGAATAAATGATCCCACCTCAAATCCACAACCAAACAAGGAACAGGAAGAAAGGCTAAATCAGGCATTCTAAGGCTATAAAATCCTAACTATGTACAACTATAAAGCATACGATAAACAAATAATAAAGACAGACTCAATCCCATAAGGAATGAACTCTTAGGCTAAGGCATCATACATCAGGAAACATTTCATACTTTCTCTACAAGATTCCTTAGCCTACCCCTAGCTAGCATGCAATCCTATCTGCTCATAATATAACATGTCTGCTCTACACTACTAAAAATGTAAATTGAGGTATTTTGGGAAATTGCCGCTCGAGTGCTGGTCGATTGTACATATTGTTTCTCTGGTTTTTCCCTTCTGTAAAAAGTCTTCATTTCTTGTGAAGTTCTTAAAATGTTCAGACCCTCAGTTTGAGTTTGGAATCACCCAAAGGTTCATCCAAATCCCTCAAAACAGGGCTCTGATACCAAATTGTAACACCTCAAATTTTAGACCAAAATTTTCATTTTTAAAGTTTCCAAAACGTAGTTTCACAACCAGTTATCAAGTATAAGTCATCCCAAAACCACAAGTATCATAGTTATCAGTGTACATAAAAGATCATGTCCCAGTAGTAAAATTATCAGGGCATGTGTACAATCAGAGCTTCGCCTTCCCGCGGTCCTGCGAAATACCTGCCACATATAAATCACAGCTATAAGCATAAAGTTTAGTGAGTTCCCCAAGATACCACATATAATACAGCACAAGTAAACATCTATGGGTTATCTGCAACCCTTGGACTATTAGCAGTCTCGGTGAGCTAACAGCACACTCGTAGGGTTATTAGCAACCCCCGGTTGGCTATCAGCAGCCCCACTCACATACAATATCATAACATAACATATCATAGCAGCTAGACCTAACTGATCGTCATAATACAGGTAGCCTACCATATAGGTAAGAATAAGTGAGGAGACACACCTGATACTGATGACATGAAAACCTAGCACCCGAGTTTTCGAATCTAGACTCTGCCTAGTTAACAAAATAATTAAACTTAATTAAAAATTTAGGTCCAAAACCACTCACGGGTCCAAAGTCTGCGGCTAAACCTACTAAGGGCAAAAGGACCATTTTGCTCTTCCCCTGATCCCAAAACCCCAAACTTTGACCAAAGGTCAAAGTCAACAAAAGTCAACACCCAGCGAGTACGACGGGAGTACTACACCTAATGATGGGCGTACAACTGATCAAGCATGCGACGGGGGAAAGCCAGACTACGTTACACGTAGTCAGGAGTACGCACGACGTACTCCCCAGATCTCCAAATCCTCCACTAAATGTCTTAATTCGTTAAGACATTCAACCCAACTTTAGATCTGACTAATTTAAAGCTTCTTATTCCATAAAGTCGTGGGCTTTAAGCCTTTGCATGGCTATGAGAGGCTAACACATCATTTCATCCATTCCAAGCTACTTTACTCATGCACGGGTCAAAAGGAAAGATCAAGCAAGCATTTTTATCAATCTAGATGTCATAAGATGCATGAAAGGACAACTTAAACTCTCTGGAGAGTCCCAAACTCAAAAAGGTCTAAACTTGGGGACTTAAGCTCAAATATTTTAAACTAAAGAGATCAGAAAAACACTAGCCAAGGTATAAGCTTTATACCTGAAAATGATGCACAAAGGTGGGAAGTTTATGGATCTCTAAGGTTGTTAGCACCTTCTTCTTCTTCTCTAACCTCCTTCTTCAACTACAAGAGCCAAGAACACTCAAAACTTGCAAAAACACACACATACGAGATTAGGGTTTTAGAGAGGGTTTGAGGCTGATAAGGGTGGCTAGAAATGAGACCATAATGTTCTTTATATAGGGACCAACTCGAAATTAGGGTTTTGCACCTGAGCCTAGTACGCCAAGCATACCATTAGTACGTCCATCGTACTAGGTGGTTCTTCGCGATTATGCATGGTGCATGAGTACGCTGCGTGTACTCACGCGTACGCCCCGCGTACTACTCTTGCCAACTTTTATCTTTTAGGCACTAATTTTGACATTTTAAGGAAAGATTCAAGAATGATAAACATACCTTATTTCGGGATGTTACAAAAAACAACCTTCTCTTTTTGCATTAGGTCACAAAAATATACAAAGGAAAATGTGTAAGTTTGATATTTCAGTACATAGAAATACCTGACACCGTAGGATATTACACTCTTTAAACTAGTCTGAAAAAATCAGCTTTTTCTTTTGAATACTAAGTTTAAACACATTTTCTGATGTTCTTATAATCAAATGACTCACACGGGTTTTTAATTTTTGAAAATGCAGGAAAGATCATAAGTAACCTTATTTCTCTATATTAGGGACCATTTGTTCACTTATGAGCTTTCTTTTGAGTTTTTAATAGTTTGTGTGTTTATGACATTTATGTTTTTGACGAGTGGAATAGGATGATGGTCAGCATAGCCCATAGATGAAGCATTCAATTGTGGTGGCAGAGAATGAGAGGAGAGAAGGTAGAGACATTTTTTATGTAAAAATTAACAAACATGTATATGTTATGGTTTTGGTTTATATGAATTATGGTTATAATATTATTTTTAATAACATCTTTTCATTTATTTTTCTAATTATAGCGTCGAACATTCATTTAATTTTCAATTCTTAACTCGTTTTTTACTTTGTTTTTTTTTTCTTTCATTTTTAAGCATTGTACTTTGAAAACATTATTTTGAACAAATGTATTAAACAATTTTGAATAAAAACTAAGTTTTTTTTGTCTCAAATATCAAAAACGATACAAACATAAATACGTTATTTTGATAATTAAATACAACTTTATACCCGACACTGGAAGTATAATACTAGTTATTGTGATTTTCAAACTTCAAAGCTCAAACCGACTTACCTTGAAAAAAAAGTAAAAAAAATAAAAAATAAATAAACGCTAAATTATGTTACATAAACGTGGCATTTAATTGTATCCATAGGTCCGTATTTCGTTCTACACACGAGTCGTATACGGTTACATCAAATTCAATGATTGTGTTTGATGTTTTGTATTCAGTTAATAAAACGAATAGTCGAGAATTATCTGCGTAGTCTTCATCATATTTTGAGTTGTCAGGGAACCAACCTTCTATCAACTGGAGTATTAAAATATATCGTATTAAATAAGAAAAACCCATAAGTCAATTTGGATGAGCACCGAAGGCTTTTAAAGCTACGGCATCCCACCTGTCTTCGTCTGTGTTGGTTGGCTTTCCAGTTCAGCTTACGAAAACCGGACACATATCCAAATTGTGTACCTCAATTAATGAGAATTGTACGTTATCATAACTCCCCGATAGAAACAAAATGCTTCAGTTTCATTGTCATGGTATTTGCAGTTACAAACTTTGTAGCATGGTATGACGTAAAAACAGTAATAAAATGGAATAAGTCGTTCCCTATGCATAAAATAACCAATCTTCAGTTTTGTGATATGTATTTGAAAGAGTTGTTCCCTAAAAAATATGATTATTTCAAAATTGTTAGAAAACTTTGCAATTTCTTACAAATTTTCTCACATAAATTTTGTATTTATTTATCTTATATTCACTCATGTTTGGTGTACACTTTTTATTACCGAGGAGATCTTTGGGAGAACAATATTTTAATGGTTTAATAAAAAATAGGTTTGAGTTTTTTTCTGAGATCGAAAAAGCCTTAAATTAGATTTTTAGAAAAATACAATATAGAAGTTTAAATAATATAATGCTTTTTCTAGAATCAGATAAAAATAAATTGGTTTTTTTTTTAGGTTTGCTTCATAATATATATTTCATTAAATATTATTGTCAATATACATTTCAAATAAATAAATAAACACTTGATTTGCACTTGAAAAATGATAAATTACGTTAGAGAAAATTACACGATTCATCACTAGTTCAAGCGTTAAATTATGCGTTTAATCTCAATTTTCAAAAATCAACTTGAATTGTCCCTCATATGCTTAAAAGTTACATGCTTTATCTCTCATATGTGATTTTAGTCCATGTCAAATATGAAATAACCATAATACTTTTTGTGTATTTCTTTTCCAATGAATTTAATGTTATTATTATATATTTTTGAAAAAAAAATATGGCACCACTTCACAGCCCCACTCCCTACCCCCTCACCCTTCCTTTTACTAGATCTTTATATTCCTCCCTCTTCTCTAAACTCTTGGAAGAAACCCAAAATCACAATTCCTTAAACCATTGACGTTGGCTATTCCATCCATCGAACCCTCTCTGCGTCTATCCCCATCTCCACCCTACTCTCACCACGTTCAACAGAAACCATCGTCGTTTACACTCATCCCATTTTGACCACAACCTTTTTGTGAGCGTTAACGCCTGAAGCCACCGACGAACAACAATCCACCGTTATTGTTCGAAATCCGGTCTAGTTACATTCTTCGGTGGGTTTTTTTTGGGTGGGGGTGTCCGTTGAAATGGTGGTGTCAAAGAAACGCATACTTATTCCATTCTCTCTTCTCTCAAACTCTCAAACATCTGGACCACCGTTGGGCCACCTTCTTTCACTTCTTTCTTCTCTCAGGACATCGTCTTAATATGTCTCTTTCGCCCAATGTTGAATTTCGACTAGGTTTTCTTAAGCAGATGTGTCTCTTCTTCACATCTGCACCACCGTCTATATGGGGTTTCGAACTGTAAAACTCGTTTTCCAGAATAGATCAGTTGAGAACTTGAGGGGTCAAAGGTAAGGTTTTTGGGAAAAACCTTGTACCACGACGTGACATCACGCAGCTAATGGTTGCCACGACATGACAAGAGAGATGCCACGACGTAACAGATGTTGCATCCCAAGCCCATGATTTTTAGGGTTTCTTACATAATTAAGCACATAAACTCAAGGATTAGTGCATCATCTTCAGCCTCTAACCCTTTAACACAAACCCTATCCTCCATGGATGATTAAGAGTTTGTTTGCTTGATTGAAGACCATGTTCTTGGATTTTGGTGAAGCTTGAGGAAGGAGGAAGATCATTTTGGTGCAAGGGAGCAAGGAACCAGCTTGGATCCATCATCTTCTTCGTATTTCTGAGCTATTTTAGGTATAAAGTTCATACCTTGACATTTCTTCTTATAGATTCAAGTTTGGGACCATTGGGTAGTTTTGGACCTTTCATGGATGCCCTTGGAGTTTGAGAAACTCCAGAGCTTGTTATGGTTCTCTTATGGTCTCTAAGCTTTAGATGAATAATAAAAAGAGTCATGTTTGGAGTACCTTGTGTTCATGTACAAGTTTTAGCCTCATTAAGGACTTAATGGACTTAGGGTTGTAGATCTTGCCTTGTGGTGGGGTCCTAATGGATGAAGTTGTAAACTTTATCCATTAAGTCATTGAAAAGGACCAAATCTATAATTATAGGTTTAGATTTGTAAAGATTTAGCTATTGATGAAGAATATGGAATTCTGCGATGAACCACGATGTGGCCAAGGGTTTTCCACGATGTGGTGGTGTCCTGTATGTCGACTATTTTGTCCTAACATGCCCACGACGTGGCCAAGAGGTCTCTAAGTCGTGGTGAGCGTTGACTTGGTTGGCCGTTGAATTTTGTTGGTTGTTGATCATTGACTTTTGACCAGATTAATTTTGCGTTAAACTTGAAGGACTTGGGTTATTGATTAAGGATTTATCCTTGTTTGGTGTTGGTTGGTTTGTGGGAGTGATCGATGCAGGGAGTGAGGGTATTTTTCTGCTTCTTTGGGTCTTCGATTCAGGTGAGTTTCCTCATTATACTATGTGTTACAGTATATATATATATATATATATATATATATATATATATATATATATATATATATATACATATATATATATATATATATATAGGAGTAGTGGTATGCTGGTTAGGCTACCAGGAGGTCGGTGATCATCTAGTTGAGTGCCTTAGGGGTTGTATGCCGTCATGTAGGATAGCCTGAGAACTCTTGATCTAGTCTTTCTTGTCTATTCCTTATTTGGTTGTGGCTCTAGAGTGGGATCACCTGTTCGACTGTCTATCTCACCTCTGATTACATATAGTTATGCATTTATTAATTATATGTAATTCATGATGTAGAGTACTATATAAGGCCCGATATGCGGTAGTGAGCTGTTACACATGTAAACTAGTGTAGATGATTGCATGTGTATATGTGTAACATCCGGATTCTCGAGATACATTTATGTTGCAGATTTGTGATTTTTGGCGGTGGCCAAGACGTGATGGAGGAACCACCACGACATGGCAATGTCAAATTTGTCCGCGTGACTTTTGGACCACCACGACGTGGTGTAGGTCATCACGACATGGCAGCTGATCAGGCCCAAGACCATGATTATTTTAGGGTTCCCTTTGTATTTAAACCTCTCCAAATCCATTTTAGGGTTCCTCCTCAGCCTCCAAACCTCCTTTCACCTCAGAAACCCTAACCCTAGCCTCCATTGAAGTTGTGAGTTCATGCTTGGTGCTTTTTGGTGATTTTAGAAGGAGAAAGAATCTTATGGTGAGATGGTTTCGTAGCGAGCATCATTTCTTCAGCTAAGCTTATCTCTTAGACCTTGGTGAGTGCCCAAGACTCAACCTTTTCTTGCCATGTTGCTACATTTTTTGTTTTTGTCCCCTTTTTCCATGAGTTGGATGGAATTAAGTGATGGGATCTCATAAAGTTTGCAACTTTATGAATCTCCAGGTCATAATGAGCAAGTAGTGCCTTGGATCTGGATTATAATCAAGTTTTGATGTCATGCATGGGATTTTAGTCATTAAACCCTATTTTTGCCCTAAAATGGAAAAGGGATGTTTTGGACATTCAAGTCCATAAATCCACGATTTTTATGGTCACTTTGGAGTGTGAATCATTTCTGGAAACTTTGGAGGTGCAACTCTAAGGATTTGGTGCTTAATGAGAATCTTGATGCATTACGTCACCATTAGTGATAAGCTTTGGGGAGTTTGGCTTGTGGAAGGATTTGAGGGATAAAGTTGGAAACTTTATCCGACCATGGGAAGGTCTAGATCTAAGCCTTGTAGTTGTTGTAGTTGGAAAAGGATGACTTAATGGTACATACCCGTAACGACATCAGGGGCTGTACGTGCCCGTAACGACATCAGGGGTTGTACGTGCCTCCTCTGCTGTCAACTGGAAGGCTCTGCTATTCGCCATTGGCGCCTCTGTCCTGCCCGGACAGCCGTCTGTAATCCTCAATGTAGCAGGGGGTGTCGCCACCTTCCCTGCTTGTGCTAAACTCGGATACTGGGACCTCTTGTGGACCCTCGGATTGCACTGAAAGCAAATCAGATTAGATACTGTGGTGGTAGTGGTAGCAGTACTGTCACAACTAGCATTCTAGCTAGGAAATTATGTTCTCTTGTAAACATTATCTACTATAAACTCGTAACCCTAATTCATGTTATGCTTGAAGTTCAACCTATGGAAACACATTCAAACCTAGATTCATCAAGTAAAGTTGAAAACCCTAGAAATCCCGGTTTAAGTCCTCTATGGACTAGGGTTTCCTTATTGGGCCTAATGGGCCAATAAGCTTCCAATTTGACTATTTTGGGCTTAGAACTCTTAAATGGGCTCTCATTGGACCCACTCTCATAAGACTTAACCTTTTTGGGCCTTATAAGCCTAAAATGGACTAGTTTATCTTTAATGGGCCTTATTGGGCCATAACTAATCCAATTAGCTTTAATGGACTCAAATCCATTCTCTTATACAAAAATTGGGTCGTGAGCTACCCTAAGGGACCAATGGGCCAAAGTGATTCCTTCCTCCTTCCTTAGCCCATTTCGGCCCAAGTAAAACAAAAAAAAATATAAAAGTGTGGATAAATGAGGGTTGACAATTGTAGTGCCACCTCATAAATATACATAGGGTATCCATGCACCATTCTCATGTTTCCATGCACGTCAACTCATCTCACTCTCTCCCCTCTCCCCTCTTTTTGTTTCGGCCGAAGACACACAACACACACACACACTACACCAAAATTCTCTCCATTTCTCTCTAAGGCCATCTCCTTCCTTCCTTCAAGGAATTCTCGAAAATTTGGCTTGGATTCAAGAGTCTTCATCAAGTGTTGTCAATCTTTGGTAAGTCTTTACACATCCAAGCTTCATAACTTCACTCTCTTGTTAGATCATTCCTTTACACAAAGTTTTTGGTGTTTATACTCTTAGAAATCTTCTTGAGTTCGAGATCTACTCAAGGAAGTTGTTAGGACCAAACTCTTCCATTTCTTTCTTCAAAACCGAACCCACAAACCTAAGGTGAGTTCATACCCCTCTATTTTCGGTTTTCATATGATTTATGGGGGAGAATACAAGTAAAATGTGAAGATCTATGTGTATTTGTATGTTATGTGTGATTTCTTGTGTTTTTGTGGTAAATATGTGCTAAAAATGAAAGATATTTCGAGATCTATAGTTCAAGAAGGAAAACTATGTGATCTAGGTCATATTTCACTTAACATGTCAAGATAAACTACTATACAAGCTTTAAAATAAACACACTACAACATTGTCATTGGACCATTTTTGATAAATAAACGAAAGATGGGGAAAAAGATGTCATTCACGGTTTCTACAAGGATCAAAAGGTCAAAGCAGCTAAAATAAAAGTTATTATAAATATTAGGCTTTTAAAGGACTAAAAATGTAAATTTTAGCCTAAGGGGCTAAAATTTGGGCTTTTCGGGTATTTAGGCCCAAAAATGCGAAAAATCAAATTTAAGGGGCTGAAATGGAAAGTTTTCTCAAAACAGGGGCTATAAACGTATATAAACCTATTTCAGGGGTTAAAATGGCCTTATTTATCAAAAGGGACTAAAAATGCAAAGATTTTGGATTTTGGGTAAAAATTGTAAAAATTGCAAAAAGTGTGAATTTAAATGCAAATCTTTTAACTAAGGGGCTGAAACTGTCCTAAATAAAATTTTGGGCTTAAAACATCATTTAATTAAGTGTTTAGGTCAAAAATGTCAAGAAAAATAGTTCAAGGACCTAATATGTCATTTTTCATAAAAAGGGCTAAAAATTGCCAACTTTACCAAAATAAGGGGCTGAATTGGTCAAACTAATATTTTTAGTCAATTATGTTAATAATAAAATAATTGGGTCAAAATATACAAAACTTTATAACTTATGGGTTTTAAATAGAAAAATAACTATTTTTATAAATCTATGAATCGTTATAAAACAAATTGGTGATTATTACGACATATCGATTAAACAACTTCGCAACACTAATACTATACAAAACAAGTAAACATTCTAATTGTTGGGCTTGAAAGATTCTAATCATGCTTATTGGGCCTTCGTGACCCATTAACATGACTTTTGGGCCCAGCATAAATAATACATGTTATTGGGCCTCCTGTAACCCAATTACATGCTTAAGGGACCCTCAATGGCTTTTACATGCTATTGGGCCTCAGTGGCCCATTAGCATTGCTAGTAAGGTCCAAATGAATCTTATGCGAAATGGGCCAACGCGCCTTTCGTATACTCGACAGCCTTAAATAACATACGTAATTAGTAGGGCCTAGTAGTCCTCTTCTCCTCGTCTGTTAGGCTTACCTTCTCTTCAAGTAAACTAAACTCAGGTCATTAATCAAGGTTAATCAAATTCATTTGGATTAAGTGAGTAATAACGGGCGACACCAATAAATGTCGGTCGTAGTCTGTAGTTGTAATCAAAGTCTCCTGGGGGGAGAGCGAGAGTTTGTGTATAGATCTATACGTGGGTGACTCCCCTACACCTAAGTTGTTCGCTACAGTTAGACTCGGCCAGTCTAGAGTGACAAAATCTTAAGATCAATTCCGGTGTTCATTAGAATGCCAAAACCGACGAACTAGTCATTATCATGCATGGTTATAACGACTCACATAGAGATCCAATACCATCTAAGTAATCAGGGGAAATCATATTCATTCTTTGTGACGATACAATAATACAAAACAATCATAATATTTTATCGGAAAACATCGGGTTTTCCGGGGAAACCAATCTTACTCACTTGTACTTTCAAAAACTATAATGCAAAACTTCTCATTTATACACGTTTTGAAATCATTCACGCATATACTTACAGGATCATCACAACATTTTCATGAAAAGTCTTATTACAGAAAATATCGGATTTTCTGGGTTTTACGAACGACATAAACTATTTTACATCAAACATACTTATGAACTCACCAACATTATATATGTTGACCGTTTTCAAAATAACTTGTATTCTCAGGTAATTGTTAGAACGAGGAAGCATCCAGTGTGTTGAAAGTTTCTTTTGTAGTTGCTAATCACCAAACACTTTATATTTTGGGATCATGTAATGTAAACCATGTACTTGATGTAAACAATGCCAGTTGTACTATGTAATGTTTGGTGATGAATGTGTTATGTTTCATGTATATTCATTATGATGATATTTCAATTTAATTCACGCGAGCCCTCGGACGTTTCCGCCGTCTGGTTCGGGGGTGTGACAAGTATAATCCCTGCTGACATGTCTAGTTCGGCCGCACTTGAAACAGCCCGAACTACCCGCCTTGCACGTGCCCTAGTGCATCCTACCACACTTGCCGCAATGGCCTCGGCCCTGCTGGCCCTTCCCTCGGGAATCTACCTTGGGCTTTCTGCCCGAGCCCTCCACGCCAGACACCGCCTCTGGCTTCCTCTTCCTCTCCATCTCTAAATTGATTTCTCTCTTACGAGCCCTAGCAATCATATCCTCCAGCGTCTTGCAGCTAGATCAGCTCACAAACTGGCGGATATCACTCCGCAACATCTCATGATATCGAGACTTTTTCATCTCCTAGTCTGCCACGTACTGCGGAATGAGAAGGTCCCTCTCCCTGAACATAGCGGTGATCTCGGTCACTGTCTCAGTCGTCTGCTGGAGATCCTGGAACTCCCTAGCAAGCTACTGCACCTCAATCACAGCTGCAAACTCGGCCCTGAACCTGGCCGAGAAGTCACTCCAAGTCATAGCATCAAGATCTGCATCATTACCAATGGCATGCCCGACCTCCTCCCACCAGTCACGTGCCCTGTCCTTCAGAAGGTAGGCTGCAAGTCGGACCTTGTCCCCCTCGGGACATCGGCTCGTACGGAACGTGTTGGCGACATCAGCCAACCATCTGCTGCTAGCAATGGGGTCCCAAGCCCTATGGTAGTCTGGAGCTCCGCAAGCTCGGAACTCCCTGAATGTCAGTGTATGCGACCCCATCATGGTCGTCGCCTCGGTATGGAATGCACTCAGTCTCTCATCCAACAGCTCCATGATGCCCTCCTTGATCGTACTGAAGATCACAGGAGTCTGGTCTAAAATATTACGCGTGATCTCAGACGAAATGAACTCTTTTGTCTGCTCATCGAGTTGCCCGGCTCCCGAGCCCGAGCCTGATCCCTCACCGGCTCCCGATGTGCCGACTGGTCTAGTGCGTAGCGTCACCATACTGAAAATACACCATAAAAAACATCAGTATACATATCCTAACTCGAGGGATCTCACATACTACAAGTTTCCTGGGTTCATCTCAGCCTTCCTTGATTCGAGTACGGATCCTCTGCTTTCAGTAGTACGGGCCCATACTACCTTCCACATATATCCGTACTTTCCTCAAGAACTGCCTTGACTCCACCAAGTCCCTTCTACTGCTACTGTTGTTCTCACGCTAATCTCATCCTAGGCTTGCCCTATGGTAATCACCAACCCACTCTCCGCCATCAGCTGCATAAGAAGTCCCCACTATCTCCCCCTAACTAGCTCGCGAATACCATTACATATCACTAAGACTAGATAATTTTTCTAATGAAAGGTCTTGCCCTACAACGGTTAGACTCAAACGAGAGCTGTGAAATAGAGCTAAACCTAACCTTCTGAAATTATTTAGTCCTTGCAATATGTAACTTAACATATTCGTTTACTAGCTAGTTTGAGATAACTATAACTCCTATAAGCACAAAGAAAGCAACATTCGAGCATTGAGTACACATAATCAAGCATATCCTAATCAGGCCATCATATCATTGACTACTTTGTACTAGCATGCCATTCTCATAAAGCTCATACACATATAACAGGCATATAAGGCATCCTTCCTAGATCCTTAGCCCTAATCTAGCATGCAGTTTTCATAAACATATCATAATATAAACTTGTATGGGCACTTTGGGAGTACTTACTTGAGCTTGGCTGATTTCTTGCACCACACCCTTTTCTCTTTTCATAATTCTTTTCTATTTTAATGTTCTTTTTATAAAAATGATTTTCTTTGAAACATTTTCATACCAAGTCCTCAGTGTGAGTCCAGACACACCCGAGAGTGTGCCCGAATCCCTCAAACCAAGGCTCTGATACCAACTTGAATCATCCCAAAAAGACGCTCCAAAAATTTCGTTTTAAATCATTGATAAAAGCCATAACTATCCAAACTGTTGGGTTTTAAGAACTATAACACTCCTATGGTGCACATGCAACCCTAGATGCTTTGCATCTATGTTTTCTCTAATTATACATGCAATTTCAATTTTCCAAAGCATACATCCTAACTAGCATACAATAGAGGATATACAATATAAAACTCATAGTTAGATGAATACCTCTTGATGTAGTTGTAGTTCTTGGCCTTAGAAAGCTTTTGCACATCAAGTGTGATGCCTCAAATGGTTCACAAACACCATGAACAAAGGAGGACTTGAGAGAGAGGTTAAGCACCACCAAAATCGGCTAGGGTTCTCTTAGAACTCCTTGGAATGCTTTTTGTTAACCGATTTTGGCTAAGGGATAACACATATATAGTGTAGGATTCCAAGAGTCATGGGTAAATCCCAATCCATACACTTAGGTCATGATCCATATCTCATGTGGGCTAACTCTTCATGGATACTTACATAAAACTTAGCCCAACATGGATTAATAGCCCAAACACTATCTATATCACGGATTTACATAATCAGTCCCCGTTAATTTAATTAGTCTCTTTTGATCACTAAATTAATTCCAAATTAATTCTTGATCAAAACTAATTAAATAATATGATTTCACAATTAATATATTATACTTGTAATATATTAATAAATCATAAATAACCTCTTTCTCAAATATCCATCCTATCAGATTGTTCTGGTGAAGGCAACCCAAATGGACCATGCTACTCTCGGGTCAAGTACATACCAATTATAGTTATGGGCTTAGACACCTAATCCAACAGTCTCCCACTTGGATAAGTCTAATAACTATAATTGCCGGTACGACTTCAGAACCCGACTAGCAAGCGTAGCTCTCAAAAGCCGTTGTCGAACTCTGACCTAGTCAATGACCCGTCCATTAGATAAAGGATCAAATATTCCTCCATTCTAGATATCGTATGAAATGAGACATGGATTATAATCATTCTCTCTTTTCATGTGTTGTTTCTCGATTTCTGTTTATGACGACCGACTAATTGAACAAATCAAATCAGTCCAGGCTTGGCCAAGCGCTTCGGGTCTCATCACTAAATCATCGAGGGGACCACAGATATCGCTTTTATCCGACATTGGGTAAAAGGAATGGATAAACTTCGACTCAATTGCTTGCTTTTACTTACTCATCAAATCATACACAACAATATGTTTTATAACACCAAGTTACTGGTGCCTTTACATATGTCAATGTGCAACCGACTTGTAAACTACAACTCACATGTCTTGGTTTCAAGAATATAAGATATTATCGTCTCATGATCACTCGTGATAAAATCCATGAAGTGATTCAAATGAGCGTGGGTTTAATCCAATACTCAAATCTTATTACAGGAGTACTCATGAACACTGCAGCAAACTTGTGTTATGTCTAAACGCCTTTAGACAATCTATAGACCCATTCATGACAGTCTAGCTTCAATACCTACTTCCAAAGTATGATCGACTGTGGATAGTTTAAATAACCTAGTTATTCGGGAAGTCAAAACATGCAAAGTGAAACACAAGAATAATTGAATCCAATATGGTCTCAAAACTTTTGAATATAAATAAAACACATTTCATTTAATCACCATATTGATTACATATTATTCATTGTATAATGTTTCGATTAATCAACTTAATACTTGAATTAAAACAATAGTTATCCCATGCTCCAAGCATGCACACTATGTTTGCCTATGGTCCTTACTTTGTGAAATATATCAATGGACAACATTTCAATGATGCTCATTTCACAATTCCAAATCCTTATCGTAAATGTAAGAATACCAAATTTTTGCCATTTGCAAAAATCTGTTAGATTCTAAACTTATATGCAATGATCCTTTTGTAAAGACTATGCACAAAAGTCATAGAGACTTGGCAACAGACATTACAAAGTATTCCAATGGAGAGCAATTCCATGGAAACGAAGTCTCATATTCAAAGCACATTCCTTTGAACATCCTTCTTGCATAAAAGTTTCTAACTTACTCATAGATTCTTGATATCCAACTCCCATTATGGAAACTTTTCCATAATTGCCATATGACTATCCATTCTTAATAGAATCCTATCTATTCAAAATCATATCAATATGGTCCATTCATCACTATACTTCCAACTGTCCTTAAGCAACCAATCCTTAGCGAACCTTAGATCGTCCTTGACAGTTGTTTAATAACTTAAGTCATATCCGGTTCTAGTCCTTTTTCCCTCTTAATGCCCTAGGCATTTGGAAAAATTAGAACAGGAGAATATTATAGCACATGCAATCGATCCTATATACGAAGCATATGGGACACGACTCATAATGTCTTACATACAGACCTGATACTTTACCAGTCTCTCGCTATAACATTTCCATATATAGAATTTCCTTATGTTGAATTATTCCAACATAACATTCGTATATATCCTTGACTAAATTTGATTAAAATTTCAATCTAAGCTTTTAGAATTGAGATGATGTATAAGTTCCTATCCCTTAATTATAGCAAACCAACTTTTGAAACCCTGCAACTTTGCGAATTGAAACCTTTGTTTTCTATAATTAACATTGCTAACTCGCAACACTCACCATAATAATTATGCTCCCACTATCATAATAATTATTATCTTACTAGAATAATACTTATGCTCCCACTATCTTTGACATGTACCTAGAAATAAGCTGGACTTCTAGAAATCAATACTTGTTGACTTTCTTACCAAAGTTCATATTTCTGATACAAGACGCTTCGATAAGACTTTATCTAGGCTTCTTAAACTCATACACCTTTCCTTAGATAGCTCACATGAGTGTCTAAACAATTTTAGAACTTACAGCAATTAGTCTCAAATGTTTAAACCTTTTCCCATTTCTCACAATTCGAACTATGAAGATGGATGTCATAATCATAATCGAATTTGAGAGTGCAAATACCACAATTGCTAACTCTTTAAAATCTACTTAGTGAAAGCGTTTCCTCACACTCATTTTCATGAAGTGGAGAGAAACCTTATGAGACTTAGATTTTATGGTGTATGTGTTCTTATCCATGTGAATTTGTCATAACCATAATCACAAGACAAGGTTAGTGACAAATCCAAGCTCATATGGAATGAACTTGTTCAATCTTAATTTCTTGCCACCTGGAAGCTCAAGGGCCTACCATTGCTTCCAAGTTGTTATGTAAACAATTAAGAACTCATAGAATTCACATGCATAGTCAACTTTAACTGCAATGGGCACAGAAACAAGAATAAGTCAACATGATAGGTTACAAACCTCAAGTCGCGTGCTAGTGTTAAACAATAGGTTTACTCTTGATTAGTTCTTGAACTTTTCAATATCTTTTAAGACTCCCACTGACCTCTTGACATATAAGACTCTCTTTGTCAAGAAACATTACCTGGCAAACAAATATTCAAGAGTTAGTGCGGTTTCTTATCAAGACAAACACTTCTGACAATCAGTCTTAGTTGATCTTTGTTTTATCCAAAACATCACAACTTACCAATTTCAAATGTACAATAGTAGAAAACATTTTACGCTACATTTGATAAGTGTTATAAACCTTTCTTAAGATTATGTCACTCAAGGCACAATCTTGGAGTATGACTCTAAGACTTGATTTTGGAACGAAGTATGATTCACCTTTTGATTTAACCAATTCAACAATTCATGATTCCTCTTCTTAGCCATAAAAATGCACTAATCTATCCTTAGACGATCAATGGTGACTTAGTTCCACAATCATAAGGATGATCATAAAACACGATACTCAAGTACTCTCCCTTCTTTTCAGATTGGAGAAACTTTTATCTTTCTGCCTAATTGATTCTTCTTATTCGTTTTGCTATACATTGAAACTTTTCCAATGACTCAGAATTATACTTAATCTTGTAAGCATAACCATATTTACTAAACTTTAGTAAATCATGACGAATAGTCTTATCGTTCTTTGTGGTGGACCTGACCAACGCACAACCAAGTGTATCTGATCCCCTAGTCCTTCACTTGAATCACATATACATGTGAACAAGAAATTAGTCTTAATTTTCCAAAGATGAAGGTTCTCATTCATCATACATTACAAGTTGCATGATTCCAAGTTTCTATCCAGTTGAAACTTGGTGATGAGAATCTTTCCTTATTTGGTAAATTTAGACACTACCACAAATGAAAGAATCTAATCCATTTTCAATATTTCTAAAAATGTATAAACACCAATTTTCACAAATGTCATTGCAATGAATTATAAAATAAGATAAAATCAAAATTCTTTCTTTATTTATAAAATGCGGAAAATCATGTCCTTACAATGCAATTTCAAATGAAAACTATGTTACTACATATTCCTAAGCAATTTATCATAACTCCTAGCATCAGCTCAAAAATCCGATCATCGAACCATGCGATCGAAATCCATCTCTTCGTGATCAGACTCAGCATGCTTTTCCTTTAAGCTTCCTTTGATCTTACAAAACATCAAAATGTAATCTTATCGCATCATGTATTAAGAATCTACAAATAGGAACTTAATAGAGTTAGATAGTGGACTTACCTAAGGCAGAGTCATACATTTTGACTTTATCATCTCTTAGATCTCTTAGGTAGTCAGGGCATCTTCGCAACCAATGTCCCTTCTCTTGGCAATAGAAACAAACAGACTCATTTGGAATGGTACACGGGACAATCACAGACTTAACCTTTCCCTTTCCCTTGGAAAGAGAAATCTTTTATGGACTTCCATTGTTTCCATTGTCAATGTCCATGGAAGTTTGGGAAGTAGATCTTCCAATCAAATTTGCATTACGAGTGCGCCAAATCATTGTTGATTCAGCAACAATTAGCAAATAGGTAAGATCAATAAGGGACATATCGCGGTCTGTCATATAGTAATTTTTAATCAACTCACCATATGAATCAGGAAGTGATTGAAGAACCAAGTCAACAGTCAACTTCCTTGACACGACGACTCCTAACATTCCTAGCCTGTCAATGTGTAACTTCATCTCCAAGACATTTGCACACATAAACCTTCCATCTTGGTGTTGGCTTGCCAATAGGGCTTGAGTGACCTTGAACTTTTCAAGTCTTTGAACTTGTGGGTTAGGGAGAACTATTGGAGGAGGTGGAGGAAGTGAAGTTCCACTACAGCACTAAGAAGGGATTAATCTCTCACCTTGATTGTCTTGTGGAATATCATCTTCATGAGGAAAGCTTTTTCCAAAAGATTTGGGAAGACCATAGTTGTCTGACCTAGACATCTATAATGGGAGAAATTCAAGTTAGTTGATTTAAGTCCTTAATATAGCACCCAAAATGAAATATTAGGGCTAGGACCCAACACAATATTCTACAATTCGGAAGAGGGATCCAATTGTAAAATATTTGAAGGTAGGTAAATGACGATTTACCAATTTCCACCATGGAAAACGAAAATGAATTTTAGGTTTTAAATGAATTGAAATTCCTAGATTCTTTGAGATTCGTTGAACTTTTCAATGGCATGTTTAAATCTCGATTATCCCCTTCAAGTTTGTGACTGGGATGCCGAGGATCACAAACAAGGTGTGAATAACCATGCAAATTAGCTTGGTACACCTAATGTTACAAATCATCCAATCAATGTGCCGGTTAACTACACACGCTCCATTGATCCATGATTAACATCGAGCTACCAATTGTCATCCTTCATTAGTCCCATATCAGTGTGTCGATTAACCACACACGCTCCACTAACGACTAATAAGGTGCAATGTGCAATTTCATGGGTTAGCATCAAATTCACAATTTTCCTAAGTAACTAAGATTGGGAATTTATAAAAGTTTAGTTACTTGGTATTTTCATTATACTTTTAATGAGAATTAATGTCCTATCCTACCCGTTCGGCTAACAACCCTCCACCAGTCAAGGAAGCCGTGGGTGAGAGTGGACACCCATTAAACCACCATTTTATAGACAGTAACTTTATACCCCCCCTTATAGACCGGCTTCGTGAATGAGGCCTACTAACGGTAAGATTGTCCTTTTACTTATACATATATAATATATTAAATTTTTAATTTTATATGTATAAGGGTGTATTTTACACATTTAAAATACTTTGTGGTTTAATCTATTAATAAATTAAACTCTTAATTTAATTAATCTTAAACCATGTTATTATGGATTTATTAAACTTCTCTTTTAGTTAAACACTTTAATTAATTTAATAAAGTCCATAAGGTGTACTTGAACTATTCAAAGCATCTAGGTTATTAAAAAATCAAAATTAAAACTATTTAATCAAATTTTAAGTTATGAACCCAAGAGTTGCATCTTTTGAAATCTTTCAATTACTAGAGTTAATGTTTTCATAATTTGAGACTTTTCAAATACCAAAACTTGAGGGCAAGTTTTGTAACTCTTGAAAACCTTTTCATTTCCATAACTTATGAAAACTTATGAGTTTTAATGTTCATGAATGAGACTGTTGAGAGAAAAACTTGAGACACACTTGAACAAACGTTAGAACAAGTATAGTTGCGGAATAGTTTATCTCAAAGGATCTAAAAGCTCAACAATAATACTAAGTTAAAGAGTTAGATAATTAGATTGTTAGTTGTGGAAATGTAAGGAAATATAAATGACAACAGGTGTTATATCAAGTATACACATAAGTTGATTCTTAACAAGGAATGCATTCAGACCAAGTTAGTAAATGAGATCAAACTTAGTGATTAAGTCACGAATGACTTGCTCCGAAGAGAGATAATATTCAGTTGTATTTAAGTGAACTTTGAGAGTAAGAAGGAGAGAGTAATATCACAAGATATGAGATTCAAGATGCGTAATCAGATAGATGTAAGATGGTTTTTTTTAATAAGAAAGATTGAGCTCTTTATATAGAGACTCAAATATTACAGCGGTTCAACTATCTATGGGTAGCCATGCAAGGCATACTAGACAAAAGAGAGTACTCTAACAAAAGTAGATAGAGTTAAACTAAGAAAGCTAGATAGTGAACTCGGTTGATGATGACTTCGGATGAGGTTGCCGAACAGAGATGACTGCGGATCTTTGAAGGCTGCAGTAGACCAAGTTCAAGAGGGTCACTTTTATAATTCAACAATTTCCCCCTAAGCGACCTCTTTAACTTCTCTTCAGTGATCAAGTTTTAGGAACTTGATAAGTATCCACCAAAACTTTCTGACATTCTCCAACCAGGTGATTCTTCTTAAGATTTCGAACTTGACTTCGGCAGTTGTGTGTTTTGACTTTTGAACTGCGGTTCGACAAACTTCAAGTTGCTTCCTTGTGAGACGATTCATGGCAGTCATTTGAATGAAATATTTGGTTTCATTGAGCTTTCGCTTAAAAAAGACTCCAAGATCAGGGAAGTTTGTTGCACCTAGGGATCTTTCTTGATAACCTTCAGTAAGCATCGGTGCAGGATCAAGTGGTGGTAGATCGAACTTTTTGGCAATGACAGGGTGAATATCTGCATCAATCTTTGCGAAGTCACAGACAGTTTCCCTTAGAAATGCGCTTGCCCTTTCAAATGTTATCTTCATCTTAGGATACTTTTCAGATTTGTTTTGGAACACCTTAGCTATCAGGAAGACTTCTTCTGGATTCATACATAGGAAGTCAGCTTGGGTGCGAACGTAGTCCTGATTCCTTTTTGTAAGAGTATACTGTATAAAGCCAGCTTTCATGAATTTTCGGGGCTTAAAGTTCTTGATTGCGGATGGTCTATCATTAGACCAGATTTTCTCTATTGAAGAAGCATGTTTAGCATAGAATCGATTGAGTCTTTCGAATTCCATGGTCAGTCTCTTGTGATCAGGTAAGCTGCGGTCAAACTGCTCAAATACAGTGAAGTATTTAGCATTGGGGGAGATTGGAACATCCCCGTAACCGTCAGAAGGGGGTTCAGCAAAAGTCAGATAGGGTTTATAGTCATCATCCAGCAATCTTCGGTGGGGATTGATCCAAGAATTGACTAAGGATTCATCCATGGTGATGTCGAATCCGTTTTCTCTCCAGATAAGCTCAGCAAATTTGGCTGCTTTCCAATCGGCTTTCTTATGTTTTGTTGCGGGAGAGTCATTGGAATGTTCGGATGACATGTTGGATGCTAGATTCATGAAGTGGGGAGGAGTCTTTGGTCGCTCAGGAGAGGGAGTAGTTTCTTGAATGATTTTCTGTTGCGGTGGAGACTAATGTTGCGGTGGCGTCTGATGGCTTGGATTCTTGTGATGAGATGGTTGCGGTGAGGGAACTTTTTCATTTATGACAGGGGGGCTCCTATGATGAGATATATTGTTTGAATGATGGTCTTCATCACTTCCCCCTCTTGAGGAATGCAAAATCGGAGCTTCCTCAAGCCATTACTTAAGACCATCGACTTTAGCACACACCTCCTGGAATTGGGCTTTGAGAACATCAGCCAGTTGCTGATTGTTTGGGATGGCGGTGTTGAAGAGTAGTCGATGAATCTCCTTGGTAAGTTGAAGAATCTCAGGACCATGAAAGTTGGAAGACAGAGAGCGTTGAAGTCTGTTGATGGTAGATTATAGGACCGAAATGGTGGACTCATAGGCAGTATGAGTTTCATCTATTAGCTTCTTTGAGTGAGTTGACTGGTCCGCAATGGCTGTTTGAAGATCTGCCTTGATTGCGGATACCTCAGAGATGAGGCGCTTCGCAGTAGCCATAAACTGCTTATGATCAGCCTGACGACTTATATCTAGAGTTCGAATTCCCATTTCAACTTTCAGAGAAATTCGCCCAGCAGCTAGTCGTTCACGAGTTTCAAGGCGTTCGATCCTTTCAACAAGTGACTGCGGTCCTGGTAGGTCTTTAGGTTGCGGTTGAGTGGGTTTAACCACAGCAAGAATCTGATCTATTTTTGCTTGTAGACTCAGAAATTCTTTTCTGGACACAGCAATCTTCTTTTTCTTCTTTCGGCTTAGAGGTTGATTGTTGAGAGCCACTCGAAGCTTCTTCCTCATCAAAAATCATTAAATCGTCATCAGAAGGAGTAGGATGATTTACCTCATTGAGATCAAAGTCATCGAATCCGAAGGTAGGTGCGGAGCTAACTTCTATTGCGGTGTCATCATCTTGAGAATCTCTAACAGTTGGAGTTGGAGGGAGTTTTGATGTACCTTCACCACCACGAGTGGACTGAGCGTTGCGGACTGTCTCAGCCATTGTGGACATCCACTCTTGTACTTTGAGAATGGTGGCTACGGCATTGGCGTTATTGATGGCGTCCGCCCAATACTTTGCCACGGTTGCAATCTCCTGTTGTTTCTGTTGAAGCTGCTTGGTTTGTTGGTCCTTTCTTGCTTGAAATGTCCTATGGAAAGCGGCATATTTTTTGATATCGGATTCAGAGACCGGATTGTAGTGTATCCATGAATCATTTGATTTGTCACCGTCAAATCCTTGAAAACGCACCGAGGTGTCCCTCGGGTCCACGGATCCTTGCACAATGGTGCTCACCGTGCCTAAACCACCTGGAAGAGAGGTAAGCAGAGTAGTATTTCCTGAGCTTCCTCGGTCTCCTTGACCCGTGGTCAAGTCTGGCCTCGGCTCAGTTTTGGCAAGGGCGGAAGAATTGCCCTGCGGTTGGGAAGGTCTTTGAAGTGTTTGGGTAACAGACAAGAGGATGGAGTTCAACTCCTCGGGTGAAAAGAAATATAGACGGGAAGCCCTGGAGACCTTAGGGCGAGGACCAGTTCCATCCCCTTGGGAGTGAGTTGGGGGTGAGTCTCCACGTTCAGTTGAAACAGACATACTTTCTGTGTCTGAGTTGAATTCGATGGTTGTATTGAATGGGTCTGCAGCCACCCCAAGGACTACCGGAGCCATTAGAGAGGCTGCGGCATCAGTCCGGTCACGCATTTGGTCAGTGGGATTGGTCTTTCTTTTCTTGAGAATAGAAATGGGTTGTGCATCCTCATCAGAATCACTCATGGAGGGAGAGTGAGATTGATTTTCAGTTGATTCTTCATCTGAAGACACAGTTTGTTTGAGTTTCCTTTTCTTGGATGGTTCAGTGTGTTTGGGAGCATCTTTCTTTGGCGTTCCATGTTTCTTGGTGATGTTGCGGGGGCCTTGGTTGACTGAGACTAACTGCTTGTGCCTTTTTGATATGTTGGATAGAGTGGTGGAAGATGGGGATGCGGTACTACCAGGGATGATGGGTGCGGATGAAGCTTGTTTAGGTAGAGGCGGGGTAGAAAGGTATGGGTCAATACCTTCCGTAGCCTCTCTGTGGTCTGTGACATCAATGGTTTCAAGTCCAAGTGTAGACAATATGTGGACTGGTAGCCGTCTAATGGGTCCAAAAGTAGATTGATCTTTAGAGGGGTTTTACCTTTTTAGATCTCTGGTGATGAAGAGGTTGACATCGTTACCCATGCTTAATCCTGCATCCGCATGAAGGTCTGAGATGCATAGAGACCAGAACCTTGCAAAGGTGAGCTCGGTAGGATTTTCTCTTGGACATTCCTTGGGGATGTACTGCAAGAAGTCATCCCACAGGATCTGACCGTAGTTGACATCGTGGCCAGTAAAAATACTCCACACTAACTCTAACAGCTTGAGGCCCATGTTATCAGTGCCTCCGGTTCTGCCGGACAGACTGCGGATCACGAAATGACAAACGAACTGCCATACCGCAGGCAACTGATTCTTCTTGAATTCGCCTATGCCTTTCAGCTTCTTTTGGTAACCCATTTGGTAAAGTGCAGAAAGAATGTCCTCCATGCTTGGGGTGAAGACCTTTGTTGAAGGATGAACTAACATATTGATGGCGTTGAGAAATTTTTCTTTGGTCAGAATAACCAAAGAATCATTTACCAGATTCATATGCACCTCTTGAAGGTTGTTAAGAGGACGATATGCAGAGAAAGCACATTTGAAGAGTGTTGAAAGCGGTACCAAATCTGTGAACGAATCAAAAGGACCAAACTGTGGGTGATTTGACAGAAACTTGATCATCAACTTGATCGGAGCATTGTAAGAGAATGCTCGTCGAATACTGCCCTAAAACTGCTTGAAGCAATTGTTGGCATTTGATTTCTTGAAGCAAAGTCTGAACCAGTTGGGTTTGCTGAGGCGGATGCCTAGGAATGTTTCTTTGAGATACCCGATTTCACCATTTTTAAAAGAGTTCGAAGTACTTGCAGGAAAAACAGAGTGCAAGAAGATGAAGGAGAAGAAGTTCATCTTGAGAGTTTTCAGAAAGCGTAAAACTTTCTTGGGGAAGAAGAAGAGGGTTTTATAGTGGCGGATTTGAAACTGTTATTGATTTTACCCTAAGTGAAATTGGATAAGGTAAAAACGTTTGGGTTGTTTTTTTTTATTAGGAAGAATAATCTCAGCCACAGATGAGATAAAAAGGTTTATTTTATTTTTTTGAGATTTTCCAAAAAGGGTAGCATTTAATGAAATGTCAGTCCCTATAACATCACGTCTGAAGAACGTGTGGTGAGGGGTTAATCCGTTGTACAAAAGAGGAAGATGTAACGGATTTGACGTTTTGGGGGTAATAGGGAGAGACAGTTTAAAAAGAGATTTTTATGGAAAATCGATCTTTTTGTCATCATACCCAAAATAGGTCTGACACAAGGTTTATTCAAAAAGTAGAACTGAGACAGTGATATGCTACACAAAGAATGTTTTTGAATGTTTTTCTTATTTAATGAAGGATCATTAAATAGCACACCATGTTCCAAGAATTTATGAAGCAGTTGAGAGATTAATCAATGTGATTGCGGATTGAGACTTCATTGCGGATGGATCTTTTATCATTGTGGATGGATGGTTAGATGACTGCAGTAGAAGAACTGAGAAGAACACTTGAACAAAAATTAATAACAACTAACAATAAGGACCATTGAAAGATAGATATGATATATAGTTGCGGTACATAAGACATACTGCGGTACATAGAATATACTGCGGTACATAGGATATACCAAAACTATCTATTATAAATAACTTCAATTAGGACCACAACAGAGACCAAGGATGGTCTGCGGTACCTATCAATTCAAAAAGAATTATGGGTCCGGATTCATCATTCCTAACATTTGTAAGAAACTGTTGAGTTTTGTAGAGTCAAGTGCCTTTGTGAATACATCAGCAATCTCTTCATGAGTATGGACAAAAATTAGTTCAATGTTACCTTTCAGGATGTGGTCTTTGATGAAGTGATACCGTAGTTCAATATGCTTTGTCTTAGAGTGCTGAATTGGATTGGGGGAAATCGCTATAGCACTCTCAGAGTCACAATAAATTGGCATCCACAGCATTTTGTATCCGTAGTCCATAAGTTGTGTTTTCATCCACAAGACTTGTGAACAACAACTGGTTGCGGCCATATATTCAGCTTCTGCGGTAGACAGTGATACACAATTTTGTTTCCTTGATGACCAGCTGACGAGTCTTCCACCCAGAAATTGACATCCACCGGAGGTGCTTTTTTGATCTAGTCTGCATCCGGCATGATCCACATCAGTGAATGCTTGTAGGCTGAAGTCATTCCCTGTGGGCTACCATAAACCAAGAGTCTTGCTGCCCTTTAAGTATCTTAGAATTTGCTTGGTTGTGGTCATGTGTGACATTTTTTGATCAGCCTGGTACCTTGCGCATACACCTGTTGCAAAGACGATGTCTAGTCGACTTGCGGTGAGGTACATCAATGAGCCAATTATACCTCTATAAGTCTTGTGATCCACTGATTCGCCGGAAGGATCAACAGATATCTTATATCTGAAGGCCATGGGGACCTTAGTCGAAGAACAGTTGTCCATTGAGTATTTCTTTAATAGTTCAGTGGTGTATTTCTCCTGATGGATGAATATCCCTTGAGGGACTTGTTTCACTTGAAGTCCTAGAAAGAAGTTAATCTCTCTATTCATGCTCATTTGGAACTTGTTGGTCATGAGCATAGCAAATTCATCCACCATTCCCTGATCAGTTGATCCGAAGATGATATCATCCACATATATTTGTACAAGCATAAGGTGATTACCGTTTGCTTTTCTAAAT
Organism: Lactuca virosa; assembly: GCF_052849685.1. Classification (NCBI taxonomy): domain Eukaryota; kingdom Viridiplantae; phylum Streptophyta; class Magnoliopsida; order Asterales; family Asteraceae; genus Lactuca; species Lactuca virosa. Next base: position 333,733,653 of record NC_136433.1, read on the forward strand.
AAAGTGGGATCAATCACTCCTCTTTTGTATCCGTATGAGACAAGAAATTCAGAGAGAGTCTCGTACCACGCTCTTGGGGCTTGCTTTAGACCGTAGACTGCTTTTTCAAGCTTGTAGCAGTAGTCTGGGAATTTAAGACTTTCGAAACCCGGAGGTTGCTGAAGATAAACCTCCTCTTTTAATTCACCATTGAGAAAAGCACTTTTCACATCCATTTGATGTACTTTGATGTTCTTGTGAGCTGCGTATGCTAAGAAGATTCGGATGGCTTCCATTCGTGCCACCGGAGCATACGTTTCATCATAGTCAATACCTTCAAGTTGACTATATCTCTTGGCAACTAGCCTTGCCTTGTTTCTAACGACCGTACCAGATTCATCCAACTTATTCTTGTACACCCATCTAGTACCAACACTAGTGTGACCTTGCGGCTTTGGAATGAGTTGCCACACTTTGTTTCTTTTGAATTCTTCTACTTCTTGCATTGCGGATATCCAGTCTGGTTCTAGTAATGCTTCTTTGATCGTTCGGGGCTCGACCGAGGACATAAATGTTGCGTAGTGACAGTGATCAGATAAATCCTTGGAAGATCGAGTCTTGATACCTGCGGATGGGTTGCCGATGATTTGACCTGGTGGGTGGTCCTTCGTCCATACGTGTAGTCGGGGTTGCAGATGATCAGCAGCTGCGGTAGAGGGAATGTCTTCAATATCGGAAGACTCTGCGGTTGGAGATGGCAGTTCCCCCATGACTTGAGAACATCCTGCAGAATCATCTTGGACTGTTGGAGCGAGATTAGCATTTTCTTGAGCAGTTGGAAGAGGTTCCCCCTGGATTGCTGATGGAAGTTCCTCTTGAGCTTGATAAGGTTCCCCCTGGGTTATTGGAATTGTGAAAATTCTCGAGTCTGTTCTTGTGTCAATGTTCTCTATATCTTCATCATCTGAGTCAGACGAGACATTTGATGGTAAGGGTTCTCTGCGGATGGGAATTGGAGCTACATCAAGTACTGGAACCTCGATGGTTGTCACTTGCTCCGGAGTGGAGCTTCCCCCCCCCCTTCCCTAACCGGCGAGGTAGAAGTATTGAGTGATGCTACATCGGATAGAGATGGACCAGATACATCAGCATGCTGCTGCAGGGCTTCCGGGGACACAAGAACTTCGGATAACTTGGCTGTTTCGACAGGGTCAAAGAGATCGTCATAGTTTACTTCAACTAGGTTTAGTGGACCCGAATAAGCAGGAATATCACTTTCTAGGATTGATGTGGTTTCTGTTGATGGAGCGGTGTTGCGGATGTGATAATCATCGAATTTGACATCGAAGCTTTCAATTATTAGCCTTGTGCGTCTAATGAGAACCCTATACGCAACTTTGTTTGTTGAGTAGCCAAGGAAGATGCCTTCATCAGACTTCGGTTCAAACTTGTTAAGATGATCTCTGTTGTTGATCACAAAACATCTACACCCAAAGATATGGAAAAATCGGACATTTGGCTTGCGGTTGTTAAGGCCTTCATAAGGAGTTTTACTGAGACGCTTGCACACAATGCTTCAGTTCTGCACAAAGCATGTTGTGGCCACTGCTTCGGCCCAGAAGTAGAGCGGAAGGTGTGCGAAGTTGAGCATAGATCAGGCTGCTTCTACTAGAGTTCGGTTCCTTTGCTCTACTACTCCATTCTGTTGCGGTGTGTAAGGAGCTGAGAAATTATGAGTGATACCTTTTGAAACCAAGAAACTGTTTAAGAGATGGTTAGTAAACTCAGTTCCATTATCACTTCGGATACGACGCACTGGTAGTTTGATTTGAAGCTCTATCTCCTTGATAAAATTGATAAGTGTCTGCGGTGTTTCTGACTTAAGTCTAAGAAAGAAAACCCATGTGAAGCGTGTGAAGTCATCTACTATAACCAGTATGTATTTATTGTGATGAAGACTGGCTACGGTAGATGGACCGCAGAGATCAATGTGCAGGAGTTCCAGTGGTTCAGAAATTGAGGAATCAAACACTATAGGGTGACTTGCTTTGGATTGCTTTCCACATTCACATGCAGGACAGAGAGTATCATTTCTGAACTTGAGGATTGGAAGACCTCGGACAAGTTCCCCGGTGACCATATTGTTGATGTATCTGGAGTTGAGATGAGCTAGCTTCCGGTTCCATAGCCAGCTGACTTCGGATACTGCTTTGGATAGGAAGCATAACTGTGGTTTGACTATGATCAGAGAGACATCCAGTGGATACATGGTACCTTCGGATCTAGATTTGATCAGGCAAGTGCTCATATCGCTTGTCATTACATAGCAAAATTGATCATCAAATTCAACTCGATGGCCTGCCTTACATAGTTGGCCTACACTGATGAGATTGTGTTTAAGGCTTTCTACATAAGCAACCTTTTGAATAGAGAAGTTTCCCGTAGTAAGAACACCATAACCTCGGATTATCCCATTCGCATTGTTGCCAAATGTGACATTTCCACCGTTGCAAATTGGCCTGAAATCCCAAAGGTATTCTAACCTTCCGGTCATGTGCAAGGAGCAGGCACTGTCGATTAACCATTCTTCTTCTTGTTCCTCCTTGCACAAAGCCTGATAATTACACGGTTAGTTTAGGCATCCAAACTAGTTTGGAGCCTGCGACAAAGGATGAGTTTCTGATTGATGTATGAACCGAGGTTGCAGGGACAGGTTTTGTGTCAACTTTTAATCCTTGTCCTGGGTGTTTGTGAGTTTTTGGAGTGTTGTGATTTTTAGAAAAGTTACGAGGTTTCTGAAAAGAACCAGATTTGACAAGAGGTGGACCATTTTGACTACATTGACACTGACATGCTGAAATTTTGTCTTTTACTCTGACAACTTGTTTGGTCAGCGGTCTAAATGATGAGGTAGGCTTGTGACCGGTCCGAGAGTGGTAAGATCTGACATTGGTGTTGTTGGAATCTGAAAAGGTTTTTTTCGAAAAAGATTGAGCACGTGTAGATTTTTTGGACCTTTTTGTTGGGTTGTAAAATACCCTTCCACTTGTTAAAATTTTTATGTGATTTCAAAATTGTTGGAGTGGGTAAGATACCCTTCCATTTTGGATCATCTGAGGACTAGATTTGAAAACCATTGCTTCGAAAAGATCTTACTTTCTTTTGGGTTGTGTCATATGAGTTTGGAATGACTGTTGAAACTGTACATTCCTTTTTGTATGTTTTCTTGATGGGAGAGTTTTTTGAAAAATAGTGCGAGAAAACAAACTTTTCTGGACTCTTAGATTTTAGATATCTGATATGCCTTTTGTTTCTAGAAAATATTTGTCGATTTGTGCCTCGGGATCGAATTTCCTCTTTGAAAGCCTTTTTAGCTAAGGTTTTTGGGGAACCGCAGTCATTGGTGTTCAGCTGCGGTTTCCTGGAAACCATTGAAAATTTATGAAAATGAGGGCTAGATTCATCCGAACTTGAAGATTCAGGGTTTTGAGAGCATTGACCCACTTCAAAGTTTTCTATGGGTAATTCATGATGAATTGGTTGAAGAATCACAGAGCTTTTGATTGAGGACTGCGGTAAGGATGATTTGACTACCGTAGAATGAGACTGAGTTGGGACTTCTGTGGGATTTTTGTGGGACTTCTGCGGCTCATGACTACAGTGAGAGACACTGCGGTCTGAGGGCAGAGATGGGAAGTCCTGTGAGACTTCGGGACTCTCTATGACAATTTCTTCATCAACAACTGATGAAGTCTGAGAATTTGGATAGATTGTGCCACAGATAGGAATTTGATCATATGTGTGACCCGAAACCTCAGGCACAATTTCCTCAATGACACAATTATTACTTAGACTATGAAGTCTACCGAAGTGTGTTCTGATGTCTTCGGGAAAAGTTTTGTCATTGACTGGGAAATGAAATTCTCGGTCCGGAGGGACATACAGTCGATCTTTGTTAAACCGGGGTGAGGAATCCTTTGCGGTAGGATATCCATTGGACCAACCCCAATTGTATGTATTGTCCACAGTTCCATTATTCACCAAATTTTCAATAGCTTCACTTTCATTGAACAATTTTTCTATTAATAGATTTAAGCGTACAATCTCACTTTGAGCTAGATCTCTTTGGTTCAAAGCTATCTCTAGTTGTGTTTCACTCAACATTCTTGCATCTTTTTCTAACTCTAAGTCCTTTTCTAACATAGCCATTTTGAGTCTTTTGTTGTCCAGTCGTCCTATTACATTAAACATCTCTTGGGATGCTATGTTCTTCTCATCTAGAGCTTTGTTATAGTCTGTAAGGACGACAGCACATGTATCATTAAGATTGTCTATGAAGGGTTGAAAGTCATGCATGCTATAGTTTAGAGTTTGGATCATGAGTTTTACCTGTTCGACGATGCTTAGAGTTCCATCATTAGCCATGTAGCAGTAGTTCTTTTCCAGCTTTATAGACCCATCGTCATCCGCAGTTGCCATCATGCAGATCTTGCATTTTCCTTTAATGTTGTTGATGGCTTCATCTTCATCTCCGGATGACCAAACTTGATGGTCTCTTTTGACATGGGCTACGTATGCCCTTGCCTTCTCCTTTTCTTCCAATTCTTGAGCCATTCGCATGTAGAATGCTTTGTCTTTTACTATGTTAGCCTTGCAATCTTTTGCAAAATGATTTTCCTTGTTGCACTTATGACAAATTACAACATCATTTTTGTCTTCTGAAGGAGTACTGGAGTCAGTGGTTTGGATGGACTGCGGTGCCTCCTTGGGTTGAGTATTTTGAGATTGCGGTGGTGGATGAGAACTTTTGGGATATCGAGAATGGTTATTCTGCGGGTTGAAGTTGCAGTTGAATGGAGATTTGTTGAACTGTTGATTCTTACGAAATGAAGGTGGTGGTATCCGGTTGAATTGTTGGCTAACAAGAGCAATAGCCTTCTGAAATTCTTCTTCATCATCATACTCTGAGTCAGCTTCGTATGACTGCGGAGGAGTGTCATACGAGGGAGAGTAGGATTGATTATGTGGAGCTTGTGCTATAAGAGCAAGTGGTCCTCCGAAGTCAGCACGGTCTTTGAGTACGGTGGATTCTTGTGCTTGCAGTTCCCCGTAGAGCTTGTAGAGAGATAAAGAATGAATCTTTCTATCCCCTTAAACTATCATCTTAGCAGTAGTCCAATGTCTCCCCAAACCGTTGAGAAACTGAAGATTTGTTTCATGGTTATTGCGGATGGTGCCAGCATTAGATAACTTAGTGACTATCAGGTTGCACCTTTTGAAGGAGTCTTCCAAACTTTCGCCAGTATGAGCTTTGAAGTTGTTGAACTCATTGAGTGTAGTTGTGAGCTTCTTATCTTGAGCTTGTTCTGAGCCCTCATACAAGTTCTTGAGAACTTCCCAGATCTCTTTTGTTGATTTGCAGTTTATGATAATGTCGAAGTTGTCAGGAGCAACTCCACAAGAGATTTCATAAAAAGCAACCGCATCATTTTCCATTTTATCGAGATCATCTTTGGTGGGACGATTCATGACTGGTTGACCTCCTCCTAGTCTGGCTGTGGCGCCGTCGGTTAGAACTGGTGTAAGAACAGGGACATGTGGTCCTTCTTCTACGGACCGCCATACATCTCTACCAAGTCTCCTTAAGTATCTTTCCATTCTCTGAGACCAGTGATGATATTCATTTGCCACCAATATTGGGGCTCGATTAGAACCACCAACACTGTTGGAAATATTTAGAGATAACGATTGTGCCATATTTCTTTTTTTGAAAAGTTTTTTTTTGTTTTTTTTACGATATGAGCTCCAGTGATATAGAAGGATTTTTGAAAATCAGATTTTTACTTCAAAAAGCAACCACTATGGCTCTGATACCAATTGTTGAGAGAAAAACTTGAGACACACTTGAACAAACGTTAGAACAAGTATAGTTGCGGAATAGTTTATCTCAAAGGATCTAAAAGCTCAACAATAATACTAAGTTAAAGAGTTAGATAATTAGATTGTTAGTTGCGGAAATGTAAGGAAATATAAATGACAGCAGGTGTTATATCAAGTATACACATAAGTTGATTCTTAACAAGGAATGCATTCAAACCAAGTTAGTAAATGAGATCAAACTTAGTGATTAAGTCACGAATGACTTGCTCCGAAGAGAGATAATATTCAGTTGTATTTAAGTGAACTTTGAGAGTAATAGCACAAGATATGAGATTCAAGATGCGTAATCAGATAGATGTAAGACGCTTTTTTTAATAAGAAAGATTGAGCTCTTTATATAGAGACTCAAATATTACATCGGTTCAACTATCTATGCGTAGCCATGCAAGGCATACTGGACAAAAGAGAGTACTCTAACAAAAGTAGATAGAGTTAAATTAAGAAAGTTAGATAGTGAACTACGGTTGATGATGACTTCGGATGAGGTTGCTGAACAGAGATGACTGCAGATCTTTGAAGGCTGCGGTAGACCAAGTTCAAGAGGGTCACTTTTATGATTCAACAGAGACTCTTCATATAACTTGAGGACAGGTTACAAAACTCATTTCAAGAACTTAGATCAATTTTAACTACAACATTATCATATAATATTCTATTGATCTAATCTAACTCATATAGCAAGGAAATTCATATCAAATAATACAAATAATTACTTTATTATCTTAAAATTTGACAATTGTCCTTTAATTGGATGAGGATCATCATTACCAAATCAGAAAATACATTTTTTATGAATACAAAACAGTTTGTGGTAATGATCCTAGTCAAATTCTGGCCAAAAACTCGAAAATCTGCAACCAGGTCATCGAGTTGCCCTTTTAATGAGTGGACTTGTCGATTCAGCCAATGGACTCGGCGAGTTCATCAGTCAGAGGCCAGAAAATCTCTTTTTTCAGCTTTGAAAATCAACAAGCATCATATATATCAGAAAACAATCCTAGGCTCTGATACCACTGTTGGATTTTAAGCACTATAACACTCCTATTGTGAACATGCAACCTTAGATGCTTTGGATCTATGTTTTCTCTAATTATACATGCAATTTCAATTTTCCAAAGCATACATCCTAACTAGAATACAATAGAGGATATACAATATAAAACTCATAGTTAGATGAATACCTCTTGATGTAGTTGTAGTTCTTGGCCTTAGAAAGCTTTAGCACCTCAAGTGCGATGCCTGAAATGGTTCACAAACACCATGAACAAAGGAGGACTTGAGAGAGAGGTCAAGCACCACCAAAATCGGCTAGGGTTCTCTTAGAACTCCTTGGAATGCTTTTTGTTAACCGATTTTGGCTAAGGGGTAACACATATATAGTGTAGAATTCCAAGAGTCATGGGTAAACCCTAATCCATACACTTAGGTTATGATCCATATCTCATTTGGGCTAACTCTTCATGGATACTTACATAAAACTTAGCCCAACATGTATCAATAGCCCAAACATTATATATATCACTGATTTACATAATTAGTCCCCATTAATTTAATTAGTCTCTTTTGATCACTAACTTAATTCCAAATTAATTCTTGATCAATACTAATTAAATAATATGATTTCACAATTAATATATTATACTTGTAATATATTAATAAATCATAAATAACCTCTTTCTCAAATATCCATTCTATCAGATTGTTCTGGTGAAGGCAACCCAAATGGACCATGCTACTCTCGGGTCAAGTACATACCAATTATAGTTATGGGCTTAGACACCTAATCCAACACAAACATCATATAAAATATGAATCATGTATCTCATAATATCATAAATATTTGTATAACTTATCAGAGTAAAAACATCACAGGCTAACAAATGGTGTGTGCACTGCAATCATCCTGAGCTCTTCCCCTTGCTATTGGAAGTACCTGAAACCAAAAATATAATTTGTAAGCACGAAGCTTAGTGAGTCTCCCCAAACTACCACATACCATACAAATAACATGCAACTACGAGATACAGGCCCCGCCCACACTCAATGAGATACGGGCCCCGCCCACACTCAGCTACTAGAAGATACGGGCCCCGCACACACTCGGCTAGTCATGAAAATAACATACAAGTATCACATATAAAACAAGTATAACTAAGCAAATAAATATGTACCATATCATGCTATCTATGAGATATGGGCCCCGCCCACACTCAGCTACTAAACATATCACATATACATGTCGGCCTTGGTACCGTAGACCAGTTCCTACTGAAGGAAACTCACCTCGCAAAGCTGACCGCTGAAATCTCGAGTGAGGAATATCTGACGGCTGCTCCAACGACTCCCCGACTATCATTATCACAATAAAACTTAGTCAAAACCTGATAATCCTTCTTAGGGTAAAATGACCACTTTACCCCTGGTCAAAGTCAACGTTTTGGTCAAAGTCAAAGTCAACCATCCGAGTTGACTCAACTCGTCGAGTCATCCCCTGACTTGTTGTGGTCCCCTTGATACTCATAGTCGTTCTAACACGAGCCAACTCGTCGAGTCCCTTCACAGACTCGTCGAGTTCCACTTGTACAGAATCGGGACAAAGCAACTCGACTCGTCGATTCCCTCTCTGGACTCGCCGAGTTCCTCTGTCTGCTTGAGCCATCTCAATGGATTAAGCTCCTATCCTTCAGATCCAAACTCCATACTTCATCTACATACTGGAAACACACTTTTAAGGGTAAAGTTTCCAACTTTGCCCGTTATTAGTCCTTCTTAACGGGTTTAGCTCAAACCCTAGTTCTCTAATACATAAATCTTGGTCCAAAAGCCATAATACTCCAAACTAAAGCATACTAACATAGATCTAGGCCTTAGACATCAGTTAGACACGTAAAGCTCCTAACTTTCCTTCCATGCATGGCCTTTTGGGGCTTAAAAGGCCAAAGTGACACCTTAAAGCTTGCATGGGGCTTCCATGGTCATAAATTTTGCACCTTTATGCCATGAAACCCCTTCTAGACCCCAGATCTGAAAGATAGGTCACATGGGACGTACGTTTCCCAAGGACCAAGTTTCTTGAACCAAAAACCCCATAAAGTGACAAATAAGAGATCTAACAAGCTACTAAGCAAGGTTGAGACTTGATTACCAGAAAATAAAGAGGATGAGAAGTTGTTTCTGGATCTACTAGCTTCCTTCTGAATCTCCAAGCTTCTTCTCTTCTTCACAAACTTCAAATACACAAAGTACACTAAAAAAACTCACAAACTCACACAAAGCTCTAGGGGTTCGTGGATTAGGGTTTGGGACTTGGAGGTTGGAAATGAGGCCAAAAAGTGGGGATTAAGATGCTTAAATAGGGTGCAAAATCCTGAAATTAGGGTTTCATTCTAGCAGACCTACTTGCCGAGTCGAGGCTCTCAACTCGTCGAGTAGGTGGCTTAAGATCCCACGTCCAATCTCGTTTCTACTCGATTAGTCTGGGGCTCCCAACTCGTCGAGTAGCTCTTCAAAAATGAATAAATTATAATTAAATGCGTACCAGGAACCAAGCGTTACAATCCGTGTGATGGTTAGGCTAGGGTATCCCATATCAGTTAGACCTTTAGTCGAAGCATAGTGGTGGGATCAGTTCGCGAGACTGTGGGAAGGCCATAACATTCATGGAATTTAGGAAGGTTGTGGGTCATAGGGAGCTGAGGTTTGTATGCAGTCATGTAGGATATCCTGAGAACTCTTGATAGTCTTTCCTGCGTGTTCCTTGTTTGTTTGTGACTCTAGAGTGGGATCACCTGTTCGACTGTCTATCTTACCTCTGATTACATATAGTTATCTATTCATTAGTAATCTGTAATTCGTGAATTAGAGTACTATATGAGGCCCGAAATGCGTTAGTGAGTTGTTACACATGTAAACTAGTGTAGATAATTACATGTGTATATGCGTAACACCAGGATTCTCAAGATACATTTCTACTACGGATTTGTAATTTTTGGTGGTGGCCACGCCATGGCGAAGTCAAATTTGGGCGCGTGACTTTTGGACCACCACGACGTGGTGTAGGTCACCACGATGTGGCAGCTGATCAGGCCCAAGCCCATGATTATTTTAGAGTTCCCTTTGTATTTAAACCTCTCAAAATCCATTTTAGGTTCATCCTCAGCCTTTAAACCTCCTTTCACCTCAAAAACCCTAACCCTAGCCTCCATTGAAGTTGTAAGCTCATGCTTGGTGCTTTTTGGTGATTTTAGAAGGAGAAGGAAGCTTATACTGAGGTGGTTTCATGGCAAGCATCATTTCTTCAGCTAAGCTTATCTCTTGGACCTTGGTGAGTGCCCAAGACTCAACCTTTTCTTGTCATGTTGCTAGATCTCTTGTTTTTGTCCCCTTTTTCCATGAGTTGGATGGACTTAAGTGATGGGATCTCATAAAGTTTGCAACTTTATGAATCTCCAGGTCATAATGAGCAAGTAGTGCCTTGTATCCAGATTATAATCATGTTATGATGTCATGCATGGGATTTTAGTCATTAAACCATATTTTTGCCCTACAATGGAAAAAGGGATGTTTTGGACATTCAAGTCCATAAAGCCAGGATTTTTATGGTCACTTTGGAGTGTGAATCATTTTTGGAAACTTTGGAGGTGCTAGTCCAAGGATTTGGTGCTTAATGAGAATCTTGATGCATTAAGTCACCATTAGTGATAAGGTTTGGGGACTTTGGCTTGTGGAAGGATTTGAGGGATAAAGTTGGAAACTTTATCCATCAAGACCATGGAAAGGTCTAGATGTGAGCCTTTGAGTTGTTGTGGTTGGAAAAGGAGGACTTAATGGTTTAAGTTGTCTAGACGCATCACCACGGCATGGTTGAGGTCACCACGACGTGGTGACTTGGTCAAGACCCGCTTGTTTTGTTGGGTTACGACCATGACGTGGCCAAGGAGGCCACAACGTGGCAACTAGCTGGGTTGACTTTTGACTTTTGACCTTGACCTGGATTTTGACCAAGGTTTGACGTAAGGGTAATTTGGGTATTTTGAGTTGTAAATGAGATTGGTCTCTATTTGATGAATAGGTGACAGGTAGGGCTGATATTCGAATTCGGGACCTATTCAGCTCTTTGTTCAGACCGAGAGGTGAGTCTCCTCACTGTACCCGTGGGTCGAAGGCACCAATGTCGGCCTACTAGAATCTAGTATGCTAGTTGTCTTTGTGACTCTTGCATGGTATGTTAAGCTAGGCCCATTGTATGACGGGCTAGGCCCATTTGTATGTTGGGTTGGGCCCATCCATCAGGAAGGTATAGGCCCAATGTATGTTATGTAGGTTGCTAGTTGTCTCTCTGAATCTTAGTCTCTCTGACTCTTGCATTTGTATGTTGGTTTGGGACCATTGGTTTGGAAGGGCTAGGCTCATTATGGTGGGTTGGGCCCAATGTGAGGGCTAGGCCCAATGATATGTATTGTATGTGGTATTTTGGGGAACTCACTAAGCTTTATCCTTACGGTTTTATGGTTATGGTTTCAGGTACTTCCAGTTCGAAAGGGAAGGGCCCGACTTGATCACATTGAATCCACCCATGTTTCCGCAACTGGATGGATTTTGGGATTGCACTATGATAACTATTTTTACTCTGATATACTTTAGAATGATTGAAAATGGATAAATGGTGTTTATGTTTAAATTAAAAATAAAATTTTTACCTTATATTTTTTGGGATGTTACAATATGTTCATGTTTGGTTACTTGTTTGATTTATATGTCAACATAGTGAGTGATGGTTTGAGGCGGTCTTGCTGTGTGCGGTAGGACAAGATACCCGGGCAGGTCAACGATGTGTTGTAGGCGTGGGAGATGGGTCAATCATGGACTGAGGGGCCTATGAGAGCGGTTCAGGTGTACTATAAGCCTTGCAAGGCGGTCCAATCATATTGTAGGCTCAGGAGAGCGGTCCAAGTGCATTGTAGGCCTTGCGAGGTGGTTCAGTCAGACTAAAGGTTCATGTGTGCATGCATTGTATGTATATTGTGGTGTGTGGTGTTTTGGGAAACTCACTAATCTTTTGCTTATAGTTGTGGATTAAATGTTTTTTAGATACCATTGATGATCGTGGGAAGGCGAAGGCGTGACTATACGTACTCATCAGCAGCATTGGAGTTACGTATCTATTATATTACTCTGATTTTCAATTAATTGTATTTTGAACAAATGATTTTTTTTACTTGGATTTTATGGAAATGGTGTTTTACCTTAATTAAAAATGAAAATTTTGTTTGTGAAAATGGGACGCTACACGAACCATCATAACTTAGGTTTCGGAACCACTGTCTGTGTGAGATTAGGTTTCTGTTTGAGGATCTATTGACTAATTTTAGGTTTTTAGGGATTCCAAGTTAGATTTTGGTTTCGTTTGGGTTTGAGATTAAGGTCTAATGTTGATTACATGTTTCATATTATGGTTTCATTTTGGTTTGGGTGGTGACTGGCGGTGGGTGAAGGAGGTGTTGGTGGTGACAGGTGGTGGTTGTTAGAGTTGAGAAGGAGTACAAGGAAGAGAGAGATGAAATGATACAAGGTTTTCTAAAAATTAATAACTAATATAAAAATAAATAACTTATAAACGATTAAAAAATAAATAGAAAATGGGAATATATTCATTTCATGCATATAGGGATGAAACGTGCAAGTTTAAAACAAACAACAGATAGTCCGAAGTAATTTTTGAAATAAAGACTAAACATGTAATTTAACACCTGAACCAATGACGAATAATATAATTCACCCGTTACCTAGGCAGTTAATAGTGTGTTATAGTGGTGCTATAGTGTTTCGTGGAGGTGTAAGAACGATATTTACCAAATAGCGGTTTAGAATAGCTGTGACGCTATTAGCTTCGCGATTTACCGTTATTTACCGCAATTATGGTCACCGTTATAGCGGCATTACAACTCTATTTGAATAAATTCCATTTTGGGGCTATTTTACATGAAGAAAATGGTTTTTGTGTCATTCCATTGAATAAAATTGTTTTTCTTAGCCCAAATCAAAAAATTGATTAAGTTTTGGGTCTATGACGATTTCCATTGAAACAATATATGTGTTGTCATACTAATTGTGTTGAAGACTTGAAGTATTGGGGTATGATTAACTCAAATTGCTTAATCACTTTATTTGCTAACTGTGTTGAAGTATGATTAGAATGCTAACTATTGCTTATATTTTCTTGTTAATTGTGTTAATGTATGATTAACTATGACATTAGTAACAAGCATATGAAGTATAATTAACTAATTATGATATGTGAAGCATGATTAAGTGGTTAACCAAATTGAGTTAGTAACTGAATATCAATTTTATTCTACCAATTAGCTAGAATTGTGAATATATGGTTCAGAAAGAAAAAATTGGGGTGAGTTAAATGATTAATTGTGTTAAAATATTGCTTATGTTTTCTTGTTAATTATGTTAAAGTATGATTAATTGTGTTAAAGTATTGCTTATGTTTTCTTGTTAATTATAACATTGGTAACAGGAATATGAAGTATATGATTAATTAATTATGATATATAAAACATAATTAATTAATTATGATATATAAAACATGATTAACTGATTAACTAGATTGAGTTAGTAAGTATAAAAATTTTATTCTAGCAATTAGCTAGAATTGTGATTATATGGTTCTATAGTTGTTAAAAAAAATTGAATTGAGTTCAACTTTAAAATGTGATTAGGTGATTAATACTCTTTTATATATATATATATATATATATATATATATATATATATATATATATATATATATATATAGAGAGAGAGAGAGAGGTAAGTTCAATTGAGAAAATAAAAAAGGTTGAGAATGGGGGAATCGTTCTCAGCCACTCATTTATTTTTGCCGCAAAAGCCTTTGTTGTACCAGCGGAACTGGATAAGGAATACACATGTGTTTCCAACAAAACATGTTTCCTTAAGTTATGCTAATCATTACCTTAATATATACAAAAACATAGTTTTTTTTTGTTTTTTTAATTTTTAAGAAGCTATTTATATCGAAAAATGATTTTAAATATACCAAAATTTATGATTTTTTATTCTCTACAAATAGACATCCATATTGATATATTTTTAAGATAAAATAAAAAAAAAAAAAATTTATATTTTCAGCTATCGTTATTCATAAATGAATAAAAATGCATCAGATTTTTGCTACAGTACATTCGTTATTCACTTATGAATAAAAATATATAATTAATTTTTTTTACAGTTTAAGTATCATTTATACTACTTATTCATATATGAATAACAAATTAACTGTAACAAAAATCTGATAAATGTTTTATTCATATATGAATATAAAATATGACGACAACTAATACACGTTTTATTCATATATAAATATAATATATGATGAAAGATGATGTAAAAAATATATTTTAAGTAAGAAAACTTTATTGCGTGTCATATTCATATATGAATGGTACTTAAACTATAAAAAAAGTTACGCATACGTTTTATTCATAAGTGAATAACGAATATACTGTAATAAAAATCTGATAGATTTTTTTATTCACTTATGAATAACGAGAGCTGAAACTCTAAAAAAAATAAATTTTTTATTTTATCTTAAAAGTATATCAATATGGATGTCTATTTATAGAGAATAAAAAATTATGAATTTTGATATATTTAAAATAATTTTCCGATAATAATGGCTTTCTAAAAATAAAAAAAAAACGAAAAAAAATATGTTTTTGTGTATATTAAGGTAATGATTAACATAGTTTAAGGAAACATATTTGGTTGGAAAACACATGTTTATCCGTTATCCATTTCCGACGGTACGCCTAAGTGGTTTGCGGCAAAATAAATGCGTGGCTGAGAATGATTCCCCCATTCTCAACCTTTTTTTTTCTCAATTGAACTCTCCTATATATATATATATATATATATATATATATATATATATATATATATATATATATATATATATATATATATATATATATATATAACAAAAACGATATACCATTGTGATTACAAATAGTAGCCGCGATTTCAAATAAGAACAGGTAACCGCTATTATATTTTTTACCGCATAATTGCATACCTCGTTACATTAAGCATTATAAAGAATATGAGAATAAATTATTTAAATTTAGAAACAAAAATAAACGGTCAAAACTAACCAATGACCGGAGCAATAAACTTTTGGTAAAAAAATATAATCCTTGTGTTCTTAGAACTTTAAATTTTACATAAATTATCCTTATAAATTTGTTTCGTTTTGGTCAGTTTAGTCCTCATGCTAACCTTCTATTTTGAATAAAAATATCGTTATTAAATAGAAGGTAAGAAACCATTATAACACGAATCAGATGCAAACTTAAAAAACCAAAACCACAATAAAATATATTCATAAAAACGATCTCCACAAAATTAAAAAATCACGACTGAAACCTCTTAACTTCTTGACAAGCACTTTTGTGAACATTTCTAAAACTGAATATAATAAACATCGTCCCCAATCATAAATGAACATTTCAAGTAAAATTAAAACCCCAACATCAACATAATCAAACTACAAACCAAAAATAAAACATAACATGAAATGATATGATGAAATCATAAAAAAGGGTCTAAAACCTTCAAACCCTAAAATGACCCACGCCAGCCCAATCCGCTCACAACAGCCCAAACCAGTCCCCTAACCACATCCCACATCACCGGTTCAAAAAAAACCCGTGCAAACCGAAGAGCCCAAGCCCAAGCCCAATTAACCATCATGACATCATCACCTGGCCTCATAAGATTCCAAACTTGTCATATCCCATATGCCACGTATCTAACTAGACTAGCCACGTGGCAGCTGTTTCAAACACTCTGAACAAAGATACTCCAATGAAAACGTTTCTTCATACTCACTATTGTGCACACACCTCCCACATTCACAACACCGAGGTATGCAAATTATGCAAGCCCTACAAAAATCAGGACATTCATCTTTCTTTTCTTGACAGCTGTCACCTGGACAATCGTAAACAAGCCTCAGATTTTGACATCTAGGGCACACTTCAACATCTATTGCTCGATCATCATCCGATTCTGAATACAAATTCCCACGATGATAATAACGCGGATTCAGATCATTATCGTGATCGTTTTTCTCAATTCCCAAAAGTTGTTTCAATTCTTCAAAGTGTTCAAGTGTTATTCCATAAAAGCTACCTGTTCTTATGTGTTTAATTCCACCGGATTCAGCAATTGAATTAAAGGATTTTAGATTGTTTAAGATTCCCTCGATTGTGAGTCTTGTGCATCCAGGAACAGATAACTAAACAAAAAATTAAAAAAGTTGAATTCCATAAAATCTTGGAATAGAATTACAATAAAAAAGGTTGAAAGAAGATTAAATAATTGTTTACCTTGGTTAACTTTGGATTGGTTTTGAGAACACGTTTGAGAGCATCATCAGTGATTTTGGGGCATTTTATTAAGCTGAGACACTGTAGATTACCTTCAGCCCTATTGGTTAACTGAACAAGAATGTCATCGGTGATTCTCTCATTCAATGGCTGATCAATGTGAAGATTTCTCCATAAAAGAGAATCGTTACGAATGGTGGAACATAAAGATCTACAAACACGTTCCACCAATAAAAGGTCTCTAGTTTGAAGATAACTAAGAGCTAGAACAAAAGCCTCGTGAGGTTCTCCTCCAATAACATCAGGACAAGATGACGAAATATTTACAAATTCTTCTGATTTTGGGACAAGAACACTTGGACTCCCATGATCGAAAGACATTATGACATCTACATTGTGTTGATCAACTATCGTATATGATGTTGGAGTAGGAGTAGGAGTAGAAGTAGGACATTTATCTTGATACATGAAATTGGTAGGAAAAGATTGGAACCTCATAGCACTGCTCCAAAAGAAATTAAAACCTGCAAATAGCCCGTAATCTTCCTTGTGATTTGTGATTCTGTTCCTCATGTATTCGCCATAATCCATTTCCAAATCACCCAGCCATCCTGTAATGGCGGTAAAAGTGGTACTGATGTCAATATCCATGCCAAATGGATCAGATGGCAACATGTCAATGATATCTTTTGATACAGAATCTGGTGAGCCACTCTTGTCGATTATCTCTCTTCCATGGCTGAATCGATCATGTAATTCTCCATGAACATGACCATGTCTTGGCTTTCCATAAGCATCTCCCCCTTTATCCGACATGCCTTCAACACCATACCCACCGTTCACCATTCTCAGTGGTGAAACCAAATTGTCTTCCGACGTATGAGCAGGGAAAATCGGACGCTGAGAAAAATTCAATGCCATTTTCTATAACCCTAATAAGAAGTTGTGATTTCGCCGGAGATGAAACCGAAATCAAGGAAACTGAGACGAACTAAATGACAAAACGAAATAGGAAAAGAGGAAGAAGTCGCTGATTTTTTTAATCGTTTTATTTTTCAAACTCTTTATTTTGGGGATGATTACCTATACCTAAAGTTAACAAAAGTAGAACATACGTAAGATATTAACAAGAAAACCCTCAATTTTGGGGGCAAACTAAAACAACGCGCCAAAATTTCACAGAGTTTCTTGTATCAGCTATAATACAAAATATAGACCGCGTGAGATGATTAAAAACGAACACTGTACAAATAAAGAATCAACGAATAATAACGCCCTAACGTTCAAAACCGATACCTAAATTGACGTAACCACAACACAAAAACCAATCCGAAAGAACGGAATCAAACAAATTAACAAGTGGAAGAACACAACCTGATTGAAATACCAAAAAACCCGAACTTTTACTCCAAACGAACGCCAATCGACAGAGTTTGAAGAGAGAGAGAGAGAGAGAGAGAGAGAGAGAGAGAGAGACAACAGAGCCAGTGTCCGTGGATCGAATTAATCAAATCGCCTTTAGCGTCGGTATTCTATCGAATGAATGCAGATGACATGGAAGGAATGGAATGGAATAGAAATTGGATCCGATATGGAGGAATCTGTCGATGGAGTCCGAAGATTTCTAGAGAGAGAGAGGGAGGGAGAGAGAGAAAAAAGGAAGGAAGGGGGTAATGTGTAGAGAGAGAAAGAGTGTGGGAAAAGAGATGTTGTAGGGAGTATTACTATGACTAGAAGAGGTGGATACCGACACGTGTCTGGTTGGTAGGGTTTTACTGCTTCTTCGATATAAGATGTGGCGGGAGTCCAAAACTGAAAACTCCAAATCGATCTATTTTTGCGCCTCACCGTTCGTCATGAAAATTTACCTGTCACCGGTAAATACTAACGCCATGGTAATTAATGGTGAAAAGGAACCTGTGCCTCTATTTTGCTGGACCTCACTTCCTATTTTTCCTCTTTTCTGATTGAATACGTATGCAAAAAAAAGGTGTATAAATTATTATTTAAATTTCTAAGTAAATTGGTTTAACAAAATAATTTGACTGGTTTGATAGGCTTAAATATTATATAATTTAAATGGTTGATGTATATCTTTTCTATTTTAAATACGATGGTTTGAACTTTTTGTACTTTATCTATTTTTATCATTGTATTTGATGTCTAGCTCCAATGTTAATGTAACTAAACCAAATCTGTTTTTATTCGTTTGGTTTGTCAGATCATTAAAAAGATATATCAAATTCAATTGATATTTATAGTCTAAAGTCTAAACTTTTAAAATAAAAATTGTCCATGTTACTAACAAACAAAAGGTTATCTATGTCATATTTAACATATAGTTGTCCTATATACAAGTTTACATATAAAATGTATTGAAAATATTTAATATTGGTTTGCCTTAATGTTAATACTTCAAAACGGTCTAGAATTCATTTTCGGTTTAGTAAAGATTTACGAGTGAGCAATTGGCCTGGTTGGACCGAATCGGATCGGGACCGGTTTTCATCAAGGGAGTCGGTTTACGGTTCTGAATATTGTCTTATATCAGTTACAAGTTACATGCATAAACCGGTTCGGTGCCTCCGGTTCCAGGTAAAAAATTGGGACCAGCCTCGAATGTGAGGATACCAAAGTTGTCCTCTTTTTTAAATTATCATAACTTTTTTTGTTTGAAATCGGAAGGCATTAAACTTTTTTCAAAATCTAGTTTACAGTTTGTACTTCATTTTAGACTATAGAAACACGTTACTTGATTACATATTGATTGAGTTATAGATCACGGAACACATGATACCAAAGTTGAATTGTTTCTGTTTCAACATTATGAACAATATGTTCTTTTCTTTAAACTGTCATAACTATTTCGTTTTTAGTTACAGTCCGCAGAACACGTGTTGCAAACGCGAACCAGATTGGCTTAGGTCCACTGAACTTCTATGCGAGCGCATGTCCTACTTGTATGAACGCACCTACAGTCGACTAGAAAAGTTTAAGGATCTTTGCATTATTTTATTTTTCATAGCTAAATTTGTATCAGTTATAAACTCATTTTAAAGACAATAAATCATATATTTCGCTTTTTGATTTATTGATTAATTATGCTCTTTAATTTTGACAATTGCGTATCAGTGTTTAAGACATCAGTTACATTTTGTTGTATATATACAACACTTCAATGATAATGAGATACACCAAATGAACCATTCATTTATTCCTCTCATCTAATTATGCTTCTACTTTGTCCTCGATCTTGCTGCAAACAAGGTATTTTTCGGCCTAGTATCTGTAACGCCCAGGTTTTCACACTAGGTACACCTCAATAAATTCCTTTTTATTAACAACTTTATAAAACATTTCGATGTACACTATCATACTGGAATACAAGAAGTTATCATCAGGAAACGTATTGCATCAAGTACATGATCTGAGTCGGACGTTACAACAACCTAACTTACAACACAACAATAACAAACATCGTAAGCCATACGGCTTAGTGAATAACAACTACAATAACATAACAACATGTAACATCGTTTAATGATTTAATTTATCACCCAAAATATACATCACATACGATACACTAATAAAAATTTTACTAATTAGTTATTGTTTTCATTTAGTATGAAAACTATCATGTAGCAACACTATCAAACTAACCAATATTTCATCGTTATCATAACCACCCTTTTTTGGGGAGTTCTTCAACCAAAGTACTAACCAATATTTCATCGTTATCATAACCACCCTTTTTTGGGGAGTTCTTCAACCAAAGTAAGTATCTTACGTTCATTTTTCATTCTATGTGTCAACTATTACATGAACTCATTTCAACATACTAATGTATTATATCCTTTCAACAATATATAATATAACCATATCACAATATATTAAATTCCCATATTTGTATACAATACACATCGATAAATATATGGTGTTAAAGTATAGTTATTCACATGGTTAGTTAGTGATGACTAACTATGATTCTGATCTCCAGTTTTTTACTGCTTTCCAATCCATCACTTGTCCATACCTACTTGGACAATATATCAAGTTCATCAGAACTTGTCTAAACTCACCATTATATCAACCACATTGATTAATAACCTGATCACTAACTAAACTCGGTAACCATTTGTTACCCAACTAATAAATTTCCAAATAAAGTTATTTAACGACTTAACCCCGTAAGTCGTTAGCCCACTAGATAATCTCTAGTAAAATAGGGTATATAACCCTTACTGACAAAATAAACATTTAACTAGTCATCGGGTTCGAAATAGCACCATATCACGAATTTCGGCAACATATATTTGGGTCTAATAACCCTCTACGAAATAAATATTACATAAACGTATTTACGTAATAATGGTAAGAGACGTGTCGCGCCGCAGTGACGGAGAGTTCTTCGGTTTTGCCACATTTCATTGCTCCGCCACGTGTCGTTCTCTAATTGACATGTATCCTTGTGAGGACTACGTCGCGGTGAGCCACCATTAACCGTTTGACTTTAAATTTAGTTGACTTTATTGAATAGCAACGTACTTTCATCTCAACTTCGAACGACAATAACTTTCTCATACAAACAGAGTCGGTCCTGAAAAAGTAAATATTCTCAAAGGCCCAGGACGAACAAGAAAAAAAAGGCCCTTATCTTTATTATAATTTTTTATTTTTAAATAAAAATATATAATGAAAAAAATTGGGCCCTGTGCAACTGCCCACTTTGCCCCCCCCCCCTCTCAAAGCCCCCCATGCATACAAACTCCGTCTTCAACGATCTTTATATCCACGCAATTTTCTCAGAGTAATCTATCATTTTCTTCTACTAATCCCATGTCTATTCTGCCACAATAATACATGTTATGAAAAACAAGTGTTGCAATATTGATTCGGTCGATCTTAAAGAATTGTTTTGCACATGTTGTATCATAGGAAAGAAACACCCAATATCTTACGAATTTCTTTTAAGGACACTGTGTTGAACAAAGTCTTTGGTAACAATTTTATGTTTTTCTATTATTTCGTACATTTTTCTCCTATATTTTCCTAACAATCTTAAAACAAATTTGTTTGTACGAAACAAATAATTGGAAAATAAATTTTTTACTAGTTCGGTTTCTCTGATTACGATTCTTACAATAAACATTTTTTTCTTTTGTTTTTACACAGTCTTCAAAATCTGCTTTTAGAAATCATTGTCTAAGATTGCTTTTGTTTTTCTGTATCATGTATAAGATTTTCCTTTCAAAACAATTTTTGTTTATGCTTCATTTTTCATATTTTTTTTCTTTCTAAAACTGACTTCACAACAGTTTTAGTAATCAATATTCTGGAATTTGATAGTTAATAAAACTGTTTAACACATTGGTTCAACTAAAACAAATAGTTTAGCTTTGTAGAATGATTGTTTAAATCTCTCAACCAAAGCCTATTGTTATTCCTAATTCATGATAGATCTAACGATTACCATGTCGGTCAATCATACGAAGAAGTCAGAAAAAAATCGGGTTGCACTTTAAAAGGTGGAAGCATAAGATGTTCTACCTAACTGCCTTGAATCTTGCATGATTCTTGAATGAAGAGGCTCCAAGGATTCCTACAGTAGAAGGAGATGTCCAAACTTTAAATGTTATCGAGGCTTGGAAACATTCTAACTTTTTTGTGTAGGAACTTTGTTCTAAATGGCCTTGTTGATTCACTCTATATTGTGTAATGTGTAAGCAAAATGGCCACGAGACTATATGACTTATTGGAAAAAAGTACAAAACAATAGATGTACGGGCCAAGAAATTTATGGTTTCCATGTTTCTAGACTATAAAATGAATGATAGTAAAACCATAATTAGCTAAGTCCAAGAACTACATGTCCTACAACATGATATGCATGTTTGAGGGTATGGGGTTTAATGAGACCTTTCAAATTGCATGTTGAGGGTACGGGGTTCAAGCATCAACAATCTATTTAGAGGAACATTCTTGGGGTTATTCAAAGGAGAGAAATTTTTGATGAAATCAATCAAAGGGGAAAATTTCCAAGTTTCGTGATGTTGCAATAAGAAGAATTTTTGTTGACAAGATTGTCAATACAAATATGTTGGGTAAAACATGGGTAGATGAAATAGTTGATGTGTGTTAAAATGATGAGAGGCCTCGATGTTGTTGTTGTTATTGTTGTTGTTATAGTCATCTAGTAGAGTATAGATGACGACCACGAACCTTTCTAGACAGTCCAGTGGAACACTAGCAGGTTCGCAACCTATAGGTGTTGGTGAACTAATATGTTTGCTGGTGTACTCCATCCCCCTCATGGTTGCCTTATTTGACATAAATTGTTGAGGAATCCCTAAAGCAGTGTTGTCACCCCGATGAAAATCCTTAGAATAGGTCCCTTATGATAGGTGTTTAGGGACGTAAAGTGAGGATAACGGGAATGGGTAATCAGGGTTATTGTTGGCTGATGAAATTAATAAATTTATTTTTGGTTGATAAATTTAATAAATTTATTATTATTTGTGGGTTGAAAACCCTATATGCTCACCAGGCTCCCAAGCCTGACCGACTCAGCTTTTTATATTACAGGTAGTGGACCCAGAGCATAGTTGGAAGATGATGAGAGATTTTTGGATTATAGGCCAGTAGATGTAAATATCTGTTATCAGGCTTATAATGTACTGTTTATGCTTTTGGTCTGTATCGGAACATGACATCCCGAGGTTTTGATATATAATGAAAATACATATTTCTTTAAGAAATGTTTTGATAATTTTTTATCATGTTTTGTTTTGGGGACAAATTCCGCAACATCTTTTAAAAAGATTACTCTGATTTTATTTTAAAAGCATAACTTAACTCGGTCTTTTCTGGCCGAGAAATGTGGGGATGTCACAAATATTGATCAAGGACACCTCCTAGGCTAAGGCATCACAAATCAGGCAACTCTAGCCCTAGTATATGAAATACCTAGCCTAATTTTTCTATCATGCAACCCTAACAGAACATTTCATAAATATCTCATAATACAAAGTCAGGGTATCTTGGGAAATCACCGTTCGGGCTCGGGCTGATTGTACATACCGCTCCAACTCGTTTTCTCTTATAACTCTTTCTCGTTTTTAGAAAAATCATTTCTTTTGAAAAATGTTCTCAAATCCTCAGTTTGAGTTCAAACACACCCGGAGGTGCGTCCGAATCCCTCAAACCAAGGCTCTGATACCAACTTGTAACACTGAAAGTTTTCAAAACCAAATTTTTAATTTTTAAACATAAAAATCACATATCATATTTCCCGAAAATCTCAAGTATCAACATTAGTACAATTTATTTATTAAAAGTTGTTTATCACATAAACCAAGATCCTCCCAAATATATCTCCAAGCGAGTGTGTGTACAATCAAGCCGGGGCCTTCCGCGATCATCGGAAGCACCTGAAACACATAACACATAACACGGTAAGCATAAAGCTTAGTGAGTTCCCCAAACTACCACACACAAAAAATAATTAGCCACTCGAGGCCATAACTCTATAAGACCCTCCGGTCAATGTGTCTCAGTGGGACCCTCCGGTCCCAACTCGGTAAACTCATAGCAACAATAAACACCTTAAATCAATAATACATAATGCATATTATTACAATACACAGATAACACATAAACAACTCAATCACAACAAGATACCACTCATGTTAAGTATAGTGAGAAGACTCACCTCGTAGTCAGCAAGTAATAAACACGTACTCGTAAATCCCGAACTAGCCTCCGCCTAACACATTTTATAAACATCTCTAATCAAAACCTCATTCTTACATCACAAGTCTCTCTAACTCTTTTCCAACTCTTGAAATGGGTAAAAGTCCATTTTACCCCTCCACAATTTCTATTACTAGTGTTGGTCAAGCTCTTAAGTCTACAATGGTCAATTCAGGTCAACAGTCCCAAATTGGCATGACTCGCCGAGTGCACTCGAGTGACTCGCCGAGTCCAGTCGATTCTCCTCATTCTTTGAACTGATTCAGTTCACTGAGTTAAACCTAACTCACCGAGTAACAGCATCGACAGTTAAATCAGAAAACCCTAATTGACTCGTCGAGTCAGCCCCTTGACTCGGCGAGTCCATTCAGACTCTCACCTTAATCAGACGATTCCAAGGCAGGGAACCTACCCAAACTCTAGATCTATACTCCTAAGGCTCATCTATCACGTAAAGTCATAGGCTTTACGTCTATGCATGGCATTAAGAGCTTGAAATGCCAAATCTCAACTCATCAAGAGTCTTCTCTCAATATCACTTAACATGGTTGAATAAAGCAGAGAGATCTGGGTTCTAGGGACCTTACATGACCCAGATCTGAAGTCCATCTCTCTCAATGAGCATGAATCACTCAAGGTCCTCATATTTGGGGAGAAGAAGCCCTAGATTCCCACAAACAAAAGATCTACATGAAGAAATGAGAATGGTGAAGCTTAATACCTCCTTTAGACATTTTGGAGTGAAACCACCTCGAATCTAACAACACCTTCTTGTTCCTTGGCTTGAAATCCTTCCTTTCTCTTCATAAAGACCACCAAAAGCTTACAATTAGCTAAGCACTCTTTCTCACAGCTCAAGGGTCGTTTAGGGTTTGCTCTCAGGGAAGGATAGCCGCAAATGAGGCTATAAGTGCCTTTAAATAGGCCAAATACCCAAGAATTTAGGGTTTCCATCAACAGCGCTGACTCGGCGAGTCGACTCACAGACTCGTCGAGTCTGTTCATAATCCTCGTCATTAGTCGCGACTCTACTTGACGAGTTGAGGCACCAACTCGTCGAGTCACTCAACAACTCCCGAGTTAAATGAATAAAATAGTATACATGGGAATCCAGATGTTACATAATTTCTAGCTATTTATGGATATGAAGGAAACCCCAAAAAGGACTTTGCTTTTATTCATAAGAATATACCAATTTAGTTATGATCTTAGACACCATAATCCAACATCTATATCCTAACATGAGTAGGGTAGTTCTTTTCATGATCTTTCAATTGTCGAGATGCATATGCTATCACCTTTTCTCTTTGAGTTAGAACACATCCCAACACGACTCCCGACGCATCGCTATACACTATGAAGTCTTCAACTCCATCGGGTAGAGAAAGAATTGGTGCTTCACATAATTTCTTCTTTAGCTTCTTGAGTGCTTCCTTATGCTTCTCACTCCAAGTATAAGTAGCTCCTTTGTGGGTCAAAGCTGTCAACAAAGCAGCTATCGAAGAAAATCCTTGGATAAATCTTCGTTAATATCCAGTTAATCCTAGAAAGCTTCGGATCTCCGTAGGACTCTTTCGTTGTTCCCACTTTGTTATAGCTTCAATCTTAGCTGGGTCAACCATAATCCCTTCTTGGTTAACCACATGACCCAAAAATTGGACTTCTTGAATCCAAAACTCACATTTGGAGAACTTTGCATACAACGTCTCCTTTTCAGAACTTCTAGCACTTCTCGCAGATGCTTATCATGCTCATGTTTGCTTTTTGAATAAATCAAAATATCATCTATGAACACTATCACAGATTTATCGAGGAATGGTTAACAAACCCTGTTCATCAAATCCATGAATGCTTCTAGAGCATTGGTTAGTCCAAACGACATAATCAACAACTCGTAGTGTCCATATCTTGTTCTGAATGCAGTCTTCTCAATATCCTGCTCTCTTACCTTTAGCTGATGATATCCTGACCTAAGATCGATATTCGAGAAATAGCTCGAACCTTGCAGCTGATCGAACAGGTCATCAATCCTTGTCAACGGGTACTTGTTCTTTATTGTTTCCTTGTTCAGATCTCTATAATATATGCACATTCTTATGCTCCCATCTTTCTTCTTTACGAATAACATCGGAGCTCCCCAGGGTGATCAACTAGGTGTAATGAAACTGTTGTCCAACAACTCCTGAAGTTGCATCATGAGCTCCTTCATCTCTGTCGGTGCTAATCGATATGGTGCTTTTGCTATTGGTGTTGTTCCTGGTAACAAGTCTATTCTAAACTCCACTTGTCTATCAGGGAACAATCCAGGAAGATTTTCAGGAAAAACTTCCAGATAGTCACACACTATCGGTATACTTTGTGTTGGAACAAAGTTCTAGTAGGATTGATAGATTCTAAGCAGAAAAAAAATTAATGACGTAATAAAGAACACATGAATGGTTTAACTGATGTCGAATGATTAAACTTTAACACCTCAGAAGAGCTCGATTAAGAACTTCGACTGTAGAGGTGTTTAGGGTTACAAAGTTATAATAATAATAATAATCACGACCGTATCTAAGGCATACATGCATGCACTATTTATAGCTTAACCCTAACTAACAATCATGGATGGACAGGCCCAGTCCGGATAAATAAAACTAAGCCCATGACGCAACATAGAATACCCAACAATCTCCCCATTTGCGTCAATGGAGCCGAAAGCTCAGTTCGGTTGAGCTATAGAAGACTTCTTGACAGTCTTGAACACCTTCGGTATAATGGCCAGTAGATTATGACGAAAAGTAATATACCACCGAAGCATGTCCGTGAAGTTCTTCTTGTCAGCCTCAGTGTTCTGCTTGCATCGATGGATGATATTAATTATATGCTCCAAGCAGTCCGTTGAGAACAAATTCTTATCAACAAGAGCGAAAAGAAATCTTTTAGCTTCGCCTCTTGTGAACATCACCGTGAGATGTGTAGAATCAATTTGACACATCTTCATCTTGTTCACATATCCTGGTTTTACAGTTGGCTTAACAGTCGGTTTCTTGTTCAAAACTCTAGCAATCTCTTGGTCCATTGCAGCAACTTCATGGACGTAAGAAGCCAACATCCTCTTCAGATGATCTAGGATCGGCTCATATTCCTTCTCATTAGTGAGCAAGATGTTAAACAACAAGATCCAATCATGAGGATTCAAGTTAGGAAGATCTGCCAGGGATATCACAGAGACCGAGTTGTCTGAACCTCGGGTTATGTTGAAATTTACATTGACAAACTTCCCTGCAGGCGAAGGTGTCAGCACCTTGACAGTTATAATCTTCTGTGCACTCCAAGTCTGGTACTGAAGCCGACCGAACTTGAGATAACAATCGATAAGTTCACGATCAACTTGAGGGTGAGGTGAGGGAACTTGAACAGTTGAATCAAACCAGTGAAAAGTAAATGCCTTTCGTGTTATAGGCATATCAAACTGTGAGTCCCTCGTATTCTCACAATCAAATGAAGCTATAGGTTCCAGCCAGTACATGCTACGAAACTCTATTGCTTCTTTGATGAGCATCTCCCTGGTCCAAGGAGGAAACAAGGCCTTTTTGCAAATTAAGGCATCTTGCCTTTCCTTGTTCTTTCGCTCCCTCTCTTCAGCTTCCTTTGCAACACGAAGAGTTTCATCCAACTCCTTATCCCTTTTCTTTCGTTTCAGGGCCTTAACAATTGTTTCTTCTTCATCACTATCATCAGCAACTCCCTTCTTCTTATTTTGATTATCAGAACCCGAAGCTTCATTACCCTTCGGTTCTGTTTTGACAGTGACCTTCGGTTGAGTTGTCTGTGCACCTTCTCCCCCTTGTTTTAGAGGTACGAACCACTCCGAAACACCCTTCATTTCATGTAAAAGTGCAAGGGCAGGAAGAAGCTTGGAAGTCAGATGATTCCGGATGGTCAGTGTAAGAACCGGATCATGAGCACTCAGAACATTGTTAAGCATATTCAGAACATCCCCAACACAACTCCGGAAAACAGCACGCTCAGTCTTTAACAATGAAATCTCCCTTTCAGCTTGAGCCAATTGAACCTTCTGGACTTCAATGGTAGATGTTTGTCGTGCAAGATCCTCCCTTAAGGCGCACTCCTTTGATAAATCAGCATGGAGTGTTTCAAGGCGAGAATTCACTGAGCTCAGAAGAGAAGAGTTCTCAGCTTGAATTGAAGAACGAACATGTTCGAATTTGTCTTGCTCCGCTTAAAGTGATTTGGATAAAGAGTCAAATGAAGCTTTCACTTTAGCAGCATTAGAATCAGCATGACCCTTAAGGGAGTCAAGAAAAATCTTGGAACTGTGAACAAGTTCTGCAACTTCAGTTGTAGCCTTCTGGCAAGAAGATGTTGATGCTTCAACCGCCTGTGTTGATTTGTCAATAGCTCTTGTATACTGCTCAAAAGCGGTGTCCATAAAAGCCTTGAGCACAACATCGTTGTATGCCCTGGTAGAGGCGAGCAATTGTGTCACACCCCAAAACCGGAACGACGGAAACGTTATGGGGTGGAGGACGTCATGTATAGTATCACAACAAAGCATAATAGTAAACAAGCAACCACATCCATTGCATTAATAGAATAATTTTAATATAAGCGTGTTCTATACAGTTTATAAGACACCAAAAATATGAATCAAAATAAGATGGGTCTTGAAAAGTGCTCCATCTTCTCAAAAGCTGGTCTCTGTACCTGTCTACTGATGACCTGAGAAGACAAGTTATTTTGAAAGAATTTATCAGCAATAAAGCTGGTGAGTTCATAAGTATTTTAGTGTCATTGCTTGCATGAAAATGTTTGTACGTGTTTGATGTGTAAGTTTGTAAACATGTTTGTAGTAATTGTTTGTAAAATGTTTGTATCTCCTAGAAAACCCTATGTTTTCTACTAAAAGTAGCCTTCTACCAAGGCATCAAATGTTGTATATTTGTTCATTTTAAAAGTGAGTATTTCTCCAAAATGTGACTATCATTTGATAAAATATAGTTCTTGTATTACTGTTTATGTGAGAAGAATCACAAAGTAGGTGTAATGGGTAATTAACGAAGTACTGTAGTATTATACCATAGTGACTACTGTTGTATTAACTACCTTAAACCAATTGTAAATTTTAGGTATAATGTGATATAATTGTAACCATACTTGATCGACCTTAGTAAAACACGACGCTCGAAGACGTCGAGATGGTATGACATTCATCACCCGAAGACCTGCAGGTCCCACTGTAGCTAGCAGCAAGGTGTAGGACGGTCAGTCCAGTATAGATCTATACACGAATTCACGCTCTTCTTTCCGAAGACTCTGGTTACAAATCGAGCCATGACAGAGTTGCCATGCCCCGAGGTAGTGCCTCACATTTAAGTTATAGTGTGTATGTATTCCTTGTACTAGCGTATTGTATGTTCTCTCCTGGTTCTCATCATAGTGTGTTCTTTAGTATAGAGTTTAGTGTGTATGAATAGTATGTATTAGTGTATGTTCTCTCTTTCTAGTGTGTAGTATGTCCAGTTATATAGTGTAGTGTATGTATTGTTTACAGTATGTATTGTCTCATGTATGAACTGACTCCTTGTATGTTTCATAGTATTAGAAATAGTGAGTAGTATGTTCCTAAACTATACCTATTATAGTTTACTAGTAATGTTATATAAGTGACTTAGCATATACACCTTTGTTACCCAAAGGGTTGGAACTGAAGTAAAAGCTTTATATCTACACATATATACATGATATATAACTAAGGATCAAACGACAGTCGGACAAACAGCAGGGTACTTTAAGTCCACAACCAAACAAGGAACAGGAGGTAAAGTGAGTTATCAGTCCTAAGTCCTTCAAACCTTACTTATATAACTATATACACATTAGACATGGTTTGGCAATATATAAGTTTAAAGAGTTGAAAGTAAAGATTGGATAATCAAGAATAAGTTTTATAAACCGTTTAACATGAAAAAGAGTTTGGTAACCATTTTGAAGTAGTTTTGTTGACAAAGCAGTTAAAAGTAAAGAAAATCCCTTTATTTGCAAGTTATAAATCACATGTGATTGATATTATAACTAGTTTGATTCAACTTGTATTCCCCCCCCCCCCCCCATAAAAGCATTTTAAAAGCATTTAAAAGGTTGATTAAGGGGTATGAACTCACCTGCAGTGAGTAACCCGAATGAAAGGTCGATATAGGATCGTCGGGTGTCAATTGAAGTCTTGAGAACAAACGAATCCTATTTTCATGTAATAACACATATATGAATACACTTAGGGTATATAATCACTAATAGACACTTGGACACGCCTTAGGGACGTGAAAACACCTAGAATTAAGTGTTACAAACATCCCTTGAAGTCCCTAAATGAGTGTAGGGACTTAGATTTGAGTGTAAGGCCACCAAACTCAACCTTTGTGAGTGTGCGGCCAGGTGTGCGGCCAGAGTGTACGGTCAGGCCTGTGTGCGGCCGTACACCCCCACCTAAATGCGCCCAAATCGATTTTCCAAGACTTGGGGTTGATCCTAAGAAGGTGTTTTGGCCGTTGCTATGCTTAAAGGAGTGTTTAAGTCCATTTTAGGACCAAAAGATGTGTGTGCGGTCACACATGATGTGTGTGCGGCCGTACAGACATGAAGATCATCTTAGAACGATGATTTCATGGATCAAACTTGAGGAAAAGGCTTTCTAATGTGTTGTAGTAATGATCTAAGGATGTTTACTTACTTGTTTTGATGATCGGAGAGGAAAACTTGAAGAACTCTTGAGAGAGAATGCTCCAGCTTTGAAGGAGTGTGAAAAGGGTGTAAGGTTGACTTAGGGTCCTTTATATAGGCTGGAGTGTGAGGCTAGGAGGGTGTGTGGTCGGCTGTGTGCGGCCGCACACACCTTGCTTGGTGTGTTTGGCCCGATTTTGTGATGCTACACACATTCTAACCCTTCCTTAGACTCATATCTTGATTATACTAAGCCTAATGCACTTATATAGACCCAAAACTTCATTACAAAATAGCAAAAACGAGGCTAACTTTGATAAAAATGAAGAAAGTATAAGTTAGAAATTTTGGGTTGTCACATCATCCCCCCGTTAGAGGGAATTTCGTCCCGAAATTAGAGTTCAAGAAGCTAAGTTATTACAAGTAACTAAGTAAAAAGATGAGGATATTTAAGTTTCATTTGATCCTCGCGCTCCCAAGTGAATTCGGGTCCTCGTTTGGCATTCCAGCGAACCTTCACTATCGGGATGCGACTTTGTTTCGTTCGCTGGACCTCGCGGTCCATGATCTCTATAGGTTCTTCCACGAAGTTGAGGCTCTCGTTGATCTCGATCTCGTCGAGTGGAATTACAAGAGTCTCGTCGGACAGACACTTTTTCAAGTTCGAGACGTGGAATGTAGAATGTATGTTACAGAGTTCGCGCGGTAGATTGAGTTTGTAAGCTACAGGGCCGATTCGGGCAAGAATCTCGAAAGGCCCTATGTATCTTGGATTTAGCTTTCCACGCTTACCGAAGCGTATCAAGCCCTTCCAGGGCGAGACTTTCAAAAGGACTCGGTCTCCCACCTGGAATTCCAAATGTTTCCTTCGTTTGTCAGCGTAGCTTTTCTGTCGGTCTCTAGAGGCTTTCAATCGTTCACGAATCTGAACGATCTTCTTTGTCGTTTCCCGAATGATCTCCGGACCTGTGAGAGTGCTGTCAGGAACTCGTCCTTTAACTAACTGTGTGTCACCCACCTCAACCCAACATAGAGGAGATCTGCACTTTCGGCCATAGAGGGCTTCAAATGGTGCAGCCTTTATGCTCGTGTGATAACTGTTGTTGTAGGAAAATTCGATGAGGGGTAAGTGAGTATCCCACGCCTTTCCAAAGTCGATCACACAGGTTCGCAACATATCTTCTAAGGTTTGGATAGTTCTCTCACTTTGTCCGTCGGTCTGTGGATGGTAGGCTGTAATCATGTCCAGCCTCGTTCCTAAGGAGCTTTGTAGTGACTGCCAGAACCACGAAGTGAATCTACTATCTCTGTCGGAGATAATGGATATAGGAACACCATGCAGTCATACTATCTCCCGAATGTATGTTCTTGTGAGCTTCTCCATCTTGTCGGTTTCTTTGATGGGTAAGAAGTGTGCGGACTTGGTCAATCTGTCGACGATGACCCAAATGGTATCAAGACCGCCCGTTGTCTTGGGCAACTTGGTTATGAAGTCCATAGTGATCCGCTCCCACTTCCATTCAGGTATCTCCGGTTGCTGGAGTAGACCCGAAGGTTTCTGGTATTCGACCTTAACCTTTGCGCAAGTAAGGCATTTACTCACGAAGGTAGCAATCTCTGCTTTCATGTTAGGCCACCAGTATAGCTTTTTAAGATCCAGATACATCTTATCTGAACCCGGGTGGACAGAATATCTAGTGTTGTGTGCCTCGGTCATGACCAAGTCTCTAAAACCACCGTGTTTCGGTGTCCAGATTCGGTCCATGAGGAATAAGGCTCCGCCACCCTTGACTTCCAGATTCTTCTCCATCCCTCGTGGGGATTCACCCGCCACATTTTCAGGTTTCAAAGCTTCGAGCTGAGCGTCCTTAATTTGTGTGGACAGATGTGAATGGATAGTCATAGTCAGTGATTTGACTCTTCGACCAGAATATTCTTTCCGACTTAGGGCGTCTGCTACTACATTGGCTTTACCCGGATGATAACGAATTTCGCATTCGTAGTCATTGAGTAGCTCGACCCACCGTCGTTGCCTCATATTGAGTTCCTTCTGATTGAAGATGTGTTGTAGGCTTTTGTGGTCTGTAAAGATCGTGCTTTTTGTACCATACATGTAGTGTCTCCAGATCTTCAGAGCAAACACAACTGCTCCTAGCTCAAGATCGTGTGTGGTGTAGTTTACTTCATGTGTCTTTAGCTGCCTTGACGCATAGGCGATGACCTTACCTC
The DNA here is from genome assembly GCF_052849685.1 of Lactuca virosa. Taxonomy (NCBI): domain Eukaryota; kingdom Viridiplantae; phylum Streptophyta; class Magnoliopsida; order Asterales; family Asteraceae; genus Lactuca; species Lactuca virosa. The sequence continues at coordinate 333,766,694 of NC_136433.1, forward strand.
GTTGCATCAGAACACACCCGAGCCCTTGATTTGACGCATCACAGTAGACTACAAAGTCTTCTATTCCTTCGGGGAGGGATAGTATCGGCGCGGTGCACAAGGCTCGTTTTAGCGTTTGGAACGCTTTCTCCTGCTTCTCTTCCCAGTCAAAGGCCACGCCTTTCTGGGTCAATGTTGTAAGGGGTTTAGCGATCCGAGAGAAGTTCTGTATGAATCTGCGGTAGTAGCCAGCGAGGCCTAGAAATTGGCGAATTTCGGTAGGCGTCTTTGGTGCTGACCAGTTCTCAATAGCCCTAATTTTGGATGGGTCCACCTGGATTCCTTCTTCGCTAACCACGTGTCCTAAGAATTCGACTCTTCGGATCCAAAATTTGCATTTAGAGAACTTCGCATAGAGCTTCTCCGATTATAGGGTCCCTAGGGCTTGTTGCAGATGATCTCTATGTTCCTCCTCACTCCGAGAGTAGATAAGTATATCATCGATGAATACGATGACAAACTGATCCAAGTAAGGACGACATACCCTATTCATTAAGTCCATGAACACTGGGGGCGCATTGGTCAATCCGAATGGCATCACTACAAACTCGTAGTGTCCGTAACGAGTTCGGAAGGCTGTCTTCGGAACATCCTCCTCCAGCACTCGTAACTGGTGATATCCGGACCTCAGATCAATCTTTGAAAAGTACGACGCCCCTTGCAGTTGGTCAAACAAATCGTCTATGCGAGGCAGAGGGTAACGATTTTTTACTGTAAGTTTGTTGAGCTCCCATTAGTCGATGCACATACGAAACAATCCGTCTTTCTTTTTGACGTACAAGACCGGTGCTCCCCAGGGTGAGAAGCTTGGTCTAATAAAGCCCTTGTTGAGCAATTCGTTAAGTTGACCGGATAGTTCCTGCATCTCAGCTGGTGCTAGTCGATAGGGCGATTTGGCTACTGGGGTAGCTCCTGGAACTAAGTCGATTCGGAACTCGACTTGTCGCTGCGGAGGTAACCCAGGTAGTTCTTCTGGAAAGATGTCGGGGAAGTCGCATACTACGGGGATGTTTTTCAGGTCTTTGGTTTCTTGGCTCGTATCAACAACGTGCGCAAGGAATGCACGATATTCCTTACATAGGTACTTCTGAGCTTGAATACTTGAGATGATGCTAAGGCGAGTGCCGGGTTTGTCGCCGTAGATAATAAGAGTTTCTTTAGACTGAAGATTAAGGCGAACGGCCTTTTCATAGCACATGATGTCGGCACGGTGCAGACTCAACCAATCCATGTCGATAACGACATCGAAACTTTTAATTGAGACCGGCATGAGGTCGATTGGGAATGAATGGCTATCTAGAGTTAGAGTACATCCTATGTATATACTACTAGTGCTCTCAGTCTTTCCATTAGCCATTTCTACAGTGAATGGTTCTTTAAGTGTGCGGGGTTGTTGTTTAAGTAAGCATGCGAATTTCTGGTTCACAAAACTTCTTTCCGCTCTACTATCAAATAGTATGCATGCATAAGTGTTTTCAAGGAGAAACGTACCAGTCACCACCGTAGGGTCAGCAACTGCTTCCTTGTGGCCTATAGCCAAAACTCTTCCTGCTCCACCAGCATTTCCTGCCTTGGGGCAGTCTCTTTTGTAGTGGCCCACTTTGCCACATCCATAACAAGACTGAGTCACACCAGACCCTGGAACCTGGTTGATTGGCCTTGTCGGGGCTCTGCAGAAGCGGACGGTGTGTCCCTTTTTGTTGCAGTTGGAACACTGCAACTCCCGGCAGGGTCCATTGTGGTGGAAACTGCATTTGTTGCACTTTGGCAAGTTCCCAGCGTACTGCTTTATCGGAGCAGCAGCGACCGGTGCTATCGCGGCATGAACCGCCACAACCTGCTGCTTTTTGGCAGCCTTTTGCTTCTTCTTGTCATCCCAGAACTTCCGCTTGTTGTCAGCGGGTTTGGAAGGTTCGGAGATGGCTTGGGTTGTTGTTGATGACGGGGTACGGACCCCATGGTCTATGAGACGTTGTGCCAATCGCTTGGCACTATCGAAGGTAGTGGGGTTTGAGGCTAATACATTCCCCTGAACCGGAGGCAACAACCCCCAGATATACCTCTCTATCTTCTTTCCCTCCGTGGGAACCATGTTGGGACAGAGGGCCGCCAGCTCGCTGAATCTGGCAGTATAAGAAACTATGTCGGTGCCCTTCATGGTTAGGCTCCACAGCTCCTGTTCCAATTTCTGGATTTCGCCCCGCGGGCAGTATTCCTCGATCATGAGGTCTTTTAAAGTTTCCCAGCCTATGTCGTTAGCCACTACCAGAGTTAGTGACTTGACATGGCTATTCCACCATGTTAGGGCTTTTTCTTCGAAGGTGCAAGCAACAAACTTGACTTTACTCGCTGCAGGGCAGGAGCAAATCTCGAAGATCGACTCCGTCTTTTCGAACCATTGCGAGAGGGCAATGACTCCGCCAGTCCCTTTGAAGGGCTTTGGCTTACAGTTAGTGAAGTCCTTGTAGGAGCACTCTCTCGAGCGCACAAGGAGTTCACCTTGAGTAGAATTAACAGGGTTTCCACCTCCGCTGGTACCAATGGAGTGATATTGAGCCATGGCCGTTGCTACAGCCGCAGCTACCGCAGCATTCAGAGTCGCCGTATCGATTACTAGAGGATGTGGTGGTACTGGAGTTGGGGTACTCGGAGGATTACGCCTTGTTGATTTTCGAGGAGGCATCCTTCAACTATAAGTTTAAAAAGAGATGAACAGGATAGTAAGAATCAATTGTAAGCATAGTGAGAGTGATCTATGGGCTAAATCGCCATAGTCCAACAGTTGACTGAGTGTATGTTTTAAAATAGAAGTACAATAGAAGAGTAGAAAAACACAAGAGTACAGATTTTCCCAACAGATTAGATAACTGCCAATCTTACTGGTATTATCGATGTAATAAGTTCAGGGAAAACGACCTAACAGTAGGTCTTACATCAAACCATAAGGGAAAATGTTGGCAGTCTAGAAGCCTAGTTAAAGTACCTTAAAAGATAGGAATGTTTTACAGACAAGTGAAATAAGACACTGAAAAGAAGGGCTATTCCTTAATTCGAAAGAAAAGATGAGTCGTCATCTTCTACCGGCGACGGTTACCCCTCGGGCGGACCCTCAAGTCTGCCAGTTGGCGTTCCATGTCAAGTAGGCGCCGCTCATACCCTCGTTGGCATACGCGATGTTCTATGACTTCCGCCCTAGTCTCAGCTAGTGCCTGAAGTAGAGACTCGCGGTCACTTCGAGTTCTCTCGTTAGCATCTTCCAGACGGCGGATGTTGATGTTACTCATCCTTGAGTTGGTGACTAGCTCCGCAATTCGGTTGAGGGTGGTTCTCCCCTGAATCTCATTTCGAGCAACCCTGCGGACTAGAATAGGCAGGACTCTGTCCGCGGTGCTTCCTTCGCTCACGTTGTAGAAACCTTGGTCTCCATTGTAGGGGATGGGTTGGTCTAGCTCCTGACTCCACACCTCCAAACTCTCCACCCACAGAGGTGTCGGGCCTCGAAAAGCTGGGCATTGGTTCGGGTTTGGAGCTACTGGGGGTAGGTTGTTGACCTCTGGGTCGGAGTCAGAGCTATCCGAAAAGCCTTCTACACGGTGATCATCCAAAGGGATTGGGTGATCGTCTTCGGGCTCATTGCCGAGCCACCCACCATTTCCTTGGTTGGGATAGTACGCATCGCCGGGGAGATGGAAACCAGCCATGAAATCTATGCGAGAAGGGGGAAAAGAATAGTTAATAGACGTACTAATGATGATATTTATAAGATGATCTTTATCAGTTACCACAATACTTGTTAAGTGCATACCAGTTATATGTCCTCAAAATAGGATAGGCCTTCGAATAAGTGACCCTAACTCTAAGCCCACAACCAAACAAGGAACAGGAAGTAAAGCAAAGGTCACAGATTCTAAGCCTATGACATCCTAGATACATATAACCTTAGCGTATCCACTTAGCAACTATTGATCTACCGATAAAGAACCTTTTTAGTTTGCACATAAGTAAATTATAGTAACACAAAATACTCCTATAGTATTTTAAGTTTATGTTCTGTTCTAATGTTTTCATTGTAGTATTGTTGGTAAGTTTTTAGATTTGTTGCAACCTCACAACCATCCTTAGGCACATGCTAGTCACTCCTCGGATAATATAGTTGATCAGGTTAAATCTTCCCAGGGTTGACCATATGTCTCTAAGTCTAATTGTGTTGCCCAACAATCGTAATACTTTTGTTCTGTCCTAGTTACACTGATTTTAGTATGAATGCAGGTATATATACTTGGTTAAATATTTTATTATTTACAAGTATAAACTCTTGGTCAGAGTATTTTAATCCCGTTGTGTTTATAGTTTGTATATCTTTTATGGGTTGATATACTCGATTCACTATAAACAATACTCTGATACCAATCTGTCACACCCCAAAACCGGAATGGCGGAAACGTTCTGGGGTAGAGGACGTCATGTATAGTATCATAACAAAGCATAATAGTAAACAAGCAACCACATCAATTGCATTAATAGAATAATTTTAATACAAGCGTGTTCTGTACAGTTTATAAGACACCAAAAATATGAATCAAAATAAGATGGGTCTTGAAAAGTGTTCCATCTTCTCAAAAGCTGGTCTCTGTACCTGTCTACTGATGACCTGAGAATACAAGTTATTTTGAAAGAGTTTATCAGCAATAAAGCTGGTGAGTTCATAAGTATTTTAGTGTCATTGCTTGCATGAAAATGTTTGTACGTGTTTGATGTGTAAGTTTGTAAACATGTTTGTAGTAATTGTTTGTAAAATGTTTGTATCTCCTAGAAAACCCTATGTTTTCTACTAAAAATAGCCTTCTACCAAGGCATCAAATGTTGTATGTTTGTTTATTTTAAAAGTGAGTATTTCTCCCAAATGTGACTATCATTTGATAAAATATAGTTCTTGTATTACTGTTTATGTGAGAAGAATCACAAAGTAGGTGTAATGGGTAATTAACGAAGTACTGTAGTATTATACCATAGTGACTACTGTTGTATTAACTACCTTAAACCAATTGTAAATTTTAGGTATAATGTGATATAATTGTAACCATACTTGATCGACCTTAGTAAAACACGACGCTCGAAGACGTCGAGATGGTATGACATTCATCACCCGAAGACCTGCAGGTCCCACTGTAGCTAGCAGCAAGGTGTAGGACGGTCAGTCCAGTATAGATCTATACACGAATTCACGCTCTTCTTTCCGAAGACTCTGGTTACAAATCGAGCCATGACAGATTTGCCATGCCCCGAGGTAGTGCCTCACATTTAAGTTATAGTGTGTATGTATTCCTTGTACTAGCGTATTGTATGTTCTCTCCTGGTTCTCATCATAGTGTGTTCTTTAGTATAGAGTTTAGTGTGTATGAATAGTATGTATTAGTGTATGTTCTCTCTTTCTAGTGTGTAGTATGTCCAGTTATATAGTGTAGTGTATGTATTGTTTACAGTATGTATTGTCTCATGTATGAACTGACTCCTTGTATGTTTCATAGTATTAGAAATAGTGAGTAGTATGTTCCTAAACTATACCTATTATAGTTTACTAGTAATGTTATATAAGTGACTTAGCATATACACCTTTGTTACCCAAAGGGTTGGAACTGAAGTAAAAGCTTTATATCTACACATATATACATGATATATAACTAAGGATCAAACAACAGTCGGACAAACAACAGGGTACTCTAAGTCCACAACCAAACAAGGAACAGGAGGTAAAGTGAGTTTTCAGTCCTAAGTCCTTCAAACCTTACTTATATAACTATATACACATTAGACATGGTTTGGCAATATATAAGTTTAAAGAGTTGAAAGAAAAGATTGGATAATCAAGAATAAGTTTTATAAACCGTTTAACATGAAAAAGAATTTGGTAACCATTTTGAAGTAGTTTTGTTGACAAAGCAGTTAAAAGTATAGAAAATCCATTTATTTGCAAGTTATAAATCACATGTGATTGATATTATAACTAGTTTGATTCAAGTTGTATTCCCCCCATAAAAGCATTTTAAAATCATTTAAAAGGTTGATTAAGGGGTATGAATTCACCTGCAGTGAGTAACCCGAATGAAAGGTCGATATAGGATCGTCGGGTGTCAATTGAAGCCTTGAGAACAAACGAATCCTATTTTCATGTAATAACACATATATGAATACACTTAGGGTATATAATCACTAATAGACACTTGGACACGCCTTAGGGACGTGAAAACACCTAGAATTAAGTGTTACAAACATCCCTTGAAGTCCCTAAATGAGTGTAGGGCCTTAGATTTGAGTGTAAGGCCACCAAACTCAACCTTTGTGAGTGTGTGGCCAGGTGTGCGGCCAGAGTGTGCGGCCAGGCCTGTGTGCGGCCGTACACCCCCACCTAAATGCGCCCAAATCGATTTTCCAAGGCTTGGGGATGATCCTAAGAAAGTGTTTTGGCCGTTGCTATGCTTAAAGGAGTGTTTAAGTCCATTTTAGGACCAAAAGATGTGTGTGCGGTCACACATGATGTGTGTGCGGCCGTACACACATGAAGATCATCTTACAACGATGATTTCATGGATCAAACTCGAGGAAAAGGCTTTCTAATGTGTTGTAGTAATGATCTAAGGATGTTTACTTACTTGTTTTGATGATCGGAGAGGAAAACTTGAAGAACTCTTGAGAGAGAATGCTCCAGCTTTGAAGGAGTGTGAAAAGGGTGTAAGGTTGACTTAGGGTCCTTTATATAGGCTGGAGTGTGAGGCTAGGAGGGTGTGCGGTCGGCTGTGTGCGGCTGGCTGGCCGCACAGTCGGGTGTGCGGCCGCACACACCTTGCTTGGTGTGTTTGGCCCGATTTTGTGATGCTACACACATTCTAACCCTTCCTAAGACTCATATCTTGATTATATTAAGCCTAATGCACTTATATAGACCCAAAAGTTCATTACAAAATAGCAAAAACGAGGCTAACTTTGATAAAAATGAAGAAAGTATAAGTTAGAAATATCGGGTTGTCACAAATTGATCAAGCTTGGCATCTAGACTCTGCACTTTTTGTCTTGTGACAGGAGCGTCTTCATCTTCATCAGTGGGAAGTCGATAAGGACTATAATAAGTCGAGTCAAACTTAACATTATCAACACCGAGAGTATTACCAGAATCAGTAGAAGGAGAGGGTGAAAGAGGTTTAGATGTAACAGGAGGTTCGGTTTCAGTATTGCCCCCCATATCAGATACGTTGACATTTACTGGAGGTTCGGTTGTTGTGGTGGTAGGAAGAGTTGTGGTAGTTGTTTGTGAAAAGATGGGAGGAGGTAAAGAAGTTGTATAGATTGGTACGGTGCTAACTGGTGGTGGTGGTGGTGGTACAGAAGTGGTGGTTTGAGATGTAGAAGGTGGTGGAATGGGAGCAACCGAAACTGGAATAGTGGATTTCGGTGGAGATGGAGGAGGTGTGGGAATCTGGTCATGAAGTTGTTCAGTAGGACTTGGAGAACGAGGAGGTGTATTACCTCTTGGTGAACCATGATGCTGAACTTCTTCTTCCTCATCTGCTGAGCGCTCCTCATCATGTTCTGAACTGGAAGGAGAAGGACTTTTGGATTTCCTTGCCATCTTCTTAACTTTCTTTGGAGCCTTTTCAGCCTTTCGCTTTTTAGACTTGGCAGGCTTAGACGAAGGACCTTCGGTTGTCACTTTCTTGGTATCCGCCCTTTTACCTCGCCTGGCTGGCTTCTCCACAGCATTTAAAGCAGCTTGCTGTTCAGGAGTTAGTTCTCTTGGTCCTGTGGGAGGAAGCTTTCGGTAGTCAGCCATCACTTTACTTTCGGTTGTCACTCCCCTGTACATCGTCTCAGGGATTGAACCAACGTGAGAGAACTTAGTGGCATCTGAGAAGATGATCTTCTTCATATGAAAGGAAGCCACCGAAGAGACCAATGCATCTTGCATGACTGGAATCTGTAAAGTATCAATAGCCCACCTGGTGATGATGGTCCAGAAACGACCACAAGAAATCTCGGAATGTCTCGTTGATGTGTTGAGACTTTGCACCGGTTGCGACCAAATAATCGAGCCATAATCGATGTTAATGCCATTATAGAGACCATAGAGAATGGTCAGAAACCCTTTACTTGTACCATCTGACCCAACAACCCTTTCCGCGAAACCCTTGTTTATAAGAGTAAGCAACCCATTCCATTGCGGCGGAAAACACGATTTCTTAACCTTCTTCACGGTGGTTAGAACATCATGTTGGGTTTTGAGCATTCTAACACTCCTATGGTGTACATGCAACCCTATAAACCTTGGATCTATGTTTTCTCTATTATACATGCAAATATTAACTATTCCAAGGTTTCATCCTAACTAGCATATTATGAAGCACCTATACTACAAAGTTCTAGTTAGATGACATACCTTTTGATGTAGCTTGATGTCTTCAAGCTTTAAGACCTTAGCCCCAATAGTGTGGAAGCCTCAAATGGAATCACAAATCACCAAAACACCTTGGAAGAACTTGAGAGAATATGTATGCACACTAAAATCGGCCCACTCTTATTTTCACACACTTGTGCCAATTTTGTGAGCCAAGGACCCCTTTATATATTATGGAGGATTAGGGTTACATCCATGTAAACCCTAATACCCATGACCTTTCATTTACATAGGATCCATGGGTTAAAAGCTCCATGGACCATCCATGAAAGCTTAGCCCTGTTGGGTTATGAGCATTCTAACACTCCTAAGTGTACATGCAACCCTAAATACCTTGGATCTATGTTTGCTCTATTATACATACAATTATGAACATCCAAGGTATTATCCTAATCTAGCATACAAAATAATAAATATAACAAGATAGAATACATACCTCTTTGATGTAGAATGTCTTCATGAAGCTTGAGTGCCTAGTGCCCCAAGTGTGACACCTCAAATGGTTCACACAACACCAAATACACTTGGAATAACTTGAGAGAAACTTGAACACTCCTTGAAATCGTCTAGCCCTCACACTCACACATTAGTGCACGATTTATTGAGCCATGGGATTCTTTTATACGGTGGCTATTAGGGTTACACCATGTAACTCATAACTTTACCCATTCCTTATGCTCTATGGATTTTAACCTCCATGGAGTATCCATGGGTCACCCCATGGACTTAGTCCAACATAAGGAATCTTGGATCACAAGCCCACATATATAAGAATGAATGATTTACACAATCAACTCATATATTTAATTAGTCTCCTTTTGATCACTTAATTAATTCCAAATTAATTCTTGATCAATACTAATTAAATAACCTTATTAATATATTAGAACTTATAATATATTAACCAACCTTAAGTGTTATTTCTCTCATTATAGTATATCTAAATGCATGATGCCATGCAACCCAAATGGACCATGCCGGGTCGGGTCAAGTCTTACCAATTATAGTTATGGACTTAGACATTAATCCAACAGTCTCCCACTTGGATAAGTCTAAAACTATTATTGCGTATGACTTCAGGAACCGATCAGCAATTGTAGCTCTCAAAAGCTTCTGTCGAACTCTGACCTTGTCGATGAACTCTGACCTTTGTCAATGACTTGTCCATTAGATAAGGGATCATATATTCCTCCATTCTAGATATCATATGGACTGAGACATGGATTATCAATCATTCTCTCTGTCCATTTGTTGTTTCCCGATTTCCGATTCATGATGACTGACTGATTGAACAAATCAAATCAGTCCTGGCTTAGCCAAGCACTCACATGTATCATCTTTAAATCATCGAGGGGCCCACAGATATCGCTTTTATCCCGAAGGTAAAAGGAATGGATAAACTTCGACTCATATGGCTTGTTCTACTACTTGTTGAATCATACAGAATGGCACGTTTTATAACATCGAGTTACCAAATGCGTTTCGTGCAATCAATGTATAACCAACTCATAGTAACAAATCATATCTCTAGGTTTGAAGAATATAAGATATTATCGTCTCATGATCACTCGTGATAAAATCCATGAAGTGATTCAAATGAGCGCGGGTTGAATCCAATACTCAGAACTTATGAGCACTCATGAGTATTGTAGCACCACTTTGTCCACCAACTTGGACCTCTACAAACCAACCCATGACAGTCTTGATTCATATATACTTCCAACATATGACCGACTGTGGATGGTTTGAATAACTTAATCATTCAGGAAGAGCGACTTAGTTATTCTGGAAGTCAAAACATGCAAAGTGAAACACAAGAATAAATGAATCAAATATGGTATCAAACCCTATGAATATAAATAAACACTTTTATTTATCACCATACTGATTACTCATTATTCATTGTTTCGGTTTTATCAACTTTATACTTGAATTTAAAACAATAGTTATCCCATGCTCCAAGCATGTACACTATGTTTTCTAAACACTAGTCATGCCATACACCAAGTATGCATACTATGTTTGTCTATGATCTTTACTTTGTAAAATAGATCAATTGAACATCACTCCAATGATCCTCTTTTCACAGTCCCAAATCCTTACTGCAAATGCAAGAATTCCAAATTCATGCCATTTACTGAAATCTGTTAGATTCTAAACTTATATGCATTGATCCTCTTAATGATTATGCACGAAGTCAAAAAGACTTGACAACAATCATTACAGAGCATTCCAAAGGAGATCAGCTCCTTGGAAACATCCTTCTTTCATTAAGTTTCCTAATCTTACACAGATTGAATAATATCTAACTTTGAAACATTTCCATATTCCATTTTGACTATCACTTCTGAACAAGAGTTGCCTCCTTACAGATTATGTCAATATGGTCCTTCCAGAATTAACATTATACTTCCAACTCTCCTTGAGCAACCAATCTTTGGTAAACCTTAGATTGTCCTCGACAATTGCTTAATCATTTTAGTCATATCCAATTCTAGACCTTTTCCCTTCATAATGCCCCAGGCATTTGGAAAATTTTAGAAAGGATGAATATAGCACATGTAATCGATCCTATATCCGAAGCATATGGGACACGATTCATGATGTCTCACATAAAGACTAAACCAGTCTTTTGCTATAATATTTCCATTTCAATTTGCCAAGTTCTCAAAATTCAGATTATGAAAAGGGATGCCGTAATCATAATCGAATTTTAGAACGCAAATAATGGACCCATATATAGAATTTCCTTATGTTGAGCCATTCCAAGATGAAATTCATATATATATCCTTGATTAAATACGATTAAAATCTCAATCTAAGCTTTTAGAATTGAAATGAAGTATAATTTCCTCTCCCTTAATTATAGCAAAACAACTTTTTCAACCCCTGCAACCTCACGAATTGAAACTTTTGTTTTCTATAATTAACATTGCTAACTTGCAACCTTTGTCATAATTATCATGCTCCCACTAACATGATGATTATTAGCATAACACTTATGCTCCCACTAGCTTTGACATGTACTCAGAAATCAGCTGACTTTCTTACCAAAGTTCAGATTTCTGATACTAGAATGTTTTGGTAAAACTTTATCAAAATCATACACCTCTCTTAGATAGCTCACATGTGTGTCTAAACAATTTTATAACTATGAAAAGGGATGCCGTAATCATAGTCTCAATTGTTTAGACCTTTGCCACTTCTCACAAGTCCATGTTAGTGTGCCGGTAAACCACACACGCTCCACTAACGACTTTGAGAATGCAAATATCACAATTTCTATCTAGCTAAAATCTACTTAGTGAAAGTGTTTCCTCACCATCATTTTCATGAATCGGAGAGAAACCTTATGACACTTAGATTTAATAGTGTATGTGTTCTTATCCATGTGAATTTGTCAAAACCATAATCACAAGACAAGGTTAGTGACAAATCCAAACTCATATTGATTAAACTTGTGCAATCTTAAATTCTTGCCATTTGGTAGCTCAGGTGCCTGCCATTGCTTCCAAGTAGTTGTGCAACCAATTGAGAACTCTCAGAACTCCTATGCAAAGCCAACTTGAATAGGCACAAAAATTTCAACACGATAGGTTATAAACCTCAAGTCGTGTGCTAGTGAAGGACTTTAGGTTTTATTCTTGATTAAGTCTTGAAACTTTCAAGAGCTTTAAGACTCCCACTGTCCTCTTGACATATAAGACTCCCTTGTCAAATATTCAAGAGATAGTGCGGATTCTTTATCAAGACTAACAGTTTACACAATTGGCCTAAGTTGGTCTCTGTTTTATCCAAAACATCACAACTTACCAATTTCAAATGTACAAGAGTAGATAACCTTTTACTCTTACATTTGACTAGTGTTAACAAACCCTCTTTAAGATATGTCACTCAAGTTACAATCTTGGAGTATGACTCTAAGAATTGTTTTGGAACGAAGTATGACTCATCTTTTTGATTTAACCATTTCAACAATTCATGACTCCTCTTCTTAGTCATAAGAATGCACTAAGATGACTTTAGAGGACCAATTGTGATATGGTATCTTAATCATTAAGATGATCATAAACATGATACTAAAGTACTCTCCCATCTTTTCAGATTTGAGAAACTTTTATCTTTCTGCCATACTTTGATTCTTCTTATTCGTTATGTCTCACATTGAAACTTCTCCAATGCTACAGACTTATACTTAAACTTATAAGTATAACCATATTTACTGAACTTAAGTAAATCATGACGAATAGTCTTCTTGATCTTTTGTGGTGGACTTGACCAGTGCACAAGAATGTGTACTCGATCCCTTAGTCCTTTCCTTATTCACATAAGGAATTAGTCTTAATTTTCCAAGCTGAAAGTTCTCATTCATCATACTATACAACTTGCATGATTCCAAGTTTCGGTCCAATTGAACCTTAGGTGATGAGAATCTTTCCTTATTTGGTAATACTAGACACTACCACAACCGAAAGAATCAAATCCATTTTTCCAATATTGCTATCAATGGAATATTATAAGCAACAACTTTTCACAAATGCCATTGTAAGGATACTTAAAATAAATAAAATCAAAACCTTTTTCTTTTATTTTAAAACTTTGCGGAAAAACTTATCCTTACAATCCATATGAAAACCTTGTTGTTATCTATTCCTAAGCAATATAAATATCATAACTCTTAAGTAATAGCCCAAAATTCTGATCACCGAACCATGCGATTGAAATCCATCTTCGCGATCAGAATCAGCATGTACTTAATAGAGTTAGACAATGGACTTTACCTGAAGTAGAGCCAAACTTATTGACTTTAACATCCTTAGGTAAATTTGGTAGCTTCGTAACCAATGCCCCTTCCTTTGGCAATAGTTACCTATGGACCCTTGATAATGGGACTATCTCAGACTTCGCCTCTCTCTTTACCATTGGGTCAACAGAGTTGACTATGGCCGATCCCTTTCCATTGGGAAGAGAGAGCTTTACTGGATATCCAATGGCATCATTGTCAATGTCCATAGCGTTTTAGGAAGTTGATCTTAGCAAATAGATAAGATCATTAAGGGTCTTGTCTTAGTCTGTTTCATAGGATTCCCAAAAGAACTCACTATGTGACTTAGAAAGTAGTTGAGCCACCAACTTTCTCAAGACTTTGACACCCAACTCTCCCGGCTTGTCAATATGTGACTACATCTCCAAGATGTGATCACACCTAGACCTTGCCTTGCCAATAGGGCTTGAGTGACCTTAAACTTTTTAGGAACTTGTGGGTTAGGGAGAATAATTGGAGGAGGTGAAAGAAGTATGATATCCATGGGACATCATCTTCATTTAGGAAAGCTTGTTTCAAGAGATTTGGGAAGATCATAAATGTCTAGACCAGACATCTTTTTGGGAGATATTCAAGATAGTTGATTTAAAGTCCTTAATATGACACCCAATATGAAATATTAAGGCTAGGACCCAACAAACTATTTTATAACTTAGAAGAGGGATGCCGTAATCCAAGCTATAAAATATTTGAAGGTAGGTGAATGACGATTCACCAATTTCCACCATGAAAAACGAAATAATTTATTAGGTTTTAATTGGATTTTAAAGTCCTAGATCTTTGAGATTCATTGAACTGTTCAAATGCATGTTTCAATCTCGAGTGTGCCCTTCAGGTTTTGTGACTGGGATGCCGAGGATCACAAAACAAGGTGTGAATAACCATGCAAATATACCTGGTACCCTTAATATTTACCCCTTAATCAGTGTGCCGGTTAACCACACACGCTCCACCAATACTATGATAAGTATTAAGTTACCCTTTGCCTACCTTGTTAAGTCCAGGTTAGTGTGCCGGTTAACCACACACGCTCCACTAACGACTTAAGCAAAGTGCAAAGTGTAATTTCATGGGTTAGCACCAAATTCACATTTTCCTAAGTAACTAAGATTGGGTATTAATAAGAGTTTAGTTACTTAGTATTTATCATTAATACTTTTAATGAAAGGAGAATTATAGTCCTTGTCCTACCCGTTCGGCTAACGACCCTCCACCAGTCAAGGAAGCGGTGGGTGAGAGTGGACACCCATTAAACTGCCATTTTATAGGCAGTAACCTTATACCCCCCTTATAGACCGGCTTCGTGAATGAGGCCTACTAACGGTAAGACTGACTTTACTCTTATACATATATATAAATATTATTAACTTATAATATTATAAAGTATAAGGGTTGAATTTTAACTTTTAAAATTCTAAGGGCTAACTTGGAATTAAAGTATTCATAAGTGAAAACTTTTCAAATTCCAAAACTTGAGGGCAAGTTTTGAAACTATTCAAAACTAATTAATTCCATAACTTATGAGTTTAAAGTAGTTTTAATTAAAAAAAAAAAAAAAAACTCTTCAAGTTCCATAACTTGAGGACAAGTTATGGAAGACTTTAAACTAATTAATAAAAAAATAACCTTTTTTTTATTGTAACTTATGGAACTAATTAAGGTTACACTTTTTTTTAATTTAATGAAGAGACTCTTCATTTTGTAACCTTTGCCAACTTTTATGAGTTTTATGATTCTTAAATGTGACTTTTCATATAACTTGAGGACAAGTTACAAAAACACACTTTGGAATCAACTCTTAGATTAAAATGGATTGAAAACAACTATTTCACACAACTTTTCTATTAATCTAAGAACCTCATAAGAACAAGATAATTCAAATCATCAATCTTCAAGAAATTAGCATGAACATACAAACTAATACAAATCTTGAAATTATGACAATTATCTTAGAAATTGGATTAGCATGAACATTACCACATCAAAAATAAGTTTATAAGTCCAAAAACATCTTAGGGTAATGTTCCTAGTCCAATTCCAGCCAAAACAATCGAATATATGCATCCAACTCGATTTTTCAGCTACTTTTGCAAGTATAACAAGAAAACAAACCAGTCTCTGATACCACTGGTGGGTTATGAGCATTCTAACACTCCTAAGTGTACATGCAACCCTAAATACCTTGGATCTATGTTTTCTCTATTATACATACAATTATGAACATCCAAGGTATTATCCTAATCTAGCATACAAAATAATAAATATAACAAGATAGAATACATACCTCTTTGATGTAGAATGTCTTCATGAAGCTTGAGTGCCTAGTGCCCCAAGTGTGACACCTCAAATGGTTCACACAACACCAAATACACTTGGAATAACTTGAGAGAAACTTGAACACTCCTTGAAATCGTCTAGCCCTCACACTCACACATTAGTGCACGATTTCTTGAGCCATGGGATTCTTTTATACGGTGGCTATTAGGGTTACACCATGTAACTCATAACTTTACCCATTCCTTATGCTCCATGGATTTTAACCTCCATGGAGTATCCATGGGTCACCCCATGGACTTAGTCCAACATAAGGAATCTTGGATCACAAGCCCACATATATAAGAATGAATGATTTACACAATCAACCCATATATTTAATTAGTCTCCTTTTGATCACTTAATTAATTCCAAATTAATTCTTGATCAATACTAATTAAATAACCTTATTAATATATTAGAACTTATAATATATTAACCAACCTTAAGTGTTATTTCTCTCATTATAGTCTATCCAAATGCATGATGTCATGCAACCCAAATGGACCATGCCGGGTCGGGTCAAGTCTTACCAATTATAGTTATGGACTTAGACATTAATCCAACAAGCCCAACCTAAATGAACTTGGCCCATTCCATATATATAAGAGTCCATATTTAATTAGTTCTTTTTGATCACTTAATTAATTCTTGATCAATACTAATTAAATAATATGATTCCATATTAATATATTAGAACTTATCATATATTAATATAAATCATAAATATATTATTCTCAAAAGACTATCCATATAAATTGTGCCGGTGAAGTGCAACCCAAATGGACCATGCCAGGTCGGGTCAAGTACATACCAAATATAGTTATGGACTTAGACATTAATCCAACAGTCTCCCACTTGGATAAGTCTAAAACTATTATTGAGTATGACTTCAAAACCTATCTGGCAATCGTAGCTCTTAAAGCCCCTGTCGAACTCTGACCTTGTCAATGACTTGTCCATTAGATAAGGGATCATATATTCCTCCATTCTAGATATCATATGGACTGAGACATGGATTATAATCATTCTCTCTATCCATTTGTTGTTTCCCGATTTTCGATTTATGATGACTGACTGATTGAACAAATCAAATCAGTCCTGGGTTGGCCAAGCACTCACATGTGTCATCGCTAAATCATCGAGGGGCCCACAGATATCGCTTTTATCCCGAAGGTAAAAGGAATGGATAAACTTCGACTCATATGGCTTGTTCTACTACTTGTTGAATCATACAGAATGGCACGTTTTATAACATCGAGTTACCAAATGCGTTTCGTGCAATCAATGTATAACCAACTCATAGTAACAAATCATATCTCTAGGTTTGAAGAATATAAGATATTATCGTCTCATGATCACTCGTGATAAAATCCATGAAGTGATTCAAATGAGCGCGGGTTGAATCCAATACTCAGAACTTATGAGCACTCATGAGTGTTGTAGCACCACTTTGTCCACCAACTTGGACCTCTACAAACCAACCCATGACAGTCTTGATTCATATATACTTCCAACATATGACCGACTGTGGATGGTTTGAATAACTTAATCATGCAGAAAGAGCGACTTAGTTATTCTGGAAGTCAAAACATGCAAAGTGAAACACAAGAATAAATGAATCAAATATGGTATCAAACCCTATGAATATAAATAAACACTTTTATTTATCACCATACTGATTACTCATTATTCATTGTTTCGGTTTTATCAACTTTATACTTGAATTAAAAACACTAGTTGTCCCATGCTCCAAGCATGTACACTATGTTTTTCTTAAACAATAGCTTTGCCATACACCAAGTATGCACTCTATGTTTGTCTATGATCCTTACTTTGTGAAATAAACCAATTGAACATAATTTCAATGATTCTAATTTCACACTCCCAAATCCTTATCAAAAAATGTGAGAATTTCAAATTCCTATCATTTATCGAAATTTGTTTAGATTTTAAACTTATATGCACTGACCCTCCTGTAATGAATATGTACAAAGTCACAAAGACTTGTCAACAGTCATTACAAGGTATTCCAATGGAGATCAACTCCATGGAAACTAAGTCTCATATTCAAAGTACATTGCTTTGGACATGCTTCTTGCATTAAGTTTTCTAATCTTACACAGATAACTTCCACCTATGGAGACAACTCCATATTCTCATTTTGACTATCACTTCTGAATAAGAGATGCCTCTTTTCAGAATATGTCAATATGGTCCTTCCAAAATTAGCACTATACTTCCAACTGTCCCTGAGCAACCAATCTTTGGTAAACCTCAGATTGTCCTCGACAATTGCTTAATCATTTTAGTCATATCCAATTCTAGACCTTTTCCCTTCTTAATGCCTCTGGGCATTTGGAAAAATTTAGAAATGACAAATATTATAGCACATGCAATCGATCCTGTACATAAAGCAAATGGTACACAATTCATGATGTCTCACATAAAGACATGATTCTAGACCAGTCTTTTGCTACAATATTTTTATTTGCCATGTTTTCAAAAATTGACTATGAAGAGGGATGCCGTAATCATAATCGAATTTTGAGAACGCAATATATAGAATTTCCTTAAGTTGAACCAATCCAACATGAAATTCATATATATATATATATATATATATATATATATATATATATATATATATATATATATATATATATATATATATTCTTGACTAAAGATGATTAAGGTCTCAATCTAAGCCTTTAGAACTGAAATGAAGTATATCCTCTCCCTTAATTATAGCAAAACAACTTTTTCAATCCCTGCAGCCTCACGAATTGAAACTTTTGTTTTCTATAATTAACATTGCTAACTTGCAACACTAACAATAATTATCATGCTCCCACTAACATGATGATTATTAGCATAACACTTATGCTCCCACTAGCTTTGACATGTACTCAGAAATCAGCTGGACTTCTAGAAATCAATACTTTATTGACTTTCTTACCAAAGTTCAGATTTCTGATACGAGATGCTTTGATAAAACTTTATCAAAATCATACACCTTTCCTCAGATAGCATGCATGTGTGTCTAAACAATTTCAGAACTATGAAAAGGGATGCCATAATCATAGTCTCAATTGTTTAGACCTTTTGCCATCTGCTTCAAATCTACTTGGTGGAAGTGTTTCCTCACCATCATTTTCATGAATCGGAGAGAAACCTTATGACCCTTAGAGTTTATGGTGTATGTGTTCTTATCCATGTGAATCGTCAAAACCATAGTCACAAGACAAGGATAATGACAAATCCAAACTCATATGGACTGAACTTATGCAATCTTAACTTCTTGCCACCTGGCAGTACAGAGCCTGCCATTGCTTCCAAGTTGTTATGCAACCAATTGAGAACTTTCAGAACTCCTATGAAAAGCCAACTTTAACTGGAATGGGCATAGAATATGTCAACACGATAGGTTATAAACCTCAAGTCGTGTGCTAGTGAAGAACCTCAGGTTTTATTCTTGATTAGTTCTTGAAATTCTTTTTAGGATCTTTAAGACTCCCACTATCCTCTTGACATATAAGACTATCTTGCCAAATATTCAAGAGATAGTGCGGATTCTTTATCAAGACAAACACTTCACACAATTGGCCTTAGTTGGTCTTTGTTTTATCCAAAACATCACAATTTACCAATTTCAAATGTACAAGAGTAGGACACTTTTACTCTTACATTTGAAAAGTGTTTTAAACCTTCCTTTAAGATATGTCACTCAAGTTACAATCTTGGAGTATTTACTCTAAGAATTGTTTTGGAACGAAGTATGACTCATCTTCCTGATCTAACCATTTCAACAATTCATGACTCCTCTTCTTAGTCATAAGAATGCACTAAGATGACCTTTAGAGGACTAATTGTGATATGATTTCTAAAGCATTAAGATGATCACAAACATGATACTAAAGTACTCTCCCATCTTTTCAGATTTGAGAAACTTTTATCTTTCTGCCTAATTTGATTCTTCCCATTCGTTCTGCCATACATTGAGACTTTTCCAATGTTTCAGAATTATACTTAAACTTGTAAGTATAACCATATTTACTAAACTTTAGTAAATCAAATAGTCTTAACGAGCTTTGTGGTGGACATGACCAGTGCACAAGAATGTGTACTCGATCCCTTTAGTCCTTCACTTGACTCACACATCCATGTGAACAAGTAATTAGTCTTGATTTTCCAATGCTTGAAAGTTCTCATTCATCATACTATTCAACTTGCATGATTCCAAGTTTCGGTCCAATTGAAACTTGGGTGATGAGGAACTTTCCTGATTTGGTAAATTTAGACACTACCACAAATGAAAGAATCAAATCCATTTTCCAATATTGCTGTCAGTGGAATCATATAAGCAACAATTTTCCACAAATGCCATTGTAAGGATACTTCAAATAAATAAAATTAAACAATTTTCTTTTATTTTAAAACTTTGCGGAAAAACTTATCCTTACAATCCACATGGAAAATTGTTGTTATCTATTCCTTAGCAATATATCATAACTTCTTAAGCAACTGCTCAAAATTCTGATGCGATCGAAATCCACCTTCGCGATCAGAATCAGCATATACTTCCTTTAAGATTTCTCTCTATTCTTTGATTCTTAAAACATCAACATGTGACCCACTCACATCATGTAATGAGGATCTCAGAATAGAACTTAACAGAGTTAGATAATGGGCTCTTCCTGATGTAGAGTCAAACTTATTAACTTTAACATCCTTAGGTAAATTTGGCAGCTTTGCAATCAACGCCCCTTCCTTTGGCAAAATAAACATATGGACCCTTTGGTAATGGGACTATCTCAGACTTAGCCTTTCTCTTTACCATTTGGTCAACCGGGTTGACTATGGCCAATCCCTTTCCATTGGGAAGAGAATGCTTTTTCTGGATTTCTAGTGTCACCATTGTCACTGTCCATAATTTTTTTTGGAAGTTGATCTTCTAATCAAATTTGCTTTACTATCGTTCCAAATCATTGCTGATTCAGCAGCACTAAGCAAATAGATATGATCATTAAGGTTCATGTCATAGTCTGTTTCATAGTAGTCCCAAAGGAACTCACTATGTGACTTAGAAAGTGATTGAACATCTTACTTTCTCAAGACTTTGACACCCAACTCTCCCGGCTTGTCAATATGTGACTTCATCTCTAAGATGTGATCACACATAGACCTTGCTTGCCATTAGGGCTTGAGTGACCTTGAACTTGTGGGTTAGGGAGAATAATTGGAGGAGGTGGAGGAAGAGAAGTATGACTTCCATGAGCCAAACTCGGGAAGTCATATTCATTAGGAAAGCTTGGTTTGGGAAGATCATTGTTGTCTAAACCAGACATCAACAATGGGAGAAATTCACGTAAAGTTGATTTAAGTCCTTAATATAACACCCAATATGATATATTAAGGCTAGGACCCAACAAACTATTTTATAACTTGGAAGAGGGATGCCGTAATCCAAGCTATAAAATATTTGAAGGTAGGTGAATGACGATTCACCAATTTCCACCAAGATAAAGGAAATGTATTATTAGGTTTTAATTGGTTTTGAAACTCCTAGATTCTTTTGAGATTCATTGAACTTTTCAATGGCATGTTTCAATCTCGAGTGTGCCCTTCAGGTTTTGTGACTGGGATGCCGAGGATCACAAAACAAGGTGTGAAGTAACCATGCAAATATACTTGGTACCCTTAATATTTACCCCTCAATCGATGTGCCGGTTAACCACACACGGTCCAACGATACTATGATAAACATTAAGTTACCCTTTGCCTACCTTGTTAAGTCCAGGTTAGTGTGCCGGTTAACCACACACGCTCCACTAACAGCTTAAACAAAGTGCAAAGTGTAATTTCATGGATTAGCACCTTATTCATATTTTCCTAAGTAACTAAGATTGGGAATTTATAAGTGTTTAGTTACTTAGTATTTATCATTATACTTATAATGAAGGGAGAATTATAGTCCTTGTCCTACCTGTTCGGCTAACGACCCTCCACCGGTCAAGGAAACGGTGAGTGAGAGTGGACACCCATTAAACTGTCATTTTATAGGCAGTAACCTTATACCCCCCTTATAGACCGGCTTCGTGAATGAGGCCTACTAATGGTAATACGACTTTATCTTATACATATCTATATAATTAAAATTATAATAATAGTATAAGGGTTGAATTTTAAACTTTTAAAATTCTAAGGTCTAGTTTGGAATTAAAGTATACATGGGGGGTAACTTTACAAATTCCAAAACTTGAGGACAAGTTTTGAAACCTTTCAAAACTCTTGGATTTTTCATAACTTATGAGTTTAATTAAGGTTTAATGAAAAAAAATTCAAGTTCCATAACTTGAGGACAAGTTATGGAAGACATTAAATCATTTAATGATGACATTAAAAATAGTGACTCTTCTATTTTCATAACCTATGAGACTTAATGACACTTTAAAAGGAAAAACTCTTCACTTTCCATAACTTGAGGACAAGTTATGGAGTTCATAAAAACCATTAAGATCAAATATTCCAATTAACACAATAATCAAATAATTTTTCTATGATCTAGATTAAACTCATAAGTAAAGATAATTCACATCAACAATTTTCAAGAAATTAGATAATCATATAAACTAATACAAATCTTGAAACTTTGACAATTATCCTTTGAAGACTCTTCATAACCTAAAGAGTTAATAAATGAGACATTTCACATCCATAACTTATGGAAGTTTCAAAACTCTTAAGATCATAACTTTAAAAAAACTTTTGAGTTCCAAAATTTTATGACAAAATTTGTAACTCTTTAAAACCATTTAGTTCAAACTTTTAAAACAAATAAAATAATCATATCATTCTATCTTTTAATAAATTGACCTAATTCAACTCTTGTAGTAAAGTGACTCAAATTTTATAAATAATTAGTTTTTCATAAAATCAAGTAATTATCATAAAATTTGACAAACTTCATGTTTTTTTTTTCTTTTTTTTTTCCTTCAACTTGAAAAAAAAATACATTTGCATCAAATATAATAGAAAACAACCCATGGCTCTGATACCACTGTTAGGTTTTAGTATATTACAACATCCTATGGTGCACATACAAACCTAAATACCTTGGATCTATGTTTTCTCTATTATACATGCAAATGGTTTCCAAGGCATTAAACCTATAACTAGCATGCATTTGACATAAACCATATAATATACTAGTTAGGGAAACATACCTTTTATGTGGCTTGAAGTCTTGATGTATTTGGCCTTAAGAGCTTAGCACCAATAGTATGAAATGCCTCAAATGGAATCACAACACACCTAGGACAAAGGTGGTTCTTGAGAGAGAATTCCATGCACCAAAACACCTTCATATTTCTCTAAGAAAAGAAGTGGTGATTTTGGCTATGGAGTAACCTATTTATATGTAGGATTCCAAGGGTCATGGGTATAACCCATAATCCATACCCATGGGTTTTATGATCCATGGTTCATGTGGCCCAACTCTTTATGTATCCATACATAAACTTGGTCCAACATGGATCATAAGCCCAACACATATAAATATAACTAATTATCATAATTAGTCCCCATAGATTTAATTAGTCTCTTTTGATCACTAAATTAATTCCAAATTAATTCTTGATCGATACTAATTAAAACATATGATTTCATATTAATATATTATAACTTATAATATATTAATAAACCATAAATAACCTTCTCTCAAAAGTCCATCCTAACAAATTGTCCTGATGATATGCAACCCAAATGGACCATGCTACTCTCGGGTCAAGTACATACCAATAATAGTTATGGGCTTAGACATCTAATCCAACATACCCTAGTTTAGCATCATTTGTAGGTAACAAGTTGTTACCTTGACTCTCTCTTAGTTAGATCTCCTCATTATGGGTTAGGATTTTAGGGTTTTGTAGTGGTTCTCCAACTTGGGTCAAGATCTGAGGTTGCAATCTCAGATTTGGACTCCTTTAGCACCTCTTTGTCATAAAGTTTCAGTCCTTGTTGAGCTATGGCATTTCCCTTACCTTAAGCCACTTCTTTAGCTTGTTTTGGGCCATTATCACCTTGCATGCACGTAAAGTTTGCAACTTTACGTGATAAACATGCCCTAGGAACTCAGATCTGCAGTATGGAGTCTTTGCATGACCTAAAAAGCATCTGTATGGTTGAAGGATTGAAGGGACTCGACGAGTCGCAAGGTCGACTCGGCGAGTCATATGAAGATATTCATGTACTCGACGAGTTGGAGGAACAACTCGGCGAGTCCGATGAACATTGCCTTGGGCTCGGCGATTCAAATGAGTAACTCGGCGAGTCGGCTAGGGTTTTCCCAACCTTTGGACACGTATGAACGCGACAAGTTGTACGGGGAAAACTCGACGAGTTGGCCAAGGAGTTTACGGCCACTGACACTAGAAACTCGACGAGTCACTCAAGTGACTCGGCGAGTTATGTCAGGAACTCGGTGAGTAGTTGAGAGTACTCGACGAGTTGAGGTCAACATGGACTGTTGACCTTGATAGATGAACTTGAACTTGACCTTGACCAAGGGTTGACTAGCTGACTTCTGAGGGTATTTTGGTAAATTTAATATTGATATCAAAGGACATTGGTGAATATAGGTGTTGGAGTTGGAGCTACATTTGGAAGAGTGTGACACTACCTTCCGAGCTACTTGCAAGGTGAGTTATCCTCACTATATCAACAGGGTCTAAGGCACCAAGGTCGGCCCTTTAGCGGATTTATATCCGGGTATTTGCTTGATATGTTTATTGATCTGTTAGATCTACATCCTGGTAGTTAGGATGGTATTATGCTAGTGACCTGGTTTAGGTCGGTATCCTAGTATATAGGATGATGTTACGTTAGTGACTGGTTAGTTCGGTATCCTGGTTATAGGATGGTTGTTGTGTTAGTGATCTGTTAGATCGGTATGATTATCTCTTATATACATGCTAGCGTATGATATTTATGTGCACATGATTGTTTGTTTGGTATGGGGGGTTGGGTTGAGGCGGGTCCTGCTTCGTGCTGTAGGCCAACATACCCAGGGCGGACCGGATAGACTGCAGGCCCAGGAGGGCACCTAGTCAGGACGAAGGCCCGCCGAGCGGACCGGATAGGCTGAAGGTCCCGAGAGGGCGGACCAGACGTGCCGAGGCTCGGAGAGTGGACCGGATAGACTGAAGGCCCGGTGCGGACGGTCCAGTCATACTGTAGACTCGGAGAGTGGACCAGGTGGACTGAAGGCCCGGTGCGGGCGGACCAGTCACACTGTAGACTTGAGATGCATGGCTATTATGTGTTTGTTATATGATATGTTATGGTTGTATGAGGTTGGTATTTTGGGGGTAACTCACTAAGCTTTCGGGCTTACAGTTTCAGTTTATTGTTTCAGGTTTAGCAGATGATCGCGGGAAGGCGAAGGCGTGACCGTACACTTCCTCGATTTAGGTTTATGATTTCTGGGAACTCTGATGTTTAAACTATTTTGAAAACAAGCTGTAATAACTGAATGGTTTTATATGATTTAAAAAGTTTTAAATTGACTCAAATTTTATGGATGTTACAAGTTGGTATCAGAGCCTTGGTTTGAGTGAATTGGAGGAACACTCGTGTGAATCCAGTCTCAAATCAAGGAAAGATTTTCAAAATGATTTTTTTATGGTTTTCAAAATAAATAAAAGAGGATACGATGTGTACGATCAGCCAGAGCCAGTAAGTCGACCCCAAAATACCATGCAGTTATTTGATTATGTGATATGTTAAAACAACATGCTAGTGCTATGCTAGGGATCTTCAGGGATTGCAAGATAGAATTGCCTGATTGTATGATGCCTGATAGCCTAGGAATTCCTTATGTGAAATTGACATCATTACTATAGTTGCTTAGTGTATGCATCCCGGTTATACATAATTAAGATCTTATAGCCTGAGAATGTTTGATTTGGCCTTATGTTCTGTTCCTATTGATTAGGGCCTAGGATAGGATTGGATATTCGAAAGTCTATAGGGTCCAGCGTTATGTATGGCTAGCATACACTAGTGCTGCAGGGTTGGTGGAAGTTTCATGGATGGGTGGGTCATGAGAGGTCGGGAGGCCAGTTACTAGGTATTTAGCATTCCTCTAGGAGTGAGGATTGAGCGCTCGCTATGTTTATGTGTATTGTTAGGGTGTTGTGGTGATACTTGAGACAAATATGGGTAGGTGTGGAAGGTAGTATGGGTCCGTACAACTGAAAGCACAGGACCCATACGCATAGCAAGGAAGTCACAACCCCTAGATTGTGGTTTGGATTAGGTCCCCCGTCGTTGTGTGGATTGTATGATATCTTCCTGTTATATTTTAAGTATGGTGGTTACGAGGCGTTTTGTGACTGGATCCAGATCGGGATCAGGGCAGGGCGATCAGGAGGCCCCGACAGCGCTTGAGGTTATCAGCCAGGAGGGGCCAGCAGCACCCGAGACTCTGGTACAGACGGGGACAGAGGACCTAGATGCCACGATTCGAGAGATCCTGCATGATGAGGTTGCCGCTATGTTTCGGGCACAGTTACCAGAGATGTTTGGGTCTATCAAGACCGCCATGGTCGAGTACTTTGATGAGCGCTATGCAGCCCTTGCAGAGGCGGCTGTCGCGGCAGCTACTGCAGCTGTAACAGTGGCAGGAGTAGGGGCCAGTCGGCCTTTTCAGTATCGGGACTTCGATAACACGAAGCCCCTGACTTTCGATGGGACTTAGGACCCTATCATAGCCATGAGGTGGCTATCGGACATCGAGGGATGATTTTTCACATGTTCCTGCCCGGCTGACCAGAAGGTCAGGTGTGCCCTGAACATGTTGAGGTCCGGGGCGAAGGACTGGTGGAGGTTGATGACAAGGGTCTTATTCAAATGAGCAGAGAGCTAAAGTTTCTTGGGATCAGTTTAGGGAGATGTTCTGCTCCCGTTACATTCCGCGAGTCGAGCATGAGCGGTTAGCTCAGGAGTTCTTGGAGTTGAGACAGGGTACAGAGTCGGTGACTGAGATCACCCGTATGTTCACTGAGAGGGCGATGTTCTGCCCAGAGTTTGCTTCCGAGCAGGCTCAGATGACACGTTATCTGAGCATGCTCAAGACTGACATTAGACAGTTTGTTGCTACCCAGCGATGTGATACGTTGTTGGACTTACAGGAGGTCGCTAGGCGGTGTGAGCTGGAGATTGACTTACAGTTGCGAGAGCAGAGGCAGGCCCCGGTGCAGTCACAGCCGGCGCCAAAGCGGTCCAAGACCGCTGATTCTAGGGTCGAAGGTCAGAGCGGCCGCACTTGCGAGAGGTGAAGGAAGGGTCATACCGGAGTTTGTAAGTCCGGTGGTGCGTGCTGCAAGTGCGGGAGGGAGGGGCACTATGCGAGGGATTGTTGCCAGTTGGCCCCGGTTCAGGACTTGAGGATTTGTTATCACTGCTATCAGGTTGGTCACATGAAGGCCAACTGTCCACAACTTGTTACATTGAGGACTACTGTCGCAGGTCAGGGCAGAGCAGAGCCTCCGAGGGCTCAGGGACGTGCCTTCCAGCTTACGGCAGAGGAGGTCAGGACAGCGCTAGACGCAGAAGCGGGTACGTTCCATCTCTAATCTTGCTATTTATGATTAAATTGTGAGTTTTTTCCACCTCTTACTGCATGAGTCAGTAGAACATAAGAGGGTCAGGGGAGTTTAGTACCAAGGGGGTCGTAGCCGGTTAGTATCCATGGGTGTTGGAGAATGGGAGTTAGGGTATAGAATCACCATTCCCGAACCAGTAGCCGTGAATCGAAGATGCAGAAGCGTTCAACTAGGATTCAATTTCTTTTGAAGTCTGATTGATCCATGTCGGAAGGGTTGTTCTACGGGGGTTGTCCACTCCAGGGTTAATCGTTCCATAGTTAAGGGTGATAATACCTAGTAGGGACAGTTGAGTTGTGTTTTGATTTCGCCGTCAGTATGTAGTAATTAGTGTCTCAAGTGGGGGAGAATTGGAAATTCTCCGATGGAGCATCAGTCGTTGAGAGTTCTGTTAGTTGCCAGGGTTCGATAG
Source organism: Lactuca virosa (assembly GCF_052849685.1). Lineage (NCBI taxonomy): Eukaryota > Viridiplantae > Streptophyta > Magnoliopsida > Asterales > Asteraceae > Lactuca > Lactuca virosa. Next base: position 333,794,395 of record NC_136433.1, read on the forward strand.
TGCATTCAGCACGGGTGTGCGGGCTATTTATGTGACAACCATCAAATTTCGGTCAAGTCAAAGTCAAACAAAGTCAACTAGTCAAACCGGTCAACTCCATTAACCCTTGTATGATAGGGTTTACGTTATGTAATCACTGTACAATTCGCTATTTTAATGAGAAAACATCATTTGGAAAGTTCATGTGTTTGATTTTCCTTAGCCTTAACAGTGCTAAACAATGAACCAAAGCGATAAAACACTATTGCACAATCATCGGGATTGTGTAGGACACTAAATCATGGCTTAACGGGGTCTATGGACCTTGCGTTGCGAAGCCGGACACTCAAAAAGATCACAAACGAAACCTCTCGCAATCTCATTCAAACCCTACTCAAGATTACTTGACGCTAATAGGATCGAAACTCATACACTACGATATAAATTGACGTTAATAGCAACATAGTATAGTACAACGTTATAACTATAATCAAATTAAATTATGATATCATATTAAAATCAAATCAAAGTATAATGCTCTAATTAAATTTAAAAGAATCAAACTTGAATTCTATAATTAAACTTCAAATCAAAGTAGATTGTTATAATCAAATAATAACTCATCTTTTATAAAACTCCATTTTTATAAACTTTACATTAAATTTTATAAAACTCTATTTTTATAAACTTTACATTAAATTTTATAAAACTCTTATATTAATTATGTAAAAGATGCTTGTGCTAGTGGGAAATTATGAAGACCACCAAAAGCAAAAAGATTATTCCCATGGTCTCCCACTCACACCTCCCATCCACTTTCCTTTCCTTTTTCTCCCAACACATTATTTTCTCTTCACCACTTAAACCTTCTCTATTCTTTCTCTCACTCTCAATCTCGAAATTTCCTCCAAGAATACTCATATTCCATCCAAGAACAATCTATTATACTCAAATCTTCATCCCTCTTGAAGCATTCATCAAGGTATGTTGTTAAAAGTTTCATATTCATACAAGAAACAAATTAAATCCACCAAAATATCTAAAACTCATTTTATGCATAAACCTGATTTTTCTCAGAATCCCATCAATAAAATAAGAAGTTCTGGAAATTTTCAGAAAATAATTTATTTTTATTGAATTACTATAATTATTGCAATAAAGTAGGGCAATAATTCACATAAAATACTTTTTGCATTCAATAAATTCTGAGAAAATTCTGGGATGACCTGTATACTGATTAAACATGATATATGAAGTTTCATGCATTTATATTACTTTTTACTATTATTTATGATTTTATTGATTAATTAATAATGAAATATATAAAAAATACTTCCCATAGTCACAAATATCTGAAACTTATACACTGAGCTCTCCATCATGTTATAAAACTATGGTAAATTTTACAGATTTTTTGAGAATCATTTACTATTTTTCCCGAATTTTGTGTTGTTTAATCATTAAAATATTAAATAAATACTAAAACAGTTCAGAAAAATATACAAATTTTACAGTAATTCATATTGTATGAAATAATGATTTCCTAATAATTTCATAATTTTTCAATACTGTTTACTATTTAAAACTATTTTCCTAAGTATTTAAGCATGTAAAAATGCATTTTAATGATTATTTCATATAAATAATTGTTAAAATCTGTAAATAATTATAATTGGGCAAGTTATTATTTTAATAAGAAATTATTAAAATCTGGCCTAAATTGAAAATATAAAATAGTTATGCAAAGTAAGTAATTCAATTTAAAATTCATTTAACAAATAAATACCTTAATATTATAATCAAAATGAATTATTGTTAATTCATCTAATATAAGAATATGTGTCTAATTATTTGTATTAATACTCCATTCTCGTTTAGCAGTTCCTAAACCAAAACTATTAATTATATTAGGTTCTACGCCATTTTGACCTGAATCGTCTATCGTACGACACACGCATTTCGTTTTGGGACTAATGTGAGTAATCTACCCCATATTTTATAATTTTCAATACTTTTGGGGTGTATCATGTGGTTCTAATATGTTCCAACTTCATTTTATTGTTTTATCACAATTGAGACATTGTTGGGACATTTATACGTGAGTCATTAATTGTATAACTATTGTTTGTTTACGCTACATGTACTTGTAGTGCATTACCATTTTTAGTCTAATCTCCATGACTATGCCCGTATTCTTGAGGTACGTTATGGACAATAATAGCGCTATTGGGTTGACCACCCCGCCTTGGGACGCTAAGGTGATTGATCGCACGTGGTTGAGTGTGTATGATGATTAGATGCTCCATCCTATATATATTATATATATATATATATATATATATATATATATATATATATATATATATATACATATGTACATATAGGGTGAGGACTTATTGTTGTTGTTATCATTTGTTAATCAATTTTGGATTTATAAACCGTTATCTCAAATACAATTGTTTGCCGACTTCAAAAGAAAACAAATTTCCAATTATAAAGGTTTCAACTTCACAATTTTCTCTACTAAAATTAGATTACTCACCAACTCTCGTAGTTGACCTGTTTTTACCCATGATGCAGATTTGAAGAATGAAGTTGATGAAAAATAGGTTGTGCCTTAGAAATCCACAAGACTATTTATATTTGATGTAATAAATGTTGTTCATATTTGGATTTGTATTTGTATGTTGTGGATCTTGTTTGCATACTTAGTACTTAATTGAATCCAATCATATTATAACATAGTTGTCATGAGACTTTGAACAATATATCACGCCTCGATCGATTCCGACAAGGATCGGGGTGTGACAGATTGGTATTAGAGCCCTTGACTATAGGGAATTAGGTTAATTGCCTTGACCTAGTCTATAGCCTCTAGGGTCCTCTCGTATGCTAGTTTATAAAATGCACACACAACTGCATGCAATTCGCACTTAGAAAATCCTAGGAATACCTTTGTGTGTTAATTGCTCCCTTATGTGCATACGTATTACTCCTGACACTTATATGTGTGCATACACTTGTGAATATTCTCCACTTTCTCTGAAAATCACACACATACTCAAGTTGTTTAACAAAATGTATATACATATATGTATTCCTTAGAGCTCATAGGAAATTCAAAGTCATCCACTCTAGTTGGGTAGGATCATAGTAATGGACGCGTAGTAACTGGAAGGGGGAGGTGCCGGTAGCCCGAAAGTCCTGACTATGTAAGCATTCGTATACATCCCAATCAACCGAGGGACCAGTTTGCTTATCTGGGGACCAAAGGCGAGAGTTCCCAAACCTATAGGCCAAAGCGCGTCATTCACATTACTTTTGAGCCATCAAAATACCCGACCTTATCAAACGTATCCGAAAGGATACACTCCAAAATGGCCAACTCATTGGACTATTAAGTTCCCTAATGGGCCTAGAAGTGGGAAAGAAATGTGAAAACTTAGTTTTGTGGGGGCCCACGCAAGTGCTACATGTTTCACATTTAGTAACCATGGAAAGCCCAAAAGGTGCCCAACACTCCTAACCATGGCCCAACAAGTGTTTTACAATTATTTTACCCAACAATGTCTAAAAAAAACTTTATTTCCCTAATCAATTTACAAATAACTCACAAGTCCATATGCATGTTTCTCATAGTTGACATGTTCCTTGTTTGGTTGTGGACTTAGGGTAGACTCATTAGGATCAACAGTCTAATAAAATTTTAATTACACATAACTGGGGGCATGTCGAGTGAATCTTAGGAGTGGATCAGACATGGAACAAATCACAAGATTATAATCAAGTTATTCCTACTAAATTCATAAGTCTATTTATATAGACCTCTGGTATAGAGTCGTCAGCGTAGTCGTGTCGGCAATCTAGAATATAGCTAAATACATAATACAAACTATAATACCCAAATTATACAAAATTTTCTACATAAAAAAATCAATAGACAAACACAATGAAACTAAAAAGGGTATCAATCTATCAAGAGAAAAACACATACAATGTAGATTAAAATCCACTAATTATAACAAAATGGCTAAAAGAAAAGGTAAGGACTAAGGATTGTTAAGTCCTCTCTTCTTATAAATAGCTTTGAAGCAAGCTTGCCTAAGCTTCTTTGTTCTTTCTGTCAATTCCATACCTGACAATTTCTCCATCATCTTCTTGTGCCCTGCTAACGTCTCTACCTCCTCCTTTAATCCCAACTCCTAGTTTTTTTAGGTAGATGCAATATATTTTTCGGGTGAGTTCATAAAATTTACAATGAGTTAAGTTTATGTAAATATAAATCAGAAATCGTAGTAAAACAATTGATTCGATGTGGCATATGCCTAGGGCCTATGTTTATGTTATAAAGAAACTAATAATTAAAATTTTAGAAAATACCAAAACTACTTTGGTTACCAAGTGCATGCATACATGCATGAGTAATGTATAGAAGGTTATTATCGTAGTTTACCTTGGCATTTTGAATGAGGGATTGAAGGCTCTTAAGTTTTCTATGAGGCCATCTGTTTATGTTTAGCTCTCTGCATCTTTTCTTCAACAATGTTAACCCTATCCCTAGTTCCTTTGCTGCCATGATTATCGGCATCTCAAAGTACTTCGCTATCTCTTCGAACTCCAATGGTCTCAATCTATTTGCCACCTTCCGGCCACCGTGATCAGTGGTGGCAGCACTAGAACTACCTGTAGCCTCACCACCGGATTTACAGTCTTCACTGAAACTAACCAATGGTAAATTACCATCCTCCCAACAATCCCATAAGCTTATGTCTTTAAGGGGATCCAAATCGTGAAACTCATTTCTAGAAATGATGTTTTGATCTTTGTTAAGTACTGCGGAAACGTTCTGATCGAGCACTTCATGCAATTTTTCCAACAACTCGTAATCATGATGGTCGAGCATGTCACCACTGCAAAAATCCAAAAAAAAAAAAAAAAAACTCAAGATAATCAAATCCAACACGATGAAAGACTCTTTTTGATCACTACAAATCCAAACCATGTTTTGATCAATATAGACAAAATCACTTTTCTGTGCGAAAGATGGGGTAATGAGTGACGTTTATATATACCTGAAAAGATCTTGATGATCAAAGAACTGAAACCAATCGAGGTCATCTATGGGGTTTTGATGATCTGCAGGTGGATCCATTTGTGAGGGAGAAGTTAAAAGTTGCGGTAAGAATGTGATGATTTATATAAGTGAAGTGGGAGAAGTAATTAATAACAAATAAAGAGGAAATGAATATATATGGTGTTTGAACTGTAACCTTCTTCTTCAATTCACACACATATACGTATATGTTGCCGCAAATTATGACTTATGTGCCTCATGCATTTAATACATCACATGCCTACCACATATTCTTGACTTTGAAGCTACGTACCAGTTTCAAATTTCCCCAGTAGCACACTTTTCATTAGAAAGTATTCCAAGTCTTCACACATGAACCAGTTAGAAAGTACTCCAAGTCTTCACACACGAACCAATTAGAAAGTACTCCAAGTCTTCACACATGCAAATTATGACTTGTGTGTCGCTATAGGTAACTAATAAAATTTTATTTTTTAACCCCTTAAATATCAGTACAAGCTTCTAACCTCGACGTTTAAATTCAAAATTTCTTTTTATTACTAAAACTAGCATCGATTCAAGTATATAAACCATGAATCTTGAGAACACGGCAAAACCCAAATAAGTCTTATCATCTATGTAAAAAAAAACTCAGGGTTTTTACTAGTAAATCTATCAGTGGCGGAGCTTGAACAATTAACTTGGGGGGGGGGGGGGGCGAAAATATTATAAACTGAAATTAAAATTAAAAAAAAAAACAGATTGTTTTCTATAAATAAACACCAAAAACACCTAGAAAAAGAATTACAACTCAGCCCGACAGCCTTTAATGTCTTTAAAAACAGATTATGAATGATATATTAGTAAGCAGACAACAATTTCTCTTTCAATGTTTTCATCTTTCCCATGATTATATCTAGAAAAATCAAAATGAAGGAACAATTGATCCAATCAAAACAAAATCAAATTCAAAATTAGAACAATAACCAATAACTCATTTAACAATAACCAAATCAATCTTTGTTGTCACTTTTCAGTTTTGTTTGAAGCTGACAAGCTGTTAAGCATAAACAAATCAATAACCAAATCTATAAGTTCATAACTTATAAATCAAATTGGCAAATCGCCAAATCGCAAATGACAGCCAAATTAAAAGGAAACTCAGTAAGACAGTAGTAACGCATAAATAGGCAACAAATTGACAGAAAACAGCAGCAGCAGTGCAATACGCCAACACCAACAATCAACAATCTTACAATCAGAAAAGAAAGAACATCTGAACAGGATTTGGGTCTCGGGATTACATACCTGATTTCTGTGAAGTGAGAATGGGGACTTGGGCACTTGGCGATGGCGATTGGCGAGAGTGAGACCAGGCGACTGACTTGGCGAGACAGCGACAAACGAACAGCAGGCGAGATAGGCAGCGAATTGGGAAAATGGGGATGAATCGATTTTGATTTCTTGATACCGCTTGGTCGCTTGGAGAATTGGGAGTATTGGACCATTCTGATTAGGAATCGGGAGGGGCCAAAGCCCAAGTTTGAAGATAGCAGTCTTATAACTATTTTATTTTGAACTACAATTCCTACTTCTAGCCCAATAATACTACGCCCCTGGAATCTATGAGGGCTAGTGTAAACATTATGGTCATATATCATTAAGATTCTATGGACTTAGAATGTGTGATTCCGCCTCATTCCCTGTTCCTTGTTTGGTCGTGGGCTTAAGGCGGGGTCACCCATCCAAAATGCCCTTGCAATCTTAATGATATACGACTAGTTTACGTCAATCGACTATAAAAGAACTTGTAGGACTTATAATGCAAATTTCGTCAAAATTTGTTGAAACATTCGTAATGATGGAACTCGCTAACTACGTTATAAAATATTCATAGTGGTAATGCCAAGGATAAAACAGGGAGTATAAAAGCACACATAGAATACTCTATCATCCCAAAACAATAAACTCCTTTTAAATTGACTCAGTGCAAGTTACAATAAGAAATTTCCAAGGTCATCATGTGACATCAGGAGGGTTGTTCCTCACCATAATCAATTTCTTGTACTACGAAAAGTTTTCCACATCCTTTTCCAAACTCTTGAAGTCCCAATCAAAATGCAAATTTCGGGACGAAATTCCCTCTAACGGGGGGATGATGTGACAACCATCAAATTTCGGTCAAGTCAAAGTCAAACAAAGTCAACTAGTCAAACCGGTCAACTCCATTAACCCTTGTATGATAGGGTTTACGTTATGTAATCACTGTACAATTCGCTATTTTAATGAGAAAACATCATTTGGAAAGTTCATGTGTTTGATTTTCCTTAGCCTTAACAGTGCTAAACAATGAACCAAAGCGATAAAACACTATTGCACAATCATCGGGATTGTGTAGGACACTAAATCATGGCTTAACGGGGTCTATGGACCTTGCGTTGCGAAGCCGGACACTCAAAAAGATCACAAACGAAACCTCTCGCAATCTCATTCAAACCCTACTCAAGATTACTTGACGCTAATAGGATCGAAACTCATACACTACGATATAAATTGACGTTAATAGCAACATAGTATAGTACAACGTTAAAACTATAATCAAATTAAATTATGATATCATATTAAAATCAAATCAAAGTATAATGCTCTAATTAAATTTAAAAGAATCAAACTTGAATTCTATAATTAAACTTCAAATCAAAGTAGATTGTTATAATCAAATAATAACTCATCTTTTATAAAACTCCATTTTTATAAACTTTACATTAAATTTTATAAAACTCTATTTTTATAAACTTTACATTAAATTTTATAAAACTCTTATATTAATTATGTAAAAGATGCTTGTGCTAGTGGGAAATTATGAAGACCACCAAAAGCAAAAAGAGTATTCACATGGTCTCCCACTCACACCTCCCATCCACTTTCCTTTCCTTTTTCTCCCAACACATTATTCTCTTCACCACTTAAACCTTCTCTATTCTTTCTCTCACTCTCAATCTCGAAATTTCCTCCAAGAATACTCATATTCCATCCAAGAACAATCTATTATACTCAAATCTTCATCCCTCTTGAAGCATTCATCAAGGTATGTTGTTAAAAGTTTCATATTCATACAAGAAACAAATTAAATCCACCAAAATATCTAAAACTCATTTTATGCATAAACCTGATTTTTCTCAGAATCCCATCAATAAAATAAGAAGTTCTGGAAATTTTCAGAAAATAATTTATTTTTATTGAATTACTATAATTATTGCAATAAAGTAGGGCAATAATTCACATAAAATACTTTTTGCATTCAATAAATTCTGAGAAAATTCTGGGATGACCTGTATACTGATTAAACATGATATATGAAGTTTCATGCATTTATATTACTTTTTACTATTATTTATGATTTTATTGATTAATTAATAATGAAATATATAAAAAATACTTCCCATAGTCACAAATATCTGAAACTTATACACTGAGCTCTCCATCATGTTATAAAACTATGGTAAATTTTACAGATTTTTTGAGAATCATTTACTATTTTTCCCGAATTTTGTGTTGTTTAATCATTAAAATATTAAATAAATACTAAAACAGTTCAGAAAAATATACAAATTTTACAGTAATTCATATTGTATGAAATAATGATTTCCTAATAATTTCCTAATTTTTCAATACTGTTTACTATTTAAAACTATTTTCCTAAGTATTTAAGCATGTAAAAATGCATTTTAATGATTATTTCATATAAATAATTGTTAAAATCTGTAAATAATTATAATTGGGCAAGTTATTATTTTAATAAGAAATTATTAAAATCTGGCCTAAATTGAAAATATAAAATAATTATGCAAAGTAAGTAATTCAATTTAAAATTCATTTAACAAATAAATACCTTAATATTATAATCAAAATGAATTATTGTTAATTCATCTAATATAAGAATATGTGTCTAATTATTTGTATTAATACTCCATTCTCGTTTAGCAGTTCCTAAACCAAAACTATTAATTATATTAGGTTCTACGCCATTTTGACCTGAATCGTCTATCGTACGACACACGCATTTCGTTTTGGGACTAATGTGAGTAATCTACCCCATATTTTATAATTTTCAATACTTTTGGGGTGTATCATGTGGTTCTAATATGTTCCAACTTCATTTTATTGTTTTATCACAATTGAGACATTGTTGGGACATTTATACGTGAGTCATTAATTGTATAACTATTGTTTGTTTACGCTACATGTACTTGTAGTGCATTACCATTTTTAGTCTAATCTCCATGACTATGCCCGTATTCTTGAGGTACGTTATGGACAATAATAGCGCTATTGGGTTGACCACCCCGCCTTGGGACGCTAAGGTGATTGATCGCACGTGGTTGAGTGTGTATGATGATTAGATGCTCCATCCTATATATATTTATATATATATATATATATATATATATATATATATATATATATATATATATATATATACATATGTACATATAGGGTGAGGACTTATTGTTGTTGTTATCATTTGTTAATCAATTTTGGATTTATAAACCGTTATCTCAAATACAATTGTTTGCCGACTTCAAAAGAAAACAAATTTCCAATTATAAAGGTTTCAACTTCACAATTTTCTCTACTAAAATTAGATTACTCACCAACTCTCGTAGTTGACCTGTTTTTACCCATGATGCAGATTTGAAGAATGAAGTTGATGAAAAATAGGTTGTGCCTTAGAAATCCACAAGACTATTTAAATTTGATGTAATAAATGTTGTTCATATTTGGATTTGTATTTGTATGTTGTGGATCTTGTTTGCATACTTAGTACTTAATTGAATCTAATCATATTATAACATAGTTGTCATGAGACTTTGAACAATATATCACGCCTCAATCGATTCCGACAAGGATCGGGGTGTGACAATTTAGCGCAGGTGGTAGATACGTGGGTCAGGGACCAAACCAAGGTTTTCCGTGAAGGTTGGCGATCAACATGAGGCCTAGGGTTAGGCCGGGGTTAGAGTCCACAGAATGGATCAGGAGTTCGGAACCCCGAGTGGGTGAGAACAGGCAGCATGAGAGAGATCACCAGGATGGGTGGTTCAGGGAGATGCTCAACAAATTAAAGCGGTTCGGATAGACTGGAGGCCGGTGGGGCATACCAGTCAGGCCGAAGGCTCGGAGAACAGTCCAGGCAGGCTGAAGGCCCAGAGAGGCGGTCCAGACATGCTGAAGGTTCGAAGAACGGTCCAGACAGGCTGAAGGCCCAGAGAGGCGGTCCGGACATGCTGAAGGTTCCGAGAGTGGTCCAGGTAGACTGAAGGCCTGGTGAGGCGGTCCAGTCATGCTGAAGACTCTATGCGCGAGTGTTTTTAGATCTATGTGCAGGTATTCAGTATGCTGCTATGTTATAGCAATCAGTAGGTCTGTCCCTAAGTATTGAACATGCTGATGGAGAATGCTGAAGACTTTGAATGGGTTTTGTTAGTTTCATGATTAGGTTCTAAGTTTATATGTGTGTTACGAGGTAGAAACTTGCTCTGCAAGTGGACAGTATAGGGTGAGGTTTCAGCACTGTGACGCTTGTTGGAGTTGTAAAGGACATTGATTAGGTTCTCTTGGGTAATGGAGGAGATGAGTACCTCCAGGACAGAGTGCTGGACATCTGAAGTGTCGACGGCGATGTCGATGGGTTATTGGGAGCATTCCAGTCATGAGCTGAGGGCCGGAGAGGGCATACCAGACTCATGTTGTGGGCTTAGAGGAAATCCAGACCTATGCTGAGGACCATGTAAGGGTATTCCAGTCATAGGCTGTGGGCATAGAGATTGTGTTGATTATGTCTTTTGTAGGAGCACATCCGGGCTAGATTTTTCTCTTGATCATCTATGGCGACATATTATATGGGGAAGGGTTGAGGCGGTCCTGCTCTATGCAGTAGGCCAAGATACCCAGTACGGGCCGGCTGAAAGTCGTAGGCACGGAGGCTCAAGAGGAGCGGCAGGGTTGAGGCGGTAGGCTAACAAACCCTGGGAGTTTCAACTCGAGGGTTGAATTGGTTAGACATGTTGGTAGTTTAATCTAGGGTGTTCCATCCCGAGGATGACCGGACCCTATGATCATTTGGACTTAGCATATTGGTATTCCCACCCCCAGGGTGGTATGGGATAGATATGAGTGCCCTGGTGGTGGGCCGGTAGTGGTAGGTATGTTGTTGGTGGTAATCGCCTGCGAGGCTGTAGTCTATGGGCGGGGTGGACGACAAGGAGCGACATGTTAGATGATCATGGGTACTGTGTGCAAATTTTATCCGAATGGGATATTAGGTGGCATGTTGTACTTGATCGGGCAGAGGTGGTCTTGCTCTATGTAGTAGGCCAAGGTACCCGGTACGGGCTGACGGTAGGTTGTAGGCTCAGGGGTTCAGCAGAATGTGATCCATGGTTCTACTTCCGGGTAGCAATCTTAGAATCCCGAGGTTGAATAGTCCGTTAGTGGTTCTGGGAAGAGAATTAGCGATGGTTAGTATGAGTGGTCTGTCAGGGAGCCAGACCAGATCCTGGTCCCAGACTGCGAGTTAGATAGAGTAAGGTTGTGTTGGATGACATTCAGTTCGATGAGCGCCTGAATTATGCTGAGAGGTCGTGGCCATTCTGGAGAGGAAGGTGAAGATTCTACGGAATAAGGAGATACATATGGTGAAGGTACAGTGAGAGCATCGGAGGGGAATCCGAATGGACGTGGGAGCCGGAGGCAGGGATGCGGGAGCACTATCCAAGGTTGTTCACCACAGCAGACTTCGAAGACGAAGTCTAGTTTAAGTGGGGGAGAACTGTAACGCCCCGATTCCCGAGTATCAATTTATGGTGATAAGTTCTCATGGATTCAAGGTCTACTCGACGAGTTGGTTGCCTGACTCATCGAGTAGCAGCGGGTTAGGCCGCACACTTAAGTGACCTACTCGCCGAATCCAAGAAGGGACTTGACGAGTAGGAGCTAGAGGATGAAACCCTAATTTCCTGGGTTTTGCACCCTATTTAAAGGATCATTTTCCCCTTAGCCTCCCTTTACTGCCTTTTGAGAGTCTAGAAACCCTAATTCGTGTGTGTGCTCCATATTAGTGGGAATTTCAAGCTTGGAAATAAGATTTTGTTGCTAGAAGCTTGAAGATCAAGAAGTTGGAGGCAAGAACATTTGGGGATCTAAAGCCTACCTCAGTTTAGCATCATTTGAAGGTAACAAGTTGTTACCTTGACTCTCTCTTAGTTAGATCTCCTCATTATGGGTTGGGATTTTAGGGTTTTGTGGTGGTTCTACAATTTAGGTCAAGATCTGAGGTTGCAATCTCAAATCTGGACTTCTTTAGAACCTCTTTGTCATAAAGTTTCAGTCCTTGTTGAGCTATGGCCTTTCCCTTACCTTAAGCCACTCCTTTAGCTTGTTTTGGGCCATTATCACCTTGCATGCACGTAAAGTTTGCAACTTTACGTGATAAACATGCCCTAGGAACTCAGATCTGCAGTATGGAGTCTTTGCATGACCTAAAAAGCATTTGTGTGGTTGAAGGATTGAAGGGACTCGGCGAGTCGCAAGGTCGACTCGGCGAGTCATATGAAGATAGTCATGTACTCGACGAGTTGGAGGAACAACTCGGCGAGTCCGATGAAGATTGCCTTGGGCTTGGCGAGTCAGATGAGTGACTCGGCGAGTCGGCTAGGGTTTTCCCAACCTTTGGACACGTATGAATGCGGAAAGTTGTACGGGGAAAACTCGACGAGTTGGCCAAGGAGTTTACGGCCACTGACACTAGAAACTCGACGAGACACTCAAGTGACTCGGCGAGTTGGCGAGTTATGTCAGGGACTCGGCGAGTAGCTGAGAGTACATTTTGGTAAATTGAATTATCCTTGATAGTTGAACTTGACCTTGACCAAGGGTTGACCAGTTGACTTCTGAGGGTATTTTGGTAAATTGAATATTGATAGCAAAGGACATTGGTGAATATAGGTGTTGGATTTGGAGCTACATTTGGAAGAGTTTGACACTACCTTCCGAGCTACTTGCAAGGTGAGTTATCCTCACTATATCAACAGGGTCTAAGGCACCAAGGCCGACCCTTTATCGGATTTGTATCCGGGTATTTGCTTGATATGTTTATTGATCTGTTAGATCTGCATCCTGGTAGTTAGGATGGTATTATGCTAGTGACCTGGTTTAGGTCGGTATCCTGGTATATAGGATGATGTTATGTTAGTGACCGGTTAGGTCGGTATCCTGGTTATAGGATGGTTGCTATTTTAGTGATCTGTTAGATCGGTATGATTATTTGTTATATACTTGCTAGCGTATGATATTTATGTGCACATTATTGTTTGTTTGGTATGGGGGGGTTGGGTTGAGGCGGGTCCTACTTCGTGCTATAGGCCAACATACCCAGGGCGGACCGGATAGACTGCAGGCCCAGGAGGGCACCTAGTCAGGCCGAAGGCCCGACGAGCGGACCAGATAGGCTGAAGGACCCGAGAGGGCGGACTAGACGTGTCGAGGCTCAGAGAGTGGACCGGATAGACTGAAGGTCCGGTGCAGGCGGTCTAGTCAGACTGTAGACTCAGAGAGTGGACCAGGTGGACTGAATGCCCGGTGCGGGTGGACCAGTCACACTGTAGACTCGAGATGCATGGCTGTTCTGTGTTTGTTATATGATATGTTATGGTTGTATGAAGTTGGTATTTTGGGGGTAACTCACTAAGCTTTCGGGCTTACAGTTTCAGTTTATTGTTTTAGGTCCAACAGATAACCACGGGAAGGCGAAGGCTTGACCGTACACTTCCTTGATTTATGTTTATGATTTCTAGGAACTATGATGTTTAAACTATTTTGAAAACAAGCTGTAATAACTGAATGGTTTTATATGATTTAAAGAGTTTTAAATTGGCTCAAATTTTATGGATGTTACACTAACATTCCTATGGTGCACATACAACCCTAATGCTTTGGATCTAAGTTTTCTCTAATTATACATGCTATAAACATTTTCCAAAGCATGAAGCTTAAACTAGCATGCAATGTGATATTTGAATCATAAAAACTAGTTGGAATATTACCTTGTTTAGTAGCTTGAATTACTTGGCCTCAAGAAAGTTTAACACCCCAACTGTGATGCCTCAAATGGAATCAAAAAACACCAAGAACAATTAGGATGAATATGAGAGAGATTTAGGAGACTAGAAATCGGATTCTACTTCTTGGAATGCAAGGTGTAACCAATTTTAGCTTATATATATATATATATATATATATATATATATATATATATATATATATATATATATAATATCAAGGGTCATGTGTAACCCTAATCCATACCCATAAGCTTATGATCCACCCATTTGATTTAGATAAATACTTCATGGGTTAACCTATAAGCCCATCACAAATCAAACCATGGATCATTAGCCCAACTCATATGTATCAATTTAATTAGTCTCTTTTGATCACTAAATTAATTATTGATCAATACTAATTGAATAATATGATTCCTCAATTAATATATTATACTTATAATATATTAATAAATCATAATTAACCTTTTACTCAAATATCCTTCCTAACATATTGCTTTGATGAATGCAACCCAAATGAACCATGCTACTATCGGGTCAACTACATACCAATTATAGTTATGGGCTTAGACACCTTTTCCAATAGGAACTTCTTCACGTTGACTTTTGTGATCCTTCGACTGTTGAAACTCTCAACAAAAAGAGGTACATCTTGGTTATTGTTGATGAATTTTCCAATTTTTTTAGTTGGGTGTATTTTCTCATACTGAAGGACAAAACAACTCAAACAATGTTTGACTTTATCAAGCACATTTAAGTGAGTTTGAAGAAAAAGGTTTGTAAGATCAAGAGTGATAATGGCTCAGAGTTCAAGAACAAGGTTCATGATTTGTACTTAACGGGCAAAGGAATTTCGCATAATTTATCCTCACCTTACACAACTCAACAAAATGGTGTTGTTGAAAGGAGGAATTGGTCTCTCTGTGAAGCAGCAAGGACAATGCTTACTTATGCGAATCTTCCACAGTATCTTTGGGCTGAAGCAGTTTCGATAACTTGTTTTACTCAAAATCGATCTTTCATTTATCGTCATTTTAATATAACCCCTTATGAAATCATCAACAACAGGAAACCAAATGAAATTTTGTTTCCATGTTTTTGGTTGCAGGTGCTTCATTATGAATCTCAAGGATAATCTTTTGAAGTTTCAGTCAAAAGCTGATGAAGGGATATTCCTGGGATATTCTCATAATTCGGTTGCATACAGGGTGTTAAACAAACGAACCAGGAAAATCGAAGAAACTTTTAATCTTACCTTTGATGATTATTATGTTAAAAGAGTTGAAAAATGCTTTAAACAAAAACCAATCATTAATTAATCGAATGATGAATCTCAAAGTTTGAATTCATTAGATTTTTATTATGATTTAATTTTTGGTGTTCCTAATAGGGATATCGATGCAGAAGTTCATGATGATGATAATCAAATACCTGAAGCATCGAAACACTCTGGTGATTCGACCATCACACAGGATACGGTTGATATGCACTCTTCAACGAATTCTCCAATGAATAACGAAAGTCTGCCAAATTTACCCAATGATCGAGTGGAAGGGGAGCACTTGAGTTCAACTAGTAGTGTTGAGGGGGAGCACACTTTTAAAGGGGAGCTACAACAAGTGAATGTCAATGTCGAGGGGGAGCATCATACTAATGATCCAATTGTTGAGGGGGGAGTAAAATGGATCTTTACCAAATACTTCGAATGTTCAAACTGATGTCTTTCATGACATACTTCATAATATGTCCATTGTAGGTGAAGGATTTGAAACTGATGAGATGTTCAAAGATGCACCGTTGGACTTTGATCCAACATTTCCACCAATGGACAGATGGACAAGAAGTCATCCACAAGAACAAATCCTTGGTGATCCTCAAGTTGGAGTTCTAACGAGAGCTCAGCTACATGCGAAGAATGACGTACTAAATGTTAATCAAGATTTTTGTATGTTCAATGTGTTTATTTCGAAAATTGAACCAAAGTCAGTAAAGACTGCTATGGATGATCCTGATTGGATTGTATCCATGAAATCTGAATTGGATGGGTTTGAGCGAAATAAAGTTTGGAAACTTGTTCTGAAACCTAAAGATGTATCAGTAATAGGTTTAAAATGGATTTTCAAAAATAAAACTGATAAAGAGGGGAACATTGTTATAAATAAGGCTAGGCTGGTAGTAAAAGGATATCCGCAACAAGAAGGCATTGATTATGAAGAAACCTTTGCCCATATCGCAAGACTCGAGGCTGTTCGAATCTTTTTAGCCTATACAACACACAAGGATTTCGACGTATATCAAATGGATGTGAAGTGTGCCTTTCTTAATGGAGTGCTAGAAGAAACGGTGTAAGTCGAGCAACCACCATGTTTTTTCAATTCATAATATCCTGATCATTGTTATGTTTTAGATAAAGTTGTGTATGGACTTAAACAAGCACCACGAGCCTGTTATGCCACTCTTACTAATTTTTTAAAATCATCAAAATTTAAACAAGGATCTGTTGATCCCACTCTATTTCGTAAGAAAATTGGGGATCATCTTATGCTTATTCAAATTTATGTTGATGACATTATTTTTGGCTCTACTGATTCTCATATGTCGAAGGAGTTTGAAAATATAAAATCCAGTTTGAGATGAGCATGATGGGCAAAATCAACAATTTTCTGGGATTAAATATTCGTCAAAGAAGAGAAGGTATCTTTATCAATCAAGAGAAGTACTCGCGAAATTTTCTTGAGAAGTTTGGGATGACGAATAGCTCTAAGTTGTGAGTTCCAATGGCAGTTGCCACAAGACTTGGTCCTTCGTTAGATAAACCAGCTGTTGATCTAACATTATACAGGGGCATGATTAGTTCATTACTATATCTCACAGCTAGTCGACCTGATATTATGTTTGTTGTGGGCAATTGTGCTAGGTACCAATCGAATCCCAGAGAACCTCATCTAACAACTGTCAAGAACATTTTTCGTTATCTGAAAGGCACGGTTTCGTTAGGATTGTGGTATCCTTCGAAAGCAGGGTTTTTCGTTCAAGCCTTTTCAGATGCAGACTTGGATGGTTGTCAACTGGATTGAAAAAGCACAAGTGGCGGATGTCAACTTTTGGATGGGAAGCTTGTGAGCTAGAAATCAAGACAAAACTGCAAAATTGGTCCCTGTGGTATTCAAAAAACTTTGGATAGGGTCCAAAAAGTTTCCAACTTGCATGGATGGTCCAAAATCAAGGTTTTTCTTTGGTTTTGGTCCTGAAAATATTGAAATGTCCATATTACCCTTATTATTTCTTTTTTCCATTTTTTTATTGAGTTTAGTATTTAAAAAATTATAAAAAAATAAAAAATATCACCATACCCCTCTCCACGACTCCACCCACGGTACCCCTTCTCCCTCCCTCTCTCTCTCTCTCTTATTCTTCTTCTTCTTCTTATTCTTATTCTTCTTCTTCTTCTTCTTCACCTGCAAATTAAAAAAAACAAAAGAGCAACCCATAACCCCATCGTTCTTCCATTTGACTTTCTCTTTGTCCCTCTCTTTCACTCTCTCATACAAAACCTGAAACTCAAGAAAAAATTCAGAACACAATTTTTTTATGCGTGTGCGCTTCATTAGAAACCAAGATCTCCGATGAACACCAGAACTCCGATGAGCACCGAAACTCCAAGATCACCCCTGCAATCTTCCCCTCTCCCTTTCACATGCAAAATCTTACTTTAACCTGCATCATCTTCCATTTCTCTATCGACATCTTCCTAATTCAAAACTCATATACACCAATGACCACACATGCATAGATATGCACACATACAAACACTCTACAATCAATTTGCAGGTGTGAGTCTTAACTTTACAAGCCCTAGATTTGCAATATACATAGAAGTCAACCCTAGAATTTACAAGACCCATGTTGAATCGATTCAAATCGATTCATCTGGTTCAGTTAGACCTTGAACCTGTGATTGAAGGGTAAGACTTCCATGTCTCTCCTATCTTCTTCTTGACCAAGAAACCCATCTGGATTAATCAGATGAAAAGATTCAGAATCTGGTCCATCCATAATGCATTCATAGATTGAATCGATTTGAACATGAGATGGATAGGTTTATCTGGGTTCAGAATTGCCGCCAGATTCAAACCGGAAAGATGGAATAAGGCCAACACCCACAGTCGTGGATTGAATCGATTCTGGTGAGTTATGGCATTCGAGGGCTAATCGGGACAAATTGCGAACCAAATAGGACTGTGACGGTGGCCGACGATGGTGCCGATGACCACAGGTTTAGAGGATCATGGTGGTGTCATTGGGTTTAGGGAGGAGTATACGAAAGGAGAGGAAGAGTCTGAGTCGTGATCTTCTTGGTCATCGAAGAGAGAGAGAGAGAAAGAGTGTGTGTGTGTGTGTGAGTGTGTGTGTGTGTGTGAAGTGGGTCCATTCTTTTCTTTTCTATTTTTCATTGATAAAAGATTAAAATAAAAATACACAAAATACAAAAAGGAAATTAGAAGGGTAAAATCGTCCTTTCAGGTTTCCCTAGGACCAAAAACACGGAAATTTCTTAATTTTAGGACTAAAACCACGGAAAGTATTCGATTTTGGACCTTCCATGCAAGTCGGAAACTTTTTGGACCCTATCCAAAGATTTTTGTAAACCACAAGGACCAATTTTGTAGTTTTGTCTAGAAATCAAAGTAAGAAACGTGTGTTTCGGTTTCCATAGCAGAAGCAGAATATGTTGCTGCTACAGCTTGCACTTTTGAAATCATTTGGATTCAAAGTCAATTGCGTGATTATGAAATCAACATGAAGAAAATAATGTTGTATTGTGACTCACAAAGTGTCGTATATGTCATAACCCTGTGCAACATTCGAAAACTAAACATATTGCACTTTGTTATGATTTTATCAAAGCTCATGTTGAAGATGGCAACATTGATGTTCACCTTGGAAAGACCACATGTCACACCCTCGAACCGGATGGCGGAATCGTCCGAGGGCTCGTGTGACTATCAATTGTATATCATCACAATGAATATAAATGAAACGTAACAAACACCGTCATCATACATTCAAAATTACAACCATCATTTCTTACATCGAGTAGTGGGTTATAAGTTACATGCCAACACAGAAGTATATAATAACAAAACAAGTACAAAAAGTTGTCAAATTCTTGAAGTCCACCTTTTTAACGGTTTCCTGAGAATACAAGTTAATTTGAAAAGGTCAACATATATAATGTTGGTGAGTTCATAAGCATGTTTAAGTAAATAGTTTTGTATAGTTTTGTAACACCAGAAAATCCGATATTTCAAAAAAAAATGAGTTGTGAAGATTGCGTTCGATCTTGTATTAATGCATGTGTGTTAAGGTATAAAAAGTACATTCCCGAAAATCCTATATTTTCTGATTTAAGTAGAAGATATTGATTAGTTAAATGTTTTCTCCAGAAAATCCGATATTTTCTGACTATAAAGAATGAAGCAGTCTTAATCGCCAAAGACCGTGTTACATTGATGAAGTATTCCGTAAATTTATAATGGAGTTATTCTCTAAGTGAGTCGTTATAACCATACATAATAATGACAAATTCGTCTGTCGTGACGTTTAATAAACGCCGAAGAATCATAAGATAAAAGTTTGTCACCCTAGACTGGCCTAGTCTAACTGTAGTGAACAGCTCAGGTGTGGGGTGTCACCCCCGTATAGATCTATACACAAACTTCCGCTCTCCCTCCAGGAGACTCTGGCTATAACTACAGGCTACGATCGTACACTCGATAGGTGTCAACCGAAAAATCTCACTAGAGTCTTTACCAAAATTTACGCGAATATGGAATTACACTATTAAACATAATTAATAAATTTTTGGAATCATTGACATGTAAATGGACATCAAGGGTCCAAATGACATGTAATGTAAATTTCAGACCCAATAGACATGTAAATGGACACTAAGGCCCACTAAACACACAAAAGGATACTAAGGCCCACTAAGCATGTAAAATGACACTAAAGCCCACTAAACATGTGTATTCTATTTCAGGCCCAAAAGTGAAAGAGTATTTCAAGACCCAATATACTTGTAAATGGACAACTAAGGCCCACTAAACTTGTATATTATTTCCAGGTCCAATACGAAAGTAATTATCGTGTTTAACCCGTTTTCTTATTGTTTTGTTCGTTTTATACCAAGTATTTGCCAAATTGTGTTAGAAGGACCACTTTTGCAAAAATGACACTCTTTGCCCAATAAGTCAAAAATTTACAATTAAGGCCCAATCTTAGTAAAAATAACACTTTAGTCTCCATTATGTTCAAAACTTGCTTTTATGACTAGTTTTTGGTAAAACTTAACCCATTTTTGGCTTGATTGTTGTGAAAATACATATTTTTCTGGTTTTGGGCTTTTCGGACCTAGTGTTTGGAAAATTTGTAGAAAAATCATCGTAAGTCGAAATTTGGATCCGTAAATTCTGGAAGTTTTTAAATTTTGTCTACTTTATTCAAAAAATTTCTAATAATTTTTAATGGCTTCTAAAAAGTGTGAAATTGCTCACCTTCACAGGCTGGTCCGAAATTATTTCAAATCTGATAGGCAGTTTTGTAAAATTCGCCAAAAATTGTAGACAAATCGTATGAAAACGTGAGGGTAGTCATTTTAAAGGTATAAACCTGAACTTTTTTCATGTAAAACATTTTTGAAAAATATTATCATTTAGGTGGTCAAAACAGTTCGAGATTGGACCAAAATGTTTCTATGAAGGGCTGATTTTTGAGTTTAGTTTATAGATCTTGGAACACAACACTCATTTTTACTATTTTAAGTGTATAAATCCCAGATCTACTAGTTTACATGTATTATATGTGATAACACATACTTTTATCAAGATTTTTATGAAGATCCAAGTGGTAAACTTCATATTCTTAACATATTTTTATATTTATGAGGTAAGCAACACCTAATCACCAAATAGATCATGTAAAACACACACAGTCATGCATATACACATAGATCTACACAACACAACTTGTATTCTCCCCCAAAACAAAGTAAAAATCGAAAATAGGGGGTACGAACTCACTTTTATTTGATGTTTTTGGTCTTGTATGAAGATTGAGAAGGGTCTCGGCCCTAGAAGCTTTCTTGAGAGGATCCTCGAAAGTAGGATGATTCTAGGAGTATAACACAATATTTGTGATGTTTTGATGAAGATCTAACATAATATGGATTTATCCAAGTTAAAAGTGAAGTATCTTACCTAGTATGTGAGTTGGAGGGACCTTCTTGAGCACACACACACCCACTCACGGTGAAGGGTCCAGTTAGTGGTTTGGTATAGGCTTTCTATTTTAATAGTTCTTTTGAGTCTATATGATGTAATAGTAGGTTATTTTGGTGTTTACGGCTTTGTAGTGTGTTTACGGCCGTAAACCCTATTTCCGGCCCAAGTCTCCTATAAATAGAGGTTGTGTAGGTCATTATCAGTTGTTGATCTTAGAGAGTTCACGGTCGCTGTAAACAAGTTGTACCCGACGTTTTCAGTTATAAAGCGTGTGCAAGCTTGTTTCTATTTTACTTCTACTCCAATTCTTGTTCTATTTGATTGCTTGATTGTTTGATCACTGGTAAGATCCGTTTTCAGGACCTTACAATTGGTATCAGAGCAAAACCGGTGTCAAAGCATCATTCAATCGAGTTTTCGGACCCTATAAACTAATATTCATCATTGTTCGAGATTGGGTTTGGTACTTTCACTGCTAAAAGGGATCGAATCTGATAAAAATTCGTGTTTACGTAAATTTCTGGGAGTTTACTGCCAATTGATTACGGCCGTAAACTCAATTTACAGCCGTAAACTCAAGAATCTTTAAAGAGCGTAAACTTTGTTCTTGGACTGTAAACAGAGCATCTTCAATAACCGAAAACTCATCTTCAAAGACCATAATCAGTGCATCTTTATTGACCGTAAACTACTGGACCGTAATCTCTTGGACCGGAAATCCGGCCGTAAACTATCTGACCGGAAACTCATTTTTGACATTTTTCTTGTTTTAATTTTTAATTTAAAATTTAATAATCAATGGATTCTCAAAGTCAAACACATCATCATGAACTGGATTCTGTCATGGGCACAACCACACGTATTCCAAGACTGCTGTCTGCAGATGGTTTTCCTGAATGGAAATACCGGATTGAGAAGTATATTAAAATGAAAGACTTCAAAGTTTGGAGAAGCATCATCAAGGGTCCTGTTCGAATTACCACCACTGTTGCAGGACAACTGATTGACAAAGCAGTTGAGAACTATACAGATGAAGATTTTGAGAAAGTTGAAGAACAGGAAAGGGCTTTGGCCACTCTGACCATGGCTTTATCTCCTGATATAGCTCAAGGTTTCAGAGAGTATACTTCAGCTAAAGCTTTGTGGGAAGCCTTGATTGAGGTGTATGAAGGAAATGAAGACATGAAGGAAAGCCGCCAGGATATGTTGCGCCAGAAATTCAACATGTTTAACTACATTCCCGGAGAAACCCTGGAGGGACAGCTGCAGCGATTCACAACTCTCACTACTGAGATGAACATATCTGGGATCTTCTTGACCAAGTCCGAGATAAATAAAAAGCTACTGAATGATCTTCCAAAGTCATGGGACATGAATGCAGCTGTTATTAAGAAGACCAAGGATCTGAATCGCATCACTCTTGCTGAAACAATGGCGATCATCAAAGCTTGTGATATTGATGATAAACAGCGAGAGATTAACCATGTGAACTCGTATTCGACTGCAAATCTTGGAATTTCTTCTAACAATGCCCTTTCATCAATCATTTCTTCCTCAGGTCAAGCATTTGATTTTCAACAACCTCAGATTCAAACCTTTACTAATGCGTCATCCATGCCTCATTCTCAAAGCCAGTCGTTTGTCACTCCACAAGCTGTTCCCTCCTCCAATGTGCCAGTTGTAGCCTCTTCCTCAAACACAAAGGAAAGTGATGACAATCTTGCTCTCGCCACAGGACTTGTTAACTGCTATAATGCTTTTGTAGCTGGAGAGCTTCCACCTCAATTTTCATTTGCTGATCTGGATCAGATTCATCCAGAAGATGCGGAAGAGATGGATATTACGTGGCAAATCGCTATGGAAGTATTCAGGGCGAAGCAGTTTGCTAAAAAGACAGGGAAGAATAACTGGGGGATGAATGCTGATAAAAAAGTAGGGTTCAACAAGGGAAAGTTGTGATGTTTCAACTATCACGAGCCAGGTCATTTTGCTCGTGAGTGCCCAAAACCGGATCGAAGGTTGAACAATGACAGGACGATGGTTGCGGTGGGAAACAATCGTGGAGGTGTTGCGGTCAACGGTGAGACTGCTATGGTTGCTCAGTCATTTGACTGGGAGGACCAGATTCAGGCTCTGAATATTTCAGGACCTGAAAATGCTCACCTAGTCCAAATCAATGATGATGCTCCCGTGAAGAATGTTGCAGCTGATCCTGAAGAAAAGATGATGGAGCTGCAGTTTGCACTGATGGTATCTTCTACTTCCGAACCCAAGAAAAGTGAGGTAAGTTTACCTTCTTGTTCTCAGGCATGTATTGATTATGTTAAAATTCTTCGTGACGAAATAGAATCATTACGTATAGAAGTAGAGGATCTTAGATATGAGGGCTATCAACTTAGAAAAGGACAAAAACCCCTAAAGGCCCGGTTAGAAACAAAAATAAAGGACTTTAGGAGACTTCAGGAAGACTACTGTAACAAATGTGAAAATTATGATTATATCAAGAGACAGAATGCTGAGTTAATTACTGAGCTTGATACATTAAAAGGGCAATTTGAAACTGCAAATTTTGATTTTAAAAGGTTTGATGTATCAAGCGAGGTAGTTGCCAACATGATTGACCATTGCCTGCAGTTCAAATGAAACCAGCAAAAGGGCTTAGGATACGATAATGTACCTCCTCCTTTTAATCATACATATCAGTATCACCCTTTGACTAAAGAGTAGATTGCCAACGAACCATTCATGGTTTATGGCAAGCCATCTGGTTTTGTTTCAGGAGGATTCATTAATGTTGAAAGTACTAACATTTCTACTTCCCCTGCAGATCAATCCTTAGATCAGTCAAAGCACGAAGTTGAAGGATCTGTTTCTGATAACAAAATTGAGTCTGAACCTGATGTTTTTGTTTCCAATGAAAAACCTTTTGTTTCTAATGTTAAAAATGACAATGCTTTTTGTGATACTTCCGCATCTGCTCCTGCTGAATTAAACTTTTTTGAAGTGTTTGATGAATTATTTGATAATCCTGATGTTTGTGATGCTTTTAATGAAAACACACCAATCCCACAACTCACACCATCTGATGCACCCTCACTTATCTCCCAACTTGTTTCTTACAAATGTTCTTGTGGGAAAAGTAAGGGTGTCAGTAAAGAAAATAAATCTGAGAAAGGCAGTACCAGTTTTAATAATAATAAACAGATTTGTTTTAATTGTGGTATTGGTGGTCATATAGCTAGGAATTGTCAAAATAGGATATTTGTACATTATATGTCACCAAGAGGAGAGAACGAATCTAGAGGAAGGTCTTTAACTAGAAAATCCTCAAGAACTCGTTCTCGGGATGATGATTGGAAGGATGATCGAAGTAGAAAAAGGGCGGTTTTTCAAAAGAATAAAAGGGTTTTTCATAACTAAGTCCCAAACAGTTTGCCAAAACCGAACAAGGCTCCTCCAAGATCGGTTTCGTCAAAGAGCAGTTCTGGATCTTCAACCACTTCTGGTAGAACATCCAGATGCTCAATGCAAATTGATAAGAAACATATTTGAAAACTACCTGTGACTGTTAGGAAACCTAAATATCATTGGATGCCCAAATTAACTTCCAATCAATCATCAGCATCCTCTGAAAAGATTAGAAATGATGATTCAGAATTGAAGATTTTGAAAGATCAATCAGAGAAAGTGAAGGGCCAACCCAGGACAGTGATGACCTGGGTTCACAAATCTAAATGATCCCGCTCATGTTGCAGGGACAGTTGCGGAGGAATGTCGTCAGACCTTGGTACGTCGACAGCGGCTGCTCCCGGCATATGACAGGAGACATCTCCAACCTGAGCGACATTCAATCATTTAATGGGGGATATGTTTCCTTTGCGGGCGAAGAAGGTGGCAAGATCACTCAGAGAGGAACCGTAACAAATGGAGTGCTGAGTTTTGAGAACGTCAACTTTTCTCCCGAGTTAAAACACAGTTTGTTGAGTGTGTCTCAGATTTGTGACAAAGGTTACTCTACACATTTCACCGACAAAGAGTGCATGATTCTCAAGCCAGACATTGTCATCCCAGAAGAGTGGATTTTTGTCAAATCAAAGCGGGATGGAAATGCGTATATTATTGATATGAACAACAACATTCCTGAACAAGTCACTTGCCTCTTTTCGAAGGTCTCAGAACAGAACGCAATGCTGTGGCACCAAAGACTTGGTCATGCTAACACTAAGAACCTAAATCGTCTTGCAAAGAATGAGATGGTATGAGGCTTACCTGTCAGAGACTTTATAATTTTTGAGAAGTGTGTGTCATGTGCCCAGGGAAAACATCATAGAAAACCACACCTGTCTAAACAGGTTAACTCAATCAGTCAGGTGCTCCAGTTATTGCATATGGACTTATTTGGTCCGGTCAACGTCCTAAGCATCAACAGAAGTTCGTACTGTCTGGTTGTAATCGATGATTTCTCTCATTCTACGTGGGTCTTCTTCTTATCCAATAAAGCTAGGGTTGCTGATCTGATAAAGAAGTTCATTGTGATGATTGAGAACCAAACCAACAACCGGGTGAAGGCGCTTCGTACTGATAATGGAACAGAATTCAAGAATGCAGTTCTTGATCATTTTTGCGCAGAAAAGGGAATTGTGCGTCAATACAGCTCTGCTCACACGCCTCAACAAAATGGTGTTGCTGAGAGGAGAAATAGAACATTAAAAGACGCTGCAAGGACGATGCTGTGTGACTCCAAGTTACCTGTTTTCTTTTGGGCTGAGGTGATTAACACTTATTGCTACGTTTAGAATCGTGTTTTAATCAACAAAGCTCAGATGAAGACACCGTACGAGATTCTATATAGTCATAAGCCTTCCGTCAGTCTCTTTCGTGTATTTGGCTGCCCTTGCACCCTTCTTCACCTGGAGTCCAACCCGAAGTTCAATGCCAAAGCCGATGATTGTTATTTCGTAGGACATGCTGCACGCACTGCGTATAGGGTTTACAATAAGAAGACGAAGCAGATTGTAGAATCCTTCGACGTGCGCTGGTTGGAGGAGAATGAGACGGATGCTCGAGTGGGCCCTGATTGGTTATTTGATTACACATCGCTCTTCAAGTCCATTAATGTGTCTTCAGATGGTTCATCTGGGTCTTCCTCTGGTTTGAAGATTGTTTCTGACGACGAAGACGAAGAAGTTGTTTACAGACCTCCAACGGTATCCTCTTCACCACCTGAGGGGGAGTCATCTGCTCCACCTGAGGGGGAGTCATCTGTTCCACTTGGTAGTCCAGAGTCTCCAGTTCAAAATGATACTCCAGATGCTAATGCTACACCTCTTACCCCTGTTGAAAGAGATTTCATGTCTAGAGATGCTTCCGCTGTCACTCCAACTTTTATGGAACTACTCTTTCCTGAATAAATTGTTAATAAGTTTGTAGCAGATTCATCTAATGTGGAACAATCAGCAAATGATGGAGGTTTCAACATTCACAATCTTCCCGTTTCACTCAATGATATCAGCCAAGAGATACCTTCAAGAATTCAACGCGATCATCCGATCGAAAACATCATTGGTCAGCTGAGTGATGGAGTTAGAACCAGAAGTCAGAGTGGAGATGTCAATACATGTCTCTATTCTTGCTTTATATCTCAAATAGAGCCCAAGAATGTTGAAATGGCTTTGAATGAGCCCAGCTGGGTAGATGCTATGCATGAAGAGCTAAATCAATTTGAAAAGCTCAGGGTTTGGAAATTGGTTGAGTTACCAAAGGGAAAAAATTCTCTTGACACATGCTGGGTCTATCGAAACAAGCAGGATGATTCTAGCGTTATAGTGCGCAATAAAGCAAGATTGGTGGTTCGCGGGTTTCGACAAGTCGAGGGTCTTGATTATACTGAGGTTTATGCTCCAGTGGCTCGCTTGGAGGCTATTCATATCTTCCTTGCATATGCTTCCTACATGAACTTCACGGTTTACCAAATGGATGTCAAGACAGCCTTCTTGTGTGGCAAGGTGAAGGAAGAAATCTACGTTGATCAGCACTCTGGGTTCGTTAACTCGAAGTTTCCTAATCATGTCTACAAGTTGGACAAGGCGTTGTATGGGTTACATCAAGCTCCTCGAGCATGGTATGCGACTCTCACAAAGCACTTGCTCGATCATGGATACTCTCGTGGCACTATCAATCAAACTTTATTCATCAAGCATGTTGGTAATGATCAGATTCTAGTCCAGATCTATGTTGATGACATTATCTTTGGGTCTACCAGTCCACATGTATGCAAAGAGTTTGAAGGCGTTATGAAAAAGAGGTTTGAGATGAGTTCGTAGGGTGAAATGACCATGTTTCTGGGGCTTCAGGTCAAACAAAATTCAACCGGAATCCTGCTCCATCAAGCTAAGTATGTGGAGGATATTCTTGAGAAGTTCGGGTTTCAAGACGCAAAACCTGCATCGACGCCGATGGCCGAAAGACCTCTGCTGAATCCAGATACTGATGGCGAATCAGTAGATCAGACACACTACAGATCGATGATCGGATCGTTGATGTATCTTACTGCAAGCCGTCCAGACATCATGTTTGCAGTTTGTCAATGCGCACGTTATCAGGCTAATCCTAAACTTTCACATCTTATTGCTGTCAAAAGAATTTTTCGGTATATCAAAGGCAGCCCAAAATTGGGTCTTTGGTATCCGAAAAATTCCGAATTTGATTTATATGCTTTTGCTGACAGTAATTATGGAGGTTGTGAGCTTGACAGGAAATCTACATCAGGGGGTGTCAATTCCTTGGAGACAGGCTGGTGTCATGGCAATGCAAGAAATAGCATACCGTCTTAACCTCAACAGTAGAAGCGGAATACGTTGCTGCATCTGCTTGTTGCTCTCAAGTTATCTGGATCCAACATCAGCTGTTGGATTACGGTTTGAATTATCTAGAAACCCCCATCTACTGTGATAATGAGGCTGCGATTCAAATTGCTAAAAATCTTGTCCAACATTCTAAAACCAAGCACATTGATATCAAAATTCATTTTATCAGAGACTGTTATGAGTGTTCGCTCATCCGGCTGGAACAGGTTCCCTCTGCTAATAATGTGGCGGATCTGTTCACCAAGCCTTTTAACAAAGCTTGATTCGATGTGCTTGTGGGATTTTTGAAAATGATTCGTTTTGAGGATTAAATTTTTGTTTTAGGTTAGGTTTGTTTAAATTTGCGCATTTTAGTGATTTCATTCTCACCCATGCACAAATTTAGGGGGAGAAATAAACAAAAACCAAACAAAAAAAATTGAAAATTAAAAAAAAAATCCAAAAACATTAAAAAATCAGAAAATCAAAAATATGTTGTTAATAGTTTTGCCTGTAGGTGATGTGACGGGAAGTGATATTATCAAGTGATAATAGGCAATCTGAATCTGCGTAACGTACCAAAACTAAATCGTCTACGCTCGGTGATTCGATGCGCTGGTAGGCACGAAAGATTCTAAATGGACTTGACTAGGCAGAGTTGAACTTAAGGAATTCAAAGACTTGACAAATCTTGACCTAGTTAAATCCGTTTAGCCTGACAATACGACGCTCGGATAGGTTGAGCAGGGAGATATACATGGGAATCTACTGGTCACATTAAAAGAACTCGTATCTAGAACTGTGGATTAACTTTTCCTCGATGTGCGGATTCTGTCCTTAATTCCGGTATTGATGGGGTGACTGGGGAATTCCGATAAATTAGGTCTGTAGAAGATTATTTTCTTTCTTTCTGTCTGTTAGTCATATGTTGCCTCCTCTGTGTGATCGAGAGATCCGACCTGGACAGTAACATATGCAACTCTATCTCTCTGCATCTTCTATCTATGCAATTCTTTCTATCTGTTAGTCATATACTGTCTCCTTTGCGTGACTTTCAATCCGACCTACTACACAGTATATGCATCATTCTTCTTCTCAATCCCTCTAAAACTTCAGTTAGTCATATGTTTCACCCTCTGCGTGATTGGAAGAGATCCGACCTGGGTGTATAACATATGCATTCTAAATCTATCTTCTCTCTTAATAATTGTCTTCTCACCCGATGTAAGGAGTATTCTGGAAGTCCTTGATTACTGGAGCATATCAGGAAGCGGTAAACATGTTCTAGTACAATCAAAATTGAACTCTTACAGATTGTCTGTAGATTTCGCTGCTCAATTTAGGTGGACAACCATATCCCTGGTCGTCGTCAGCTAAATGGTCCCTAGGAAATTTATCTAAGAATATAGGAGCTAAATGTCTTGTCTTTCTTAGCTTGTCCAAATTTATCACAAATTTTTCGTGTTTAAGTGGATCACAATAACGGCGATCGACCAGACATAGACATGAAGGTAAGGGTACCGACAAGTGGATTACGGTTGTCTAACAACTTTGATCCCAGTGTCACAAAATAATATTCAGTGTTTGTTGAGATAAGTCTAGTCTTCTTTTAATTTTAATTTTATTTTTATTTTTATTTTTATTTTTATTTTATTTTTATAATTGTCAAAATTTTAAATTTTAAATTTTAAATTTTAGAAATTATTTTATTTTTATTTTTATTTTATTTTTTAGTTTATGTTAATTTTAGTTTTAATTTTTAATCCTCAAAAGGTTTTATTTTTCAAATTTTTTTTGGGATTTGGACTGCATTTTACACTGTGTGGATAAAAGCTAAAATTCAAACAAGGTATAAAAGGAGGAGCTTACAGCCGAAATCATCTCCACTCCTCATTTTCAAGATTCCGGCCGTAAACCCCTTGATTTCTCTCTCTCCTCTCGAAAAAAATTTCTTAGTTTTTGTGAAATTGCTTGTTGCATCTCGAAAGTATGCAAAAACCGACCATGGATATGTGTTTATTTCAACAAATCGACGGATTTTGGGGCTTTAATCGAAGAAAATCGTTTTTCGGAGCTTACGGCCAAGGAGCTTACGGCCATAAACTCCGTTTCCGGCCATGAGCTTACGGCCATGGGTTTACGGCCATAAACCCTAATTTGACCGTAAACTCCATTTGGTCAAAATTATTTTTCGGGCCAAAATTAAATTGATTAAATAAGAAAAACTTAAATCTTAATTGTTCAAATATCTTTGTTTTATTACGTGGCCAGTTTTAGTACATATCAAATGGCAAACTTGAAGTTCGCTGACATGCACAATTTGGCTATCATACTGGCGGATCCTCCTGTTAAACATGGAGAGTTCAAGTCGATGATCCATAGGCTGAGGGAATGCTGTTTGGCTTCTGCTATCACGGTAAATCCTGTCGTTTATCAGAACATCATCAGGGAATTCTGGAAGACTGCCAAGATAAAAAGAGATAATGATGGAGCAGTTACTGTTGAAGCAGTCGTGAAGGGATGCAAGATTGAGATAACTGAACAATTCATCAGAGAAGCTTTGCTAATTGATGATCAACCTGATTTTCCTACTGAGATTGGGATCGAAGACGTCCAAAAGATTCTTAAAAAGATGGGTTATGAAGGCATCTTTCCTCCTACCGTGAAGAAACTTTTGCCACCGTACTGGAGATTTCTGGCTCATGTCTTTGTGAGCTGCATTTCTGGCAGAAGGTCTGGTGCTGACGAGATCTCACTAAGGAATATGGGAGCCATTGCCTCACTTGCTGCAGGGATAGACTTCAATTTCTCGAAGTTTATCTTAGACGAATTCGTGGTGAACATCAACGCAATAGCCCGGGATACTTTCTTAATGTATCCTAGATTCATCCAAATGTTCATTGACATACAATTTCCCGAGATGGTCAAGGAGGGAGACACCTTAGACATGAAGTCTCTAGATCCACATACTGTTGGGCTAATCAAGAAGAATCGCAAGGGAAAGGTTGTATTCTAAGGAAAGTATCCGTTTGTGAAGTTTGGAAAATTTGCTGAGTTGAACGAAGCATCCGAGTCTCATGGATCTTCTGACAAGTTATCTTCTGAGCCTACGTCTTCAGAGAGGGTGATTTCAGAAGATGACGTTATCACGGTGTCAGATCACGATGAAGAAGAAGATACAACAGTTCCTAATACAGTTGTGGCTGAGGAACATGATCTGACATCAGTACGTGTTCAAAGTAACTACGGTGAAGGTACCATGGAGCATGAAACAGAAGTCGTGGAAGGTGAAACGGCTTGTTTGAAGATGTCAATCTGACTGGTTTTGACAAGGATAATATTAATGTTCTCTTGAAAGCAGTGCAAACCTGTTGTCAGATGAGAACCTCGACATATTTTTTGACAATATCCATGATGTTGCTCATCCAGCAACGGAGATATGGGAAACGGAAGATGTTCTCGAATCAACGCCTCCTACTAACAAACAAGTGGTTGACACATCAACTCCTATGGAGACAGTGTCAGGGATTCCTCCCCTTGATATTGTTTCTCCTATCACAGAACCACTTCAGAGCGATCATACAACAACCCAGACCTCTCAACCTCTTCTAAAAAGAAGAAGACGTGATCCCCGTAAGGGAATTCTTGTTTCTGATATACTTCAAGGCCTACCAACACAACCATCAACCGTTACTCCTATTGTTTCATCAGGACCTATCAATGAAGGACCTAGCACCACCTATGAAGCTGGTGGTTCTTCAACTCCCGCTGGATTCTCTCCTCCCAGGCCTGATCATGACGTTGCCTTTGTGAGGCTTGCCATGCATTTGGCTCAAGAACAAAGCTCAATGCCTTCCTCCCGAGCCAAGGGAATTTCTATTGGAGAAGGTCACTCAGGAGGAGATAATCCCACACTTCTTGATCTTCAAAAGGAAATAAATGTGCTTAATCAGAAGAATATTGAGCTTGACATTCAGGTGGCTGGTCTTTTAACTGAAAACTCCAAGCTCAAGATTCAAGTTGCTGATCTTGAAGTATACAAGGTGTTAAAGACAAAGCAAATTACTGATCTTCAGACTCATTTCGGTCTTCTCACTGCAAGTTACTACGACTTGAAGAAGAACTTGGAAGACGAACTTGGAGATAAGTTCAAATCGTCCGTTGATGACCCTATAATTTATATCCCTAATCAAGATGCCCCCGTTGTTCCAGCATCTGCTCAAACTCCTCGAGTTGTGGATCGATTTGATAAGGAACCAGCTCAAGCTCCAAATTTGGTAGCTCTGAATCGTGCCAAATTGGCCAAAGCAGCTGAGAAAGGTCAACTTTTGTTTAAAAGGAGCTCGGATCAAAATGCTCCTGGGGATCAACCTAACATCACTGTTACAGATCTTTGAGAGAAACATTTTAGAGATGTATATGGTGATAGGTCAGGGATTGTCTCATGGGGCTTTCACGACACTTTAAATATGTGGATCGTAAGACGGAAAAGTGGCAACACAGAACTATATAAAGATGCTCATGATTTTCAGTCCTGGACCAGGGTTGATCTTTCAGAATTATCGAAAGCTCGTTTTGCAAATCCTTCACAAAATCCCAAGGCAACACAATTCAAGCATTTTTTGGAAGATCAAGTGGTAAAGGGTTTTCCTTCATTGATGACTGCAGAGTCGATTATTAAAGTATACCCAAGTGTACTTGATCCCAAAACCAATCGTCCTGTTCGATCTGTGATGTGGCCTGCTACCAATCAAGTGAAACAAATTCCTGTACTTCAGAATCATCCATATGGATCTTTAAAGTCCATGCATTACTCTGTGTTTGATGAAACTACAGCCTCTGCTGTCATAAAGCTTGAAAATGGATGCATTCGTTTATATGACAAAAGAGATTTGCTTCAGTTTGGGAAATCGGATATTCATTAGCTGAACCTTCATCAGATCAAGGTTGCAGAAGATATTTTTGAGCCAGCTGCCAAAGAATATACGTCTATGGTTGCCGATATCATTAACAAAAAGATGTGGAACGGGGCAATGGGGAAGTCAAACGTGATGGTGATCGACTAATATTGAGTCCAAGCTAGCACCAAACCAAGGGGGAGATTGAAGGGTCCAGTTAGTGGTTTGGTCTAGGCTTTCTATTTTAATAGTTCTTTTGAGTCTATATGATGTAATAATAGGTTATTTTGGTGTTTACGGCTTTGTAGTGTGTTTACGGCCGTAAACCCTTTTTCCGGCCCAAGTCTCCTATAAATAGAGGTTGTGTAGGTCGTTATCAGTTGTTGATCCTAGAGAGTTCACGGTCGTTGTAAACAAGTTGTACCCGAGGTTTTTAGTTATAAAGCGTGTGCAAGCTTGTTTCTATTTTACTTCTACTCCAATTCTTGTTCTATTTGATTGCTTGATTGTTTGTTGGGTCAAAATTTTGGTTTATACTTTGCTTTTCTAGTTGATTGTATCTCTTGTTTTTGGTATATTTTGGTTTATGTGAATCTCTTGTATCTGGATCTACATTCTTATCAATTCATACAAAGATTCATCATCTTCTTCTTCTCCTTCTCTTCTATTTTGATCTGGAATCATCCGTTTGATTGGGATTCCGCACCATCAAACGGATCTGATTGATACACAAGCAGATTGGGGACTTACAATTGGTATCAGAGCTTGGATTGTATCAATCATTTTTGTCAGATCTGGAGCTTATTTGATCTTATTTTTGAAGGATTCCTGCATTTTTGGATAGATCTCTGAAAATTAGGGGGGGGGGTTTGTTCTTCGTGTTTTTCATAAAAACGGGTTTTTAATAGAGTTTTGGAGCAAAAAGGGCAAAAACGCTATTTTTGGTCGTAACCAGCGAAGGAGTGGCGACGTGTACGGCCAGCAGCAAGGGTTTCCGAGGAGTTTACGGCCCGGAGAGTTTATGGCCGGAGTTTGCGGTCCAAGATTACGGCCCTCGGAGTTTACGACTTGCACGTGTACGGCTCGGTTTGCGGCTAGCCTCGCACGTGTACGACTCGGAGTTTCCGGTTCGCTTCGTGTTCTCGGCCAGCAGACGTCCTCGTATTTCGTCCTCGCTTCGCAGCTATCTTTGCAAGCAGCATCCTCGCACGCGCTTCACAAAAAATTGGAAACGCTTTGGAGTTGTCGGGGATCGAACCCGGGTCCCCAGGTTCATCAACAAGGCGCCTTACCAATTGATCTAGCTTGCTAGATGCTACAAGCCTTCGAAATTTAAATGAAATATTAATCTTTCGCTGCCCTTATTTCGCATTTTTTACACTTTTAACCCAAAAATTCAATTTCTTTCATTTTTAAATTACATTTTCAACCAAAAAATTTAGTTTTTAAATTTTGACTTTTAATTTTGACTTTTGACCTTAAATTTTGTCTTTGACTTTCAAGTTTGACCTTTGACTTTAAACTTCGAATTTTTCGTTTAAGTTTTAAATTTTCAAATTTAGCTTTTCGTCTGACTTTTAAGTTTGACTTTTGAGTTTGACTTTTAAGTTTGACTCTTTAAATTTGATTTTTAATGGCTTTTGAGGTCTACGAGGGACATGAAGACATGAAAGAGAGTCGTCAGGATATGTTAAGACAAAATTTCAACATGATCAATTATATCCCTGGAGAAACCCTGGAAGCTCAGTTGCAGCGATTTACTACACATACTACTGAGATGAATATAGTTGGGATCTTCTTGACTAAATCTGAGATAAACAAAAAGCTGCTGAATGCACTTCCGAAGTCATGGGATATGAACGTGGTTGTCATCAAGAAGACAAAAGATCTCAATCGTCTTAGTCTTGCTGCTGTAACTGAAGAACTTGACGCTTTGAAGTGTGGAAAAACAATGAGTTCCGAAAACATCCCGGTCAATGAAGTTTCATGTACTCCATCTTGTGAAGATACAATTTAAATTCTTCGTGAACATAATGCTTTGCTAAAAAGGGAAGTACGGGACCTAAAATATGAAGGATATCAACTTAGGAAAGGACAGAAACCCCTGAAGGCTGAATTAGAAGCAAAAACCAAAGACTTTAGGAAGCTTCAAGAAGACTATAGTAATAAATGTGAAAATTATGACTATGTTAAGAGACAACTTGCTGAATTAACTGTTGAGCTTGACACATTAAAAAGCAAATTTGAAACTGCAGATTTTGATTTTAGAAAATTTGATGTGTCAAGCGAAGTAGTTGCGAACATGATAGACCATTGCATGCAATTTAAATATATCCAACAAAAGGGTTTAGGATACGATAAAGCGCCTCCTCCTTTCAATCATAATTATCAGTATCACCCTTTATCCAAAGAGGAGATTGCCAACGAACCATTCATGGTTTATGGCAAACCAGCTGGTTTTGTTTCAGGAGGTATTCCGGTTGAAAATTCTAATGCTTCTACTTCACGTGTGCAGGTAAAGTAGCAGAAGATGAGAACAAGGAGAAAACCATTCAACAAACCAACATCTCCTTGAGCTCTGAATCTGTTGCTTCGAACTCAGCTGCTTCTGATCAACCTGCTGTTGAGAAATACAGGCCATCAATTCCAATGAAACAGAGTGCCTGTTGTAATTGTGCTTGTGGGAAAAATAAGAGACAAGGCAAGGATACGCCACCAGGGGCAGGAAGAAACAACTTCACAGTGAAGAAAAATACATGTTTTCACTATGGAACACCTGGACACATTGCCAGAAATTATCCTAATCGCGCATACGTTCCCTACTATGCACAAGGGTGGCAGAACGCGCCAAGAGGGAGATACTCCAAAAGAAACCCCTCAAGGTCACGTTCAGACACTGGTGACTGGAACGCATAGAAGGCCAAGAATCAAACCCACAAGGCCAAGAATCTGAATCCCAAGGGCAAGAAGGGAATGTCGGCCAAGAAGCCCAATCCAAGAGATGCTCCAGTGAAACAAAGACCGGTTAGGTCAAAGTCATCTCAATGGCCGACATCAAGATCAAAAGCAAGTACTGAGCCACCCATCAGATCGAAAAAGAAATGGGTTAAACCCAACTACAAATGGGTTCCAAAGGCTCACTCTCCCAAATCTTCTAACGATTCTAATATTTATTCATCTTCTGTTTGTGATAAACAGGATATGTCATGGGAGAGAGTACCGTGCAAGGATGAAAAAGGTCAACCCAGTTTCAAAATGGACTGGGTTCCAAAGACCAACTAATCCCGCTCTGTGTCGGAGCAGCTATGGAGGCATATCATCAGACTTCGGTTTGTTGGTAGTGGCTGTTCCAGGCACATGATAGGGGACATCTCTCAACTGTACAACATTCATAACTTTGTTTGGCAGTATGTGTCATTTGCGGGAAAGGAAGAAAAGAAGGGATCACACATGGGGTTAGTGCTTAATGACATGAAGAATTTTCGGATCTGTTCTGAGATTATGTGTGCTGTTCTCAGACCTTCTGGATGCAAATTCAATCGATGAATTACGGTTTGCGTTTTGCTCTCTATACTCCTGAGTTTATCTTAAACTGATTCTTTTCAAAGAAAATTTTTCATTTTCTTATAGTTTTTCGTTCGTAGGCATTATTTGGGAAGTGATATGAAGTCTAGTGCTAAAGGGCAATATGCAATTCATGTAATGCACTAAAGCCGAATTGTCTAGACTCTGTATTCAATGTGCTGGTAGGCACAAAGGATTCAAATGGACTAGACATTGATTGACCATGAAAGGACTAGACAATATAGACTTAGATAGTTTCATTTGGACTGACCATACGACGCTCGGGTAGATTGAGCAGTGAGATAAACATGGGAACCTGCGAGATACACTAAAAGTTAATTATCTAGAACTGTGGCTTAA
Organism: Lactuca virosa; assembly: GCF_052849685.1. Classification (NCBI taxonomy): domain Eukaryota; kingdom Viridiplantae; phylum Streptophyta; class Magnoliopsida; order Asterales; family Asteraceae; genus Lactuca; species Lactuca virosa. The sequence continues at coordinate 333,831,520 of NC_136433.1, forward strand.
CTCCTCCTTGATGTATGGACTCATGTCCTTAATTCCGGTATTGATAGGGCAACTGGGGGGGTTCTGATAAAGTAGGTCTGTAGGAAATCATTTTCTTGCTTTCTATCTGTCAGTCATATGTTGCTTCCTTTGCGTGATTGGAACATATCCGACCTGGATTGCAACATATGCAACTCTAATTCTATGCACCTCCTTATCTATGAAATTCTTTCTATCTGTTAGCCATATGTTGTCCCCTCTGCGTGATCGGAAGATCCGATCTGGGACACACCATATGCAACATTCTACCTCTCAATCCCCCTATCTCTGTTAGTCATATGTTGTTCCCTCTGTATGATTGGAAGACATCCGACCTGGGATATAACATATGCACTTCTATATCTGATTTCTTTCTTAATGATTGAATACTCACCTAAAGTAAGGAGTTCTTAGGAAGTTCTTGATTACCGGGGTATATCGGGAAGTGGGAAACACGTTCTAGTACATCTAAAATTGAACTATTTAGAGGTTGTCTGTAGATCTTGCTGCTTAATTTAAGTGGACAACAATATCATTGGTCGTCGTCAGCTAAATGTCCATTTAGGAATATATATATATATATCACAATGTCTTGTTACTTATAATCTGTCCAAATTCTCAACATCCTTTGTGTTTAAGTGGACCACAATACCGGTGATTGACCAGATCTAGACATGCAGGCGTGTGCTGATAAACGATATTGGATTGCTTGACAACTTTGATCCTAAATATTTTTGTTTTTGTTAAATTTGTTCATAGTTTTCCTCTATGCACAAATTTAGGGGGAGAATTAAAAAAATTCAAAAATCAAACAAAAATCAGAAAATTAAAAATCCAAAAATAGTATTATTTCTGTTTTTATTTCTTGTTCAGAAAAATAAAAAATCCAAAAATATTTTTGTTTCTGTTTTTATTTTTCCAGAAAATATGAAAAATCCAAAAATATTGTGTGCTAAGTTTTCTTTTAGTTTTTTTTGTTTTGTCTTGAAAAGTGAATTCAGATGTAGATGAGACTCATGGAGACTGAATCGAAAATTTCTGAGCCAAGGCTTCATCCGTGAGCATCGAAGAATTCTCATTCGAAGGAGCAAGAAATGAATCTGTAATTGAAGATTATGTGACAAGATTGCATTGAAGATTATGTCGAAAATTTCAACATTCAATCCTTCAACCCCATAAGCAAGGTCAAGCTATAATTGAAGATTATGTGACAAGATTGCATTGAAGCCTCCTCAATCAGTCTGCTGCTATCTATGAACCTGCTGAAGTGATCCAGAAGATTTGTTCTCTCTAATATTCTCTCTGAAGATTCTCAAACTGAAAGCGCTATCTTTCAGAATCTTTTCAAGAAGCCTCCTCACCCAATGTGCGTTCAATGTCAAATTCTGAAGAAAATCCCAACTGCTCAAGATGAATTCATTCATTGAAGATTCATCAAGTTCATCTTGAAGTTGTGAAGAATTTGAAGATTAATGTTGAAGCCAAGCTCCCAATGAAGATTAACAAGAAAATCCAGCTACTTTTTAGGGGGCCTTGTTGGGTCAAATAGAAAAGAAAGCTATAAACCAAGGGGGAGATTGTTGGGTCAAAATTTTTGTTTATACTTTGCTTTTCAAGTTGATTGTATTTTTCTGTAATGTTTTATGAGTTTACGGTCAAGTTTACGGCCAGGTGGGTGTTTACGGCCGTAAACCCATTTACGGCCCATGTTTCTCATGTATATATATAGGGTGAGGGGTGTGAGGAAGGAACGAAATAGAAGAGAGTTGAAGGGAGCTTAAGTGTGTGTATTCTAAGGTGAGAGAGAAACTAGAGAGAAGTTTTGTGTATGTGAATCTCTTGTACCTGGATCTACAGTCTTATCAATTCATACAAAGATTCATCATCTTCTTCTCCTTCTCTTCTATTTTGATTTGGCATCATCCGTTAGATTGGGATTCCGCACCATCAAACGGATCTGATTGATATACAAGCAGATTGGGGACTTACAATTGGTATCAGAGCTTGGATTGTATCAATCATTTTTGTCAGATCTGGAGCTTATTTGATCTTATTTTTGAAGGATTCCTGCGTTTTTGGATAGATCTCTGAAAATTAGGGGGGGGGGGTTGTTCTTCGTGTTTTTCATAAAAACGGGTTTTTGATCGAGTTTTGGAGCAAAAAGGGGCAAAAACACTATTTTTGGTCGTAACGAGAGAAGGAGTGGCGGCGTGTACGGCCAGCAGCTAGGGTTTCCGAGGAGTTTACGGCCCGGAGAGTTTACGGCCGGAGTTTGCGGTCCGATATTACGGCCCTCGGAGTTTACGGCTCGCACGTGTACGGCTCGGTTTGCGGGCAGCCTCGCACGTGTACGGCTCGGAGTCTCAGCCAGCAGACACCGTCGCATCTCGTCCTCGCTTCGCAGCTGTCTTCGCAAGCAGCATCCTCGCACGCGCTTCACAAAAATTGGAAACGCTTTGGAGTTGCCGGGGATCAAACCCGGGTCCCCAGGTTCATCAGCAAGGCGCCTTACCAGTTGATCTAGCTTGCTAGATGCTACAAGCCTTCGAAATTTAAATGAAATATTAATCTTTCGCTGCCCTTATTTCGCATTTTTACACTTTTAACCCCAAAATTCAATTTCTTTCATTTTTAAATTACATTTTCAACCAAAAAATTTAGTTTTTAATTTTTGACTTTTAATTTTGACTTTTGACCTTAAATTTTGTCTTTGACTTTCAAGTTTGACCTTTGACTTTAAACTTTGACTTTTTCGTTTAAATTTTAAATTTTCAAATTTAGCTTTTCGGTCTGACTTTTAAGTTTGACTTTTTGAGTTTGACTTTTAAGTTTAACTCTTTAAATTTGATTTTTAATGGCTTTTAAGGTCTACGAGGGACATGAAGACATGAAAGAGAGTCGTCAGGATATGTTAAGACAAAATTTCAACATGTTCAATTATATCCCTGGAGAAACCCTGGAAGCTCAGTTGCAGCGATTTACTACACATACTACTGAGATGAATATAGGTGGGATCTTCTTGACTAAATCTGAGATAAACAAAAAGCTGCTGAATGCACTTCCGAAGTCATGGGATATGAACGTGGTTGTCATCAAGAAGACAAAAGATCTCAATCGTCTTAGTCTTGTTGCCGTAATTGAAGAACTTGACGCTTTGAAGTGTGGAAAAACAATGAGTTTCGCAAACATCTCTGTCAATGAAGTTTCATGCTCTCAATCATGTGAAGCTACGATTAAACTTCTTCGTGAACATAATGATTTGTTAAAAAGGGAAGTCGATGACCTAAAATATGAAGGATATCAACTTAGGAAAAGACAGAAACCCCTAAAGGCTGAATTAGAAGCAAAAACCAAAGACTTTAGGAGGCTTCAAGAAGATTATAGCAACAAATGTGAAAATTATGACTATGTTAAGAGACAACTTGTTGAATTAACTGCTGAGCTTGACACATTAAAAAGCAAATTTGAAACTGCAGATTTTGATTTTAGAAAATTTGATGTGTCAAGCGAAGTAGTTGCGAACATGATAGACCATTGTTTGCAATTTAAAAATAACCAACAAAAGGGTCTAGGTTATGAGAGTGACCCTCCCCCTTTCAATCATAACTACTCTTATACCCCTCTGACTAAGGAAGAAATTGAAAATGAAGCACATCTTCAGTATGGCCAACCCCCTGTTCCAGCTTCAGTTACGACTGAACAATCATGACCAACTGAGGGTGTTGAGATGAAAGATACTAATGTTTCTACTTCATGTGCAGGTAAAGTAGCAGAAGATGAGAACAAGGAGAACACTACTGAACAAACCAACATCTCCTTGAGCTTTGAATCTGTTGCTTCGAACTCAGTTGCTTCTGATCAACCTGCTGTTGATAAATACAGGCCACCAATTCCAGTGAAACAGAGTGCCTGTTGTAATTGTGCATGTGGTAACAACCAACGACAAGGAAAAGATACGCCACAAGGGGCAGGAAGAAACAACTTCACAGTGAAGAAAAAGACATGTTTTCACTGTGGAACACCTGGACACATTGCCAGAAATTCTCCTAATCACGCATACGTTCCCTACTATACACAAGGCTGGCAGAACGCACCAAGAGGGAGATACTTCAAAAGAAACCCCTCAAGGTCACGTTCAGACCATGGTGACTGGAACGCGCAGAAGGCCAGGAATCCAAATCCCAAAGGCAAGAAGGGAATGCCAGCCAAGAAGTCCAATCCAAGAGATGCTCATGTGAAGCGAAGACCGGTTAGGTCAAAATCATCTCGGAAGCCGACTTCGAGTTCAAAATCAAGTGCCGAGGCACCCATTGGATCGAAAAAGAAATGGGTCAAACCCAACTACAATTGGGTTCCGAAATCTCAATCTCCCAAATCAACTAATGACTCTAATATTTCTACATCTTCTGTATGTGACAAACAGGACATGTCGTGGGAGAATATATCTTGCGTAGATGACAAAGGTCGACCCAGTTTCAAAATGGACTGGGTTCCAAAGACCAACTGATCCCGCTCTGTGTCGGAGTAGCTATGGAGGCATATCATCATACTTCGGTTTGTTGGTAGTGGCTGTTCCAGGCACATGATAGGGGACATCTCTCAACTGTACAACATTCAGACCTTTGTTTGAGAGTATGTGTCCTTTTGCGGGAAAGGAGGAAAGGAAGAGATCACAAACGGGGTTAGTGCTTAATGACATGAAGAATTTTCGGATCTGTTCTGAGATTATGTGTGTTGTTCTCAGACCTTCTGGATGCAAATTCAATCGGTGACTTACGGTTTGAGTTTTTTTTCTCTATACTCCCGAGTTTATCTTACATTGATTCATTTCAAAGACAATTTTCTTTAATTTCCTTATATTTCTTTCTTTAGTAGGTTGTTTTTGGATGTGATATGAAGTCTAGTTCTAAAGGGCAATATGCAATTCGTGTAATGCACTAAAGCCGAATTGTCTAGACTCTGTATTCAATGTGCTGGTAGGCACAAAGGATTCAAAAGGACTAGATATTGATTGACCATGAAAGGACTAGACAATATAGACCTAGATAGTTTCATTTGGACTGACCATACGACGCTCGGGTAGGTTGAGTAGTGAAATAAACATGGGAACCTGCGAGATACACTAAAAGTTAATTATCTAGAACTGTGGCTCAACATTTCCTTGATGTATGGACTCATGTCCTTAATTCCGGTATTGACAGGGCAACTGGGGGGTTCTGATAAAGTAGGTCTGTAGGAAATTATTTTCTTGCTTTCTATCTGTCAGTCATATGTTGATTCCTTTGCGTGATTGGAACATATCTGACCTGGATTGCAACATATGCAACTCTAATTCTACGCACCTCCTTATCTTTGAAATTCTTTCTATCTGTTATCCATATGATGTCCCCTCTGCGTGATCGGAAGATCCGACCTGGGACACATCATATGCACTCTACTATCTCTCTAAACCCCTATCTATGTTAGTCATATGGTGTTCCTTCTGTGTGATTGGAAGACATCCGACCTGGGATACAACATATGCACTTCTATATCTGACTTCTTTCTTAATGATTGAATACTCACCTAAAGTAAGGAGTTCTTTGGAAGTTCTTGATTACTTGGGTATATCAGGAAGTGGGAATCATGTTCTAGTACATCTAAAATTGAACCATTTAATATGTTGTCTGTAGATCTTGCTGCTTAATTTAAGTGGACAACAATATCCTTGGTCGTTGTCAGCTAAATGTCCATTTAGGAATATATATCACAATGACTTGTCACCTATAATATGTCTAAATTGTCAACATCCTTTGTGTTTAAGTGGACCACAATACCGGTGATTGACCAGATCTAGACATGCAAGCGTGTGCTGATAAACGATATTGGATTGCTTGACAACTTTGATCCCAAATATTTTTGTTTTTGTTAAATTTGTTCATAGTTATCCTCTATGCACAAATTTAGGGGGAGAATTAAAAAAAGATTCAAGTTAAAAAAAAAAAAAAAAAAAAAATTTAAAAATTAAAAATTAAAACTTAAAAAAAAATCCAAAAATATTTTTATTTCTGTTTTATTTCTTGTTCAGAAAAATCAAAAAAAATCCAAAAATGTTTTCTTTTAGTTTTGTTTTGTCTTGAAAAGTGAATTCAGGTGTAGATGAGACTCATGGAGACTGTATCGAGAATTTCTGAGCCAAGGCTTCATCCGTGATCATCGAAGAATTCTCATTCGAATGAGCAAGAAATGAAGATTATTCTTTCAACATTCAATATTTCAACCCTAGTATCAAGGTCAAGCAATTGAAGATTATGTGACGGATTGCATTGAAGCCTCCTCAATCAATTTGCTGCTATCTTGTACCTGCTGAAGTGATCCAGAAGATTAGATTTCTCTGTTGTTCTCTTTGAGGATTCTCAAGCTGAAAGCGCTATCTTTCAAGAATCAGTACATCAAGCCTCCTCACCCGACGAGCGTTCAACGTCAAATTTTGAAGAAATTCCCAACTGCTCGAGATGAAGTCATTTATTGAAGATTCATATGTTCATCTTGAAGTTGTAAAAAAATTGAAGATTAATGCTGAAGCCAAGCTCTCGATGAAGATTGACAAGAAAAGCCAGCTACTTTTTAGGGGCAGCTTGTTGGGTCAATTAAGAAAAGAAAGCTATAAACCAAGGGGGGTATTGTTGGGTCAAAATTATGGTTTATACTTTGCTTTTCTAGGCAACTGTATTTTTCTGTAATGTTTTATGAGTTTACGGTCAGGTTTATGGCCAGGGAGGTGTTTACGGCCGTAAACCCATTTACGACCCATGTTTCTCGTGTATATATATAGGGTGAGGGGTGTGAGGAAGGAACGAAATAGTAGAGAGTTGAAGGGAGCTTAAGTGTGTGTATTCTAAGGTGAGAGAGAAACTGGAGAGAAGTTTTGTGTATGTGAATCTCTTGTATCTGGATCTACATTCTTATCCATTCATACAAAGATTCATCATCTTCTTCTTCTCCTTCTCTTCTATTTTGATCTAGCATCATCCGTTTGATTGGGATTCCGCACCATCAAACGGATCTGATTGATACACAAGCAGATTGGGGACTTACACACGGGTTTATGGAAGAAAATGGGGGAGTTTCTTGAAGGTTTGAAAATGGAGTAGAGTTTGAATGTTCTTTGATGAGGGATAATGGACTTAGGCCGTGAATATGAAGAGAGAAAGAGATGAAGGGATGTGAAGTGAGATGTGATGTGTATAGAAACATGAGACATCCATAGATTTATGTTGTTTAATTTACATGGAAGTCTATTAGATAATTATGAGGTGGCACTCTTCTAGTTATCCTTTTTTTTGAAGACATAAATGGGCCGAGAATGAGGGAAGGGAAAAGAGAAGGAAAAGAAAAGGTTGGGCCCTTACTGAACATTCTCGAGATCATAGGCCCATCATGGATGTTTTCGGCCCATTGGGCCCTTCTTATGGGTTTACGGCCTAAATCTATGTTGTTGAAGAGTTTTCGGCCCAATTAGGACCCATGAAAATGAAGTGTATCATTTTAGGCCCAATAAGGTCCATGAAAATGATATGAGACATTCTAGGCTCAATATGGCCCAAATGCTATAGTTTATTAAATGTGGGTCCAATTAGAGCCCAAATAGGGCTCCTAGGCCCAAAGTGGTGAAGTTGGAGATTTATTGGTCCATTAGACCCAATAAGATAATCCTAGTCCATAATGAACTTGAGCCGGGTTTTTTAGGGTTTCCAACCCTTATTTGAACATATGAGATGTATTTGAACGAGAATAGAGTATAGTATTCACTTAGAGTACCAGTTATTATACTAGTTGAATGATTATATGAGAGTAGAATTTCCTAGCAAAAATGCTAGTTGTGACATCATCCCCCCGTTAGAGGGAATTTCGTCCCGAAATTCTTTCGAAATGTAGGATCATGAACGAAGGAATAAGTGAGGGTACTTCTGCTTCATCTGATCTTCGCGTTCCCATGTGAATTTCGGTCCACGCTTTCTGTTCCATCGAACCTTCACAATTGGAATACGACTTTGCTTCGTACTCTTCACTTATCTATTTATGATTTTGACTGGTTCTTCGATGAACAGGAGATTCTTGTTTATCTCGATCTCTTCTAAAGTAATGATAAGAGTTTTTGCCCGATAGGCACTTTTTTAGATTCGAGACGCTAAACACGGGGTGTACGTCGCTGACTTCGGCAGGTAGCTGCAGCCTATAAGCCATTGGACCAATTCGGGAAAGAATCTCGAACGCTCCGATGTACTGCGGATTTAGTTCTTCCCCGTTTTCCAAAATGGATCATTCCTTTCCAGGGAGAGACCTTTAATAGCACTTGATCTACTATTTGGATTTTCAGAGGCATTCATCGTTTATTAGCATAACTCTTTTGTCGGTCACATAATGCTTGGAGTCTTGCCTTAATTTGGATAATTTTCTCCGTCGTTTCTCGAATAATTTCTGGTTTTCCACATAAATCTTGGAACAAGTGACGCACTTATCCACATAAGTGGCAAATTTCTAACTTCATGTTCAGCTTCCAATAATATCGTTTGTTGTCCAGGTATGCTTTATTGGAACCTAGATGGACAGGCTATCGCGTTTTATAGGCTTTGTTCATGACTATGTCCCCGAATCCTCCAAATCTTGGGGGTCCAGAGCCATCTTATGTAGTAATAAGCTTCATCTTTTTGGCTTCGAGGGTTCTATCCATCCATGCACTGCTTCCTCCGTGATATTCTCCGGCTCTGATGCTTTCAAGGCCGGTCGTAGATGTTGACAGTGTTTTGTTCTTGCTTCGCGAGCAGATGAGTATGTTATCGATGAAAACAATTAAAAAGGCTGACGAAGAATGGTTGGGAGAACTCGGTTCGTAGGGTCCATGAATACCATGGGGGCATTCGTTAGACCGAAGGGTATCACAACGAATTTGAAATGGTCGTGACAAGTTCGGAAAGCAGTTTTTTTTTTTGGAATGTCCTCTTCTCAGACTCGGAGCTGGTGGTAACCGGATCTTAGATCTATTTTGGAGAAGCAACAAGGTCCTTGAAGCTGGTTAAGTAGGTCGTCAATCCGAGGAAGTGGGTATCGGTTTTTGATAGGGAGCTTATTCAATTCCCAAAAATCGTTGCACACTCTGAATGATCCGTCTTCTTGATGAACAAGATCGGAGCTCCCCAGGATGAGAAGCTTGGTCCGATGAATCCTTTGCTCAATAATTTTCTTAATTGACTGGTTAACTCCAGAATTTTGGCGGAAGCTAACCTAATTGATGTGGCTCCTGGTATGAGGTCGATTCGAAATTCGACCTGTTTCTCTAGGGTATTCCCGGAAGTTCTTCGGGAATTACATTTGAAAAATCGCATGCTATTGGAATACCTTGTATTCTTACTTCTTCCTTGGCCTTGTCCACAACGTGAGCGAGGAAAACGTAGTTTTTCCGGTGCAGGCACTTTTGTGCCTTGATGCACGAGATAGGAGGAGGATTGGCGTCAGATATATCACCATAGGTTATTAGAATTTCGTGATTGGGGAGGTGAAGGCAAACGGCCTTCTTGCGACACATAGTATCAGCACGGTGGGGCTTAACCCAACCATGCCGATTATCACATCAAAACTCCTAATATTTACTGACATTAAATCTATTTCAAATGAATGGTTGTTTAGTGTTAAGGTTTACCCTACATAAATACCCTCGGTTGACTCGGTTTTTCCCATTAGCCATTTCCACCGTGAAGGCTTCGTTTAGCTTCTGGGGTTGTTGTTTTAGTAAGTGCTCGAATTTGTTATTAACGAAGCTTCACTCGGCTCCGCTATCGAATAAAATGCAAGCGAAAGAGTTGTTAAGTGGGAACATACCGGTGACAACGGCTGGATCCTGAACTGCTTCACCTTGCCCTATTGCAAGGATTCTGCCCGATCCTCCTGCGCCTTGAGTATTGGCTTTTGGGCAGTTGCACTTGAAATGACCGGTTCCTCCACATCCGTAACAGGTGTGACTTGCCCCTGCATTGTTGGTGTTGTTGTTGTTGTTGTTGTTATTGTTACGTTGGCTCGGTTGAGGCGGAGATCTGCAGTATCGAGAAGTATGACCCCTACTATCGCAGTTAGCACACTGCATGTCTCTGCATTCTCCATGGTGATGGAAGTTACATTTGTTGCATTTTGGTAGATTTCCTGTGTAGGGTTTAGCGGTGGTTTGCATAGCTGAGGCTGGAGCATGTGGTGCTAGAGCAACTTGGGTAGTAGCAGCATGGACAGACACCGTCTGTTGCTTCTTTGATGATCCCGAGTTTTGTTTCCCTTTTCGTTTGTTATTCCACTCCTTCTTGTTTCCTTCTTTCTTGACTTCTGTTTCCCCAGTCTTAGTACCCTTTTTGTTACCATGATTGTACAACTTCTTAGCTAGTCTCTTAGCACTGTCGTACATTTCAGGGTTTGTTGCGATTACATTTCCTTGAATCGGAGAGGTTAATCCCCAGATAAACCTTTCAATATTCTTTCCTTCAGATGTAATCATACCCGGGCACAGAAGTGACAATTCACTAAACCTCGAGATATACGCGTCAATGTCATTGTTCTGTACTGTAAGATTCCACAGTTCTTGCTCCATTTTCTGGATCTCTCCTCTTGGACAGTACTCAGCCATTAACATCTCCTTCAGCTCCTCCCATAGCATAGCATCTGCCACTGGGAGTGTCATGGCCTCCACATGTCCATTCCACCAAGAAACTACCTGATCAGTAAAAGTGCAAGCCGCAAATTTCACTTTGCACACCTCAGGGCATTCGCAAATTTCAAAAACCGACTCCACTTTCTCTATCCACCTCTTAACAGTTATCACACCTCCAGTCTCGTTGAAGGTCCGAGGCTTAGCATTTGTGAAATCTTTGTAAGTGCAGACTTTTGTAGATCCCTGGTTCATCCCGTGGTTCGAGCTTCCAGTCCCCTGCCCGTTACCTCCACCGTTGTTTCTGTTGTGTATGTGTGTCAGTGCTGCAGTAACAGCAGCAGATACTGCTGCTTGAAACGCAATCGAGTTCATCTCTGGTGGAGGAGGTGGTGGTGGTGCATCTGCGTTGTTATTGTTTCTACGTGGGTTTATTCGAGGCATCTTCTGTCATAGAATGGAAAGATGTTGAGTATCCTTTGCATTCTAGTTTTTTTTACGGTTTCTTAATTATAGAACAGTGTCGGTGTTTTGGTTGTGTGTAAGGGTGTGAGTGCATATATTAACATGAAACATAAATAGTAGAACACATAGCAGATAACAATGTCACGAGAAAACATATTTAGCCATTTTCATTAATGATAATCTTTTTAATACATAAAAATTTGCCTTTATAAGGCATACAATACATGATATAAATCCTGACAGCGTAACGACTGCATGAGTAGTGTAATCACTTAATCATGTAGTCGATAGTACATAGAGTAATACATAAAGGAAAACCATAATAGTAGTAGGGGTAAGTGATAACTGATCCTATCAGCGACGGGGAAAGTCTGGCGGAGAAATCACCTACCAAAGTATTGTGCCACACGATCAGCCATCTCGCTCATCTCCCTATTAACTGCGTCCCTCTCATATTCTGCTAGTTCTGCTCGACCTTCTGTTTTCCATATTTGTTGCTTGAGAGCGGCAACCTCCTCTTCCAATTGACGCACACGGTCAGCTAAATTCCCTGGGGGTGCAAGATGGTTCTGCATCACCTCTGAGGTGGGAGGCTCGTTGGGGACCATATTAGTGTCCCCATCTCCCTACACATCTTCGTCGGATTCCCCAAACTCATACTCGGTCTCCATGTACTCCTCAGGACCGTCCCAGGGTTCTGCCTCCCGACCCATAACAGGTTCTCCGTCAATCAGCCCGTTGTCCACCAAGGCCTGATAATTAAGGATTCCTTGTTGGACTTCATCCATGACGACTGCGTAAGAATCGGAGGGGTGAGAGGTGTGTGAAGTGCGTATAGCATTTTCAAATGCTCCTATAGCATTTTAATTTTTTTTTGTTTAGGTTTGGTTCTATAAACTATTTGGATAATTAGATGGTAAGTTTTTGATTCATTGACCATCATGATTACTCCCGAACACATGTTGGTCGTATTTTGAATGAATGTAGTTGATCAGGCTACATTCACCCCCAATACGACTACATAACTGTCCAGGTTTAATCGCAATGTTCAAATTCTCCAAATACTTTTTCGGTTAATTATTATGTTATTACCCTAATATGCACACATAGGTGTTTTATTTTGTTTTGTTCAGAGTTATTTAGTCCCAATGTATTTATAGTTGCATATCCTGTATGATTAGATATGCCAGTTCACTATAAAAAATGCTCTGATACCAACCTGTCACACCCTCGAACCGGACGGCGGAATCGTCCGAGGGCTCGTGTGACTATCAATTGTATATCATCACAACGAATATAAATGAAACGTAACAAACACCATCATCATACATTCAAAATTACAACCATCATTTCTTACATCGAGTAGTGGGTTATAAGTTACATGTCAACACAGAAAGTATATAATAGCAAAACAAGTACAAAAAGTTGTCAAATTCTTGAAGTCCACCTTTTTAACGGTTTCCTGAGAATACAAGTTAATTTGAAAAGGTCAACATATATAATGTTGGTGAGTTCATAAGCATGTTTAAGTAAATAGTTTTGTATAGTTTTGTAACACCAGAAAATCCGATATTTTCTAAAAAAAAATGAGTTGTGAAGATTGCGTTCGATCTTGTATTAATGCATGTGTGTTAAGGTATAAAAAGTACATTCCTGAAAATCCTATATTTTCTGATTTAAGTAGAAGATATTGATTAGTTAAATGTTTTCTCCAGAAAATCCGATATTTTCTGACTATAAAGAATGAAGCAGTCTTAATCGCCAAAGACCGTGTTACATTGATGAAGTATTCCGTAAATTTATAATGGAGTTATTCTCTAAGTGAGTCGTTATAACCATACATAATAATGACAAATTCGTCTTTCGTGACGTTTAATAAACGCCGAAGAATCATAAGATAAAAGTTTGTCACCCTAGACTGGCCTAGTCTAACTGTAGCGAACAGCTCAGTTGTGGGGTGTCACCCCCGTATAGATCTATACACAAACTCCCGCTCTCCCTCCAGGAGACTCTAGCTATAACTACAGGCTACGATCGTATACTCGATAGGTGTCAACCGAAAAATCTCACTAGAGTCTTTACCATATTTACGCGAATATGGAATTACACTATTAAACATAATTAATAAATTTTTGGAATCATTGACATGTAAATGGACATCAAGGGTCCAAATGACATGTAATGTAAATTTCAGACCCAATAGACATGTAAATGGACAGTAAGGCCCACTAAACACGCAAAAGGATACTAAGGCCCACTAAGCATGTAAAAGGACACTAAAGCCCACTAAACATGTGTATTCTATTTCAGGCCCAAGAGTGAATGAGTATTTCAAGACCCAATATACTTGTAAATGGACAACTAAGGCCCACTAAACTTGTATATTATTTCCGGGTCCAATACGAAAGTAATTACCGTGTTTAACCCGTTTTCTTATTGTTCTGTTCGTTTTATACCAAGTATTTGCCAAATTGTGTTAGAAGGACCACTTTTGTAAAAATGACACTCTTGGCCCAATAAGTCAAAAATTTACAATTAAGGCCCAATCATAGTAAAAATAACACTTTAGTCTCCATTATGATCAAAACTTGCTTTTATGACTAGTTTTTGGTAAAAATAACATTTTTAACCCATTTTTGTCAAAAATATCATTTTTGGCTTGATTGTTGTGAAAATACACATTTTTCTGGTTTTGGGCTTTTCGGACCTAGTTTTTGGAAAATTTGTAGAAAAATCATCGTAAGCCTATATTTGGATCCGTAAATTCTAGAAGTTTCGAAATTTTGTCTACTTTGTTCACAATTTTTCTAATAGTTTTTAATGGCTTCTAACAAGTGTGAAATTGCTCACCTTCACAGGCTGGTCCGAAATTATTTCAAATCTGATAGGCAGTTTTGTAAAATTCGCCAAAAATTGTAGAAAAATCGTATGAAAACGTTAGGGTTGTCATTTTAACGTTATAAACCTGAAATTTTTTCATGTAAAACAGTTTTGAAAAATATTATCATTTAGATGGTCAAAACAGTTCGAGATTGGACCAAAACTTTTCTATGAAGGGCTGATTTTTGAGTTTAGTTTATAGATCTTGGAACACAGCACTCATTTTTACTATTTTAGGTGTATAAATCCCAGATCTACTAGTTTACATGTATTATATGTGATAACACATACTTTTATCAAGATTTTTATGAAGATCCAAGTGGTAAACTTCATATTCTTAACATATTTTTAGATTTATGAGGTAAGCAACACCTAATCACCAAATAAATCATGTAAAACACACATAGTCATGCATATACACATAGATCTACACAACACAACTTGTATTCTCCCCCAAAACAAAGTAAAAATCAAAAATAGGGGGTATGAACTCACTTTGCTTTGATGTTTTTTGTCTTGGATGAAGATCGAGAAGGGTCTCGGCCCTAGAAGCTTTCTTGAGAGGATCCTCGAAAGTAGGATGATTCTAGGAGTATAACACAATATTTGTAATGTTTTGATGAAGATCTAACATAATATGGATTTATCCAAGTTAAAAGTGAAGTATCTTACCTAGTATGTGAGTTGGAGGGACCTTCTTGAGCACACACACACCCACTCACGGGTTTATGGAAGAAAATGGGGGAGTTTCTTGAAGGTTTGAAAATGGAGTAGAGTTTGAATGTTCTTTGATGAGGGATAATGGCCTTAGGCCGTGAATATGAAGAGAGAAATAGAGGAAGGGATGTGAAGTGAGATGTGATGTGTATAGAAACATGAGACATCCATAGATATATGTTGTATAATTTGCATGGAAGTCTATTAGATAATTATGAGGTGACACTCTTCTAGTTATCCCTTTATTTTTATTTTTTTATTTTTTTAAGACATAAATGTGCCGAGAATGAGGGAAGGGAAAAGAAAAAGAAAAGAAAAGTTTGGGCCCTTACTGAACATTCTCAAGATCATAGGCCCATCATGGATGTTTTCGGCCCATTGGGCCCTTCTTATGGGTGTACGGCCCAAATCTATGTTGTTGAAGAGTTTTCGGCCCAATTAGGAGCCATGAAAATGAAGTGAGTCATTTTAGGCCCAATAAGGTCCATGAAAATGATATGAGACATTCGAGGCTCACTATGGCCCAAATGCTATAGTTTATTGAATGTGGGTCCAATTAGAGCCCAAATAGGGTTCCTAGGCCCAAAGTGGTGAAGTTGGAGATTTATTGGTCCATTAGACCCAATAAGAGAATCCTAGTCCATAATGAACTTGAGCCGGGATTTCTAGGGTTTCCAGCCCTTATTTGAACATATGAGATGTATTTGAACGAGAATAGAGTATAGTATTCACTTAGAGTACCAGTTATTATACTAGTTGAATGATTATATGAGAGTGGAATTTCCTAGCAAAAATGCTAGTTGTGACACCACAAATTAACTTGCTGATATATTCAGCAAACCTTTGGATGAGAAAACTTTTCTAAGAATTTTTTTGGGCTTAGGCATGCTTGATGCGAATGTTGTTCCTTGTCTGAATTCGTTAGAAAGCTAAGCAGTGTCGACATCTCGTTCATCCATTCAGAGGTTACTGTTCACCATTCAGCGTTCGACACGCTTCACTTTCGAAATTCCACAGAACGATTCAGTAGACACTTCGCTACTCTAAACCAAGTGTTGTGACGATATCTTCATTTCTTGTATATGACATTTTCCTTTGCATGTATGGTATGTTTTTCTTTCTTTTTCTTAACATTTTCAATTCAAAAATCAAAAATATAAAAAAGATTTCCTTAGTTTTGTTATTTTCATTCAAAAATCAAAAACAACAAAAAGTTTTTTTTTTCATTTTCGTTATTTCAATTCCAAAATCAAAAATATCAAAAAGATTTTCTTATTTTTGTTATTTTCTTTCAAAAACAAAAATCAAAAACATTTTTCTTGTTTTGTTTTGTGTAGCTTGATAGCAAAGTACTCTGGTGGTACATGCCTTGCAGCTTTAGGGAAAGGTATAATTTCGATACTTTGAACTAGTTAGGTGTCCCTAGAAGCATGTTGCAGCATGTTCACCCAAGCCTCCACAACTCAATGTGTTTCGAAGCCTTAATGGATTTCTCATCATGAGGACTCCCTCCCAATCAGACTATATTCACATTAGTCACTGAGCTACCTTGTTCTTCTCAGTTGAGTTAAGAGTTTACTGCTTGGTCCACTTAAAGCAGAGGTACATTTTGATTCTTAAACCCATCTTTTTCACCCTAAAGTTCTTTCATGATCACACACAATGACACATACCCAAGACATTGAAGGGTTTTGAGCATTCTAACACTCCTATGGTGTACATGCAACCCTATAAACCTTGGATCTATGTTTTCTCTATTATACATGCAAATATTTAATATTCCAAGGTTTCATCCTAACTAGCATAATATGAAGCAACTATACTCCAAGAATCTAGTAGAATGACATACCTATTGATGTTGTAGCTTGATTCGATGGAGCTTAAGAGCCTAGTGCCTCAAGTGTGACACCTCAAATGGTTCACACAACACCAAGAACCCTTGGAATAACTAGAGAATAAGGATACATGCACTAAATCCATTTTTTCCCTCTTGTGTATACACACTAGTGCACATTTCATGAACTAGGAACCTCTTTATATAGTGTGGAGGATTAGGGTTACATTTATGTAAACCCTAATACCGATGACCTTTCATTTACATAGGATCCATGGGTTAAACACTCCATGGACTATCCATGAAAGCTTTGCCCAACCTAAATGAACTTGGCCCACCACATATATAAGAGTCCATATTTAATTAGTTCCTTTTGATCACTAGATTAATTCTAAATTAATTCTTGATCAATACTAATTAAATAATATGATTTCATATTAATATATTAGAACTTATAATATATTAATATAAATCACTAGTATCCTCTTTTTCTCATTTTGTCTATCCAATTGTTCTGATGCCATGCAAACCAAATGGACCATGCCAAATCGGGTCAAGTACATACCAATTATAGTTATGGGCTTAGACACTAATCCAACAGTCTCCCACTTGGATAAGTCTAAAACTATTATTGTGTATGACTCCAAAACTCGACTAGCAATCGTAGCTCTTAAAAGCTGTTGTCGAACTCTGAACCAATCAATGACGGGTCCATTAGATAAGGGATCATATATTCCTCCATTCTAGATATCATATGAACTGATACATGGATTAAAATCATTATCTTTGTCCATATGTTGTTTCCCGATTTACGATTTATGATGACCGACTAATTGAACAAATCAAATCAGTCCAGGCTTGACCAAGCACTTTGGGGTGTCATCACTAAATCATCGAGGGGCCCACAGATATTGCTTTTTTCCCAACAAGAGTAAAAGGAATGTATACACTTTGACTCATATGCTTGTTCTACTACTTGTTGAATCATACACAAAGGCACGTTTTATAACATCGAGTTACCAATGCGTTTTCGTACAATCAATGTAGAACCAACTCATAGGCAACAACTCATATCTCTAGGTTTGAAGAATATAAGATATTATCGTCTCATGATCACTCGTGATAAAATCCATGAAGTATGTCAAATGAGTGTGGGTTTAATCCAATACTCAGAACTTATGAGCACTAATGAATGTTGTAGCAACTCTTGATGTGTCCACTACCTTAGACATCTACAAACCAGCTTCATGACAGTATTGCCTTAATACCTACTTCCAACGTATTATCGATTGTGGATGGTTTGAATAACTTAGTCATTCAGGAAGAACAACCTAGTTATTCTGGAAGTCAAAACATGCAAAGTGAAACACAAGATTAATCGAATCCAATATGGTCTCAGAACTTATGAATATAAATAGAACACCTTTTATTTATCACCATATTGATTACACATTATTCATTACATACTGTTTCAAATTATCAACTTTATACTTGAATCAAAACAATAGTCATGCTATGCTCCAAGCATGCACACTATGTTTATCCAAACAATAGTCACGCCATACACCAAATATGCACACTATGTTTGTCCAAACATTAGTTATACCATACACCAAGTATGCACACTAAGTTTGTCTATGATATTTTACTTTGTGAAATAGATCGATTAAACATAATTCCAATGATTCTCATTTCACAATCCCAAATCCTTACAGCAAATGCAAGAATTCCAAATTTCTGCCATTTACCGAAATCTTGTTAGATTTTAAACTTATATGCACTGATCCTCTTGTAATGATTATGCATAAAGTCACAAAGACTTGTCAACAGTCATTACAGGGTATTCCAATGGAGATCATTCCATGGAAACGAAGTCTCAAATTCAAATTACATTGCTTTGAACATCCTACTTGCATTAAGTTTCCTAATCTTACACAGATTTAATGAATGACTTCCACCTATGGGAATATTTCCATATTCTCATTTTGACTGTCACTTCTGAATAAGAGTTGCCTCTTTTCAAAATATGTCAATATGGTCCTCTCAAAAAATTTACACCATACTTCCAACTTTCCCTGAGCAACCAATCTTTGGTAAACCTTAGATTGTCCTCGACAATTGCTTAATCATTTTAGTCATATCCAATTCTATACTTTTCCCCTATTAATGCCCTGAGCATTTGGAAAAATTTAGAAAGGATGAATATTATAGCACATGCAATCGATCCTATATCTGAAGCATATGGGACACGATTCATGATGTCTTACATAAAGACATGATACTGGACCAGTCTTTTGCTATAATATTTCTATTTCTATTTGCCATGTTCTCACAATTCAGATTATGAAAAGGGATGTCGTAATCATAATCGAATTTTAGAACACAAATAATGTTCCCATATATAGAAGTTCCTTATGTTGAACCATTCCAACACACCATTCATATATATACTTGACTAAATTTGATTAAAATCTCAATCTAAGCTTTTAGAATTGAAATGAAGTATAATTTCCTCTCCCTTAATTATAGCAAAACAACTTTTCCCAATTGAACTTTTGTTTTTCTATAATTAACATTGCTAACTTGCAACACTTATCATAATTGTCATGCTCCCACTAACATGACGATTATTCGCATAACACTTATGCTCCCACTAGCTTTGACATGTACTCAGAAATCAGCTGGACTTCTAGAAATCAATACTTTATTGACTTTCTTACCAAAGTTCAAATTTCTGATACGAGATGCTTTGATAAAACTTTATCAAAATCATACACCTTTCCTTAGATAGCACACATGTGTGTCAAAACAATTTCAGAACTATGAAAAGGGATGTCGTAATCATAGTCTCAATTGTTTAGACCTTTTCCATTTCTCACAAGTCCATGTTAGTGTGTCGGTTAACCACACACACTCCACTAACGACTTTGAGAATGCAAATATCACAATTGTTATCTACTTAAAATCTACTTAGTGAAAGTGTTTCCTCACCATCATTTTCATGAATCGGAGAGAAACCTTTTGACACTTAGATTTTATGGTGTATGTGTTCCTATCCATGTGAATTTGTCAAAACCATAATCACAAGACAAGGTTAGTGACAAATCCATACTCAAATGGATTGAACTTGTGCAATCTTAAATTCTTGCCACCTGGCAGCACAAGGGCCTTCCATTGCTTCCAAGTTGTTATGCAACCGATTGAGAACTCTCAAAACTCATATGTAAAGACAACTTTAACTGGAATGGGCACAGAAATGGAATATGTCAACACGATAGGTTATAAACGTCAAGTTGCACGCTAGTGATAAACTACAAATTTTATTCTTGATTAGATCTTGAAACTATTTCAGGATCTTCAAGACTCCCACTATCCTCTTGACATATAAGACTCTCTTGCCAAGAACCATTCCTTGACAAAACAAATATTCAAGAGATAGTGCAGATTCTTATCAAGACAAACACTTCACACAATTGGCCTTAGTTGGTCTTTGTTTTATCCAAAACATCACAACTAAATGCACAAGAGTAGAACACATTTTACTCTTACATTTGACAAGTGTTATAAACCTTCTTAAGATTATGTCACTCAAGTTACAATCTTGGAGTATGACTCTAAGACTTGTTTTGGAACGAAGTATGACTCATCTTCTTGATTTAACCACTTCAACATTTCATGACTCCTCTTCTTAGCCGTAAGAATGCACTAAGATGTCCCTAGAGGATGAATTGTGATACAGTCTCACAATCATTAAGATGATCATAAAACATGATACTAAAGTACTCTCCCATCTTTTCATAGTTGAGAAACTTTTTATCTTTCTGCCTAATTTGATTTTTCTCATTCGTTCTGCCATACATCAAAACTTTTCCAATGCTTCAGAATTATACGTAAACTTGTAAGTATAACCATATTTACTAAACTTTAGTAAATCATGACGAATAGTCTTATCAATCTTTTGTGGTGGACTTGACCAGTGCACAAGAATGTGTACTCGATCCTTAGTCCTTCACTTGACTCACATATACATGTGAACAAGGAATTAGTCTTAATTTTCCAAAGGTGAAGATTTTCATTCATCATACTATACAACTTGCATGATTCCAAGTTTCGGTCCAATTGAAACTTGGGTGATGAGAATCTTTCCTTATTTGGTAAATTATGACACTACCACAAATGAAAGAATCAAATCCATTTTCCAATGTTGCTATCAATGGAATCATATAAACAACATTTTTTTCACAAATGTCACTGTAAGGATATTTAATATAAATAAAAAAACGAAAATTTTCTTTTATTTAAAACTTGCGGAAAAACTTATCCTTACAATACATATGAAAAACTATATTGTTATCTGTTCCTAAGCAATCTATCACAACTCTTAAGCAGCAGCTCAAAAATTCTGATCACCGAACTATGCGATCGAAATCCATCTACACGATCAGAATCAGCTTACTCTTCTTTAAGCTTCCTCTCCTTTATTTTATTCTTAAAACTTCAACATGTGACCCAGTCACATCATGTAATAAGAATCTCCAAATAGGAACTTAATAGAGTTAGATAGTGGACTTACTTGAAGTAGAGTCAAACTTTTTTACTTGACCAACCTTATGATCTTTCAGGTAAATAGGGCAGCTTCGCAACCAATGCCCCTTCCTTCGGCAATATAAGCATATGGACTCTTTGGGAATGGTACACGAGACTGTCTCAGACTTAGCATTTCTCTTTACCATTTGGTCAACCGAGTTGACTATGGCCGATCCCTTTCCATTGGGAAGAGAAATATTTTCTGTATTTTCAATTTTACCATTGTCAATGTCCATGGAAGTTTGGGAAGTTGATCTTCTAATCAAATTTGCTTTACTAGTGCTCCAAATCATTTCTGATTCAGCTGTACCTAGCAAATAGATAATATCATTAAGGGTCATGTCATAGTCTGTTTCATAGTAGTCCCAAAGGAAACTCACTATGTGACTTGGAAAGTGATTGAACAACCAACTTTCTCAAGACTTTGACACCCAACTCTCCTGGGTTGTCAATATGTGACTTCATCTTCAAGATGTGAGCACACATAGACCTTGTTTGCCAATAGGGCTTGAGTGACCTTGAACTATTCAAGAACTTGTGGGATAGGGAGAATAATTAGAGGAGGTGGAGGAAGTGAAGTATGATTTCCATGAGCCAACCATGGGACATCATCTTCATTAGGAAACTTGTTCCAAGAGATTTGGGAAGATCATAGTTGTCTGAACCAGACATCTACAATGGGAGATATTCAAGTTAGTTGAATTACGTCCTTAATATAACACCTGATATGAAATATTAAGGCTAGGACCCAACACAATACTTTTATAACTTGGAAGAGGGATGCCTTAATCCAAGTTATAAAATATTTGAAGGTAGGCGAATGACGATTCACCAGTTTCCAGCATGAAAAATAAAATAGAAATATTAGGTTTTAATTGGATTTGAAACTCCTAGATCCTATGAGATTCATTGAAATTTTCAATGGCATGTTTCAATCTCGATTGTGCCCTCTCAAGTTTTGTGACTGGGATGCCGAGGATCACAAAACAAGGTGTGAATAACCATGCAAATATACTTGGTACCCTTAATATTTATCACTTAATCGATGTGTCGGTTAACCACACGCGCTCCACCGATCCTATAGTAAACATTAAGTTACCCTTTGCCTACCTTGTTAAATCCAGGTTAGTGTGCCGGTTAACTACACGCGCTCCACTAACGACTTAAGCAAAGTGCAAACTGTAATTTCATGGGTTAGCACCAAATTCACATTTTCCTAAGTAACTAAGATTTGGAATTTATAAGAGTTTAGTTACTTAGTATCTATCATTAATACTTTTAATGAAGGGATAATTATAGTCCTTGTCATACCCGTTCGGCTAACGACCCTCCACCAGTCAAGGAAGAGGTGGGTGAGAGTGGACACCCATTAAGCTGCCATTTTATAGGCAACAACCTTATACCCACCTTATAGACCGGCTTCGTGAATGATGCCTACTAACGGTAAGACTGACTTGCTCTTATATATATATATATATATATATATATATATATATATATATATATATATATATTATTAACTTATAATAATATAAAGTATAAGGGTTGAATTTTAACTTTTAAAACTCTAGGGTTTGGAATTAAAGTGTGTGTGAGACTTTACAAATTCCAAAACTTGAGGGCAAGTTTTGAAATATTCAAAAACTTTTGGATTTTCATAACTTATGAGTTTAATTAAGGTTTTTAAAACTTTAATGAAGAGACTCTTGAACATCCATAACTTGAGGACAAGTTATGGAGTTCATAAAACAAAAAGACTCTTCACTTTTTGTAACCTATGCATTTTAATGGATCTTTAAAAGAAATGACTTTTGGTAATCCATAACTTGAGGACAAATTATGGACCCCATTAAAACACATTTAGATCAAGAATTAACTAACAAAGAATTTTGCAAATAATTCCTATGATCTACCAAAACTCATAAGTGTATGAACAATCATATCAACAATTTCAAGAATTACATAAACACACATAAAGCTTGAAATTTTGATAACAACTTTGAAATTAGTTTACCATAATCATTACCACATCAAAAACAGGTTTTATAAGTCCAAAATAGTTTAAGGTAATAATTCTAGACCAATTCCAGCCTTAAAACTCGAAGATATGATGTCATGGGGTCCAACACGTCTAGTGCATGAACCAACTCACCGAGTTGGATGAACTTAGGCATGGACTCGTCGAGTCCCTTAATGGACTCGGTGATTCAGCTGACCAGACAGCATACAAACTTCGATTTTCAGCAATTTGCATCAAGTATAAAAGAAAACAAGCCTAGGCTCTGATACCATTGAAGGGTTTTGAGCATTCTAACACTCCTATGGTGTATATGCAACCCTATAAACCTTGGATCTATGTTTTCTCTATTATACATGCAAATATTTAATATTCCAAGGTTTCATCCTAACTAGCATAATATGAAGCAACTACACTCCAAGAATCTAGTAGAATGACATACCTATTGATGTTATAGCTTGATTCCATGGAGCTTAAGAGCCTAGTGCCTCAAGTGTGACACCTCAAATGGTTCACACAACACCAAGAACCCTTGGAATAACAAGAGAATAAGGATACATGCACCAAATCTGTTTTTGCCCTCTTGTGTATACACACTAGTGCACATTTCATGAAATAGGAACCTCTTTATATAGTGTGGAGGATTAGGGTTACATTCATGTAAACCCTAATACCCATGACATTTCATTTCCATAGGATCCATGGGTTAAACACTCCATGGACTATCCATGAAAGCTTAGCCCAACCTAAATGAACTTGACCCACCACATATATAAGAGTCCATATTTAGTTAGTTCCTTTTGATCACTAGATTAATTCTAAATTAATTCTTGATCAATACTAATTAGATAATATGATTTCATATTAATATATTAGAACTTATAATATATTAATATAAATCACTAGTATCCTTTTTTTCTCATTTTGTCTATCCAATTGTTCTGATGCCATGCAACCCAAATGGACCATGCCAAATCGGGTCAAGTACATACCAATTATAGTTATGGGCTTAGACACTAATCCAACAGACATCTCTGGTCAAAAAACAACCAGGTTATAGGTATGTAAACAATC
Source organism: Lactuca virosa (assembly GCF_052849685.1). Classification (NCBI taxonomy): domain Eukaryota; kingdom Viridiplantae; phylum Streptophyta; class Magnoliopsida; order Asterales; family Asteraceae; genus Lactuca; species Lactuca virosa. The sequence continues at coordinate 333,855,781 of NC_136433.1, forward strand.
TGTGTTTAGGATCTGGATTCATGAGACCGTGATGAAGGTGAAACCCATCATTTCGAAACCTATAAGGAATTGACAGTGAACTTTTAGTTCAAGCTTTTAAAGAAACATTTGTTTTAGTACCATTTTTCGATATTCAAAATCATATTCTTTTGTTCTGAGTGGTCTTGATAAAATGCTCTACACCCAAGACATTTTTGCACAACGAGATCCAACACTTATTTTTTTTAATATGATTTACGTCTGAATATCAATTTGATCCTTCGTTACATTACACATTTTCCAAAGCATACTTTTCACCGACTACACTAGTCAAACAAGTAATTTTGTTTAAAATTGTTCACACTTATGTTGAGTTGTGATTTGTAACAAAGATTTAGCCAAACTATGAAGCCTAATAAAAGAACTGCTTCGATACTCCTCTATGAGTATTCGATTGTAATTCAAGGGAAACCACATAAGCTGTTCCACATCTCTCTTGATGTGAACGAAGTGATCTTTGCCCGGGAGCTAACTGCTTTTATGTCGATTTATCATTGACTTCACCAAACCAAATTTTATTTTTCCTGTTTCTTATCTTTTTCTTTGGCACGCATATGCACTCACGAAATCCTTGAGGTTCTGAGTAAAACCAACTCAGGTTGATGATTTTGCAAGGCTGGCGTATGACTTCATTTTTCAACCCAAAAGTGAAAGAGCTCAGCCTCCATGCCGAAGGGTTCTTGACAGTTCTTATCCTATTGGGGCAAGCGAACAGACTAATTGATGTGACGTTTTGGTTGTCGAGCAATTTTCAAGGAAAAAGTGATCATCACTTTTCAGACGTGGCCACTTTTACAGCTAGTGGTCTGGTTTTCAAGGCAACACGTGGCACGTATTAAATGCTTAACCGCTTCAAATTCAAATTGGGGTTTATGTATAAAAGGGTTTTGGGTCATCTCTCTTCAGCTTTACGCGATCAAGATGTCCCCAAAATTTTCTTGCCCTATACGCTCTGTTTTCTAAAAAACCCTCAAACCCTAACAAAGGTGGCTACCAATGTTAATGTTGATCCATCTCAAACTATTGATGATGTAACATCACAACCACTATTGAAGATTCAAATCACGAATTACAGGCTTCAATCGAATGTTGATGTTTATCCTGAAGAATTGAAGATGCTCATCGTTGCCTTGAATCATTCTTGTTGTCTACTGCACTGAAATCATCCTTTTCCATTCCAATGACATGGTTGTCACTCGCTGCTTCTATGTTGTATTTAACAAGACGACGAAGGTGGTCACTTTTCAATTAGTCAATGAGAAGAAGTACAAATTGACCAAGAAGCAGTTTGTCGAAATCTTGAACATTCCTAATGTCGAGCCTTTTTATGAGGTTACGAATGAATAGGTGGGTCATATGTTCAACGAGATGGGTCATCAACCACCTCTTACACGAATGAGTGATATGAAGAAGTCATCATTGCCTTTCATCTGGAACTTTCTTTTTGGTATTTTTCTTCGTTGCTTGACTGGACGATCTGTTGGGTTGGATAAAGCAAAACTGGAGGTTTATGCTATGGTTGCTGGATTGTACTATGACTCACAGGTGGATTATGCAACCCAGTTGTGGCAAGAATTTGGAAACAGTATTGCAAACATCAGTGTGGCGAATGGAATCTCTTGTGCTCGATATTGGAGTCTTATTTTGCAATTTGTGTATTACAAGGAAGGGATCTTGGTATCTACTGATGATCCTACAGTTGAGTTTGCTGTTTATCAGCATCCCAAAACTGTGGAGGATGATTACGCAGTTTTTCCCAACATTTCAAGGATACCTGATGCCATGCTTCGCAAAATAGATCCTGAAAATCCAATCCTTATTGCTTACCTTCAACCATCAACCCTTCGATTGAAACCGGGGTATTGTTAGCAAAGAATGTTGGAGGTCCATCCAACAAAAGCAAAGGTTTAAAGAAAGCTACTCAGGCTAGTCCATCGAAGCCTGTTACTGAGTCTACAGCAACGAAGGGTAAAATGGCTGGTGTTTCGAAACCTGATCTGGTTCATGTTCGACAGGAGACTTCTCAACCACTAAAGGAGGTTATGCCTTCGAAGTCTGGTGTTCTCAAGCGTCTCAATAAAATGGCTCACATACCTTGACATTCACTAGAGTGGCCTGATTCCAGCTCCAAGATGATTCGTAAGCCTCAACTCAATCGTAAGGGTGTTGCATTTCGTGAGATTCCAACTCCTGTTTCTCCAGCATCTAAAAAGCGAAGAGCTCAGGATATGGTGAAGAAGATTCAAAAGAAGAAGAATAAGGTTATTGATCAATTGGATGAGGTAGCTCCTAATTCTAATTTTGATAAATCTCCATCTCCACGATAGGATGATAATTTGGGCTTTCCATCACCTTCGAGGGGCTCTCCACTCAAGTCGAATTTCGAGGAAAATAGGGGTCCTGGTTGAAATATGGAAACATCTAATGTGGACACAACCATCAATCAAGGTGATCATTCCCAAGTATCCACTCCTGAGCAGACTACAGTCATATCACCTGAAGTTTCGAATACCAAATCAGTTTCTGAGGAGGTTCGGACTTCAGGCATCCTTGTGAACATATCTAATATGGACACAAATGTCAACATGGGTGATGGAGTGTAACATACATGTTCAGTTATCGTGTTATATAATTTTAAAAGTGAATAATATAATGAAATATTATATGAATGTGAACGTTGAGTTCTAACATATAGTTTTTACTAGAATTGAAGTAAAACTATGTTTAGAATCATTCGGAAAGTATTGGAAGTCTTATGGGATTCCAATAAATAGTCAAATATCGAAATTAACGAAAATATAAAGTTGGAAATAAGTAAAAATAATGTTATTGAAAGTTTTAAAGAATCTCATTAGAAACATTTAGGCGAAAACCTCATAGAAATCCGAGTTATAACGAAGAAGTTACGACTATTTGAAGTTTCGTGATAGAACCGACACGACGTCGTACAATGTAAAAAGTGTGTCACACCCCAAAACCGGAATGGTGGAATCGTTCCTGGGTGGAGGACGTCATGTTTAGCATCACAACCATTGTATAACAGAAATCATAGCAACACAACCATTATAGTGGATACATATATGAAAAACGTTTACATCAGTTTGAAACTTGTTTGAATACATCAAAAAGTATGTAAAATATAAAGACATGACTCTTATTGCTCCGGCTTCTCAAAATACAGGAAGTACCTGTCTACTGATTTCCTGAGAATAGAAGCAGTTTAAAAGCATATCAGCATAAATCTGGTGAGTTCATAAGCGATAATTTTGTAATGAAAAATTGTTGATGAATTTGTAAGAATATTCGTATGTTTCCAAGAAAATCCAATATTTTCGTTAGTGAGAGTGTGATGTTATCAGTTCTGTACAAAAATCATGAATGTTCGTTACTGAAAACTGTAGTGGTATGTGAAAATACTACTTTATATGACTAGCTAATGCCAATCATAATATGTAGGTATTCCGTATGATAATCATTGTATAATCGGTTCCGTTTGAAAACCATGGCTATCACCAGTATACGTAGTATGTTTTATTACTTAAAATAAAACCATGTAGTGAAATCCCTGGAATCCTCCAGTTGTAGTGTATAGTAGTTCTATTAGTGAAAATAAAACTATTGAAGAGTGAAAACTTGTAAACCCAAAAGTAGTTTATACATATTGTGAGTCGTATAACCATACTTGATATGACCTAGTGACCTTGTCAACGTTCTTCAGGCGTTGGTCAAATGACATTTGTCACCCCAGGCATGTCGGCCTAACTGTAGCTAGCAGTTCGGGTGTGGGATTGTCAGTCCCGAATAGATCTATTCATAAATCTCACGCTCTCCCTCCAGGAGACTCTGGTTATACTAAGATAGGATTTAGCCCTGTACACCTAAGGGTACAATTTTGAAGTAGTGCCTCACAATGTTGTACAATCTAGTCTACATGTAGTGTTGTAGTGTTATACTGTAGTGAAACCCGTATGTATAACGTATGTAGTGACAATTATACTTAAATAGTTTTGAAATTCCATGTTCATATAGTGATGTATACCATAAACTAAATCTGTCGTAGTTTATATGTTTAGTAGTGAAATTCTCGGTACTTGTTATGTTTCGAAATATCCCAAACTATACCTATTATAGTTTGTGTGTATGAATATGTATGAACTTGTATGAATTCCCAAACTATACCTAATATAGTTTTCATGTATAGCGTAGTTGATGTGAATATCGAATCCGAGAAACTATGCAATTTTGGTTATAAGTTGTAAAACGTCCCTTATGCTCAACATAGTACAAAAGGGATAAAGTATGAGAATTGCATGAGTTTTATACTTGTTAAAATCCCTTTGTATTAGTTCACAAAAGCATTTATGTTTGGCTTGTATCCCTCCTGAAAACGTTTTAAAAACCAGTAAAAGCGTAGGGGTATGAACTCACCTTGAGTGAGCGGTTTGTATGAAAGATCGGTACGAGATATTGAGTGTCAAGTGAAACCTCGAAGTCAATTTGATCCTAATTAACATGTAATGACACATATAGGAGTCAAATGAAGGTATTTCACTACTAGATATGATAGAGAACCACTCTAGGGACTTGGAACCACTTGCACGAAGTGTTAGAACCTTATAGGATTGAGTGAGGGGAGTGTATGGCCACCTTATGGGTGTGTGCGGCCATGGGTGTGCGGCCCATAGGGTGTGCGGCCGTACACTCATGATGGAAGGTGTCTTTGAGGTGTTTTCAAGGTCCATACTTGCATCCACAAAGTGTTCTAGGTCCATACTTAGTTGTAGTGCAAGTTAAGGGTCATAGAAGTGGGTTTGCGGCCCTAAGGTGTGTGTGTGTGGTCGCACAAAGGTGTGTGCTGCCGCACAAGGGAGTGTGCTGCCGCACAAAGGTGTGTGCGGCCGTACACAGGGGTGTGCGGTCATACACCCTTCATGGTTGTGTCCAAAATGTCGACTTTAAGGTGCAGCAAGGCTAGGGTCATGTCCAACTCGAAGATAGAAGTCAAACTCTCACTTTGGAGGGCCTTTTAGGAGTGTGCGGCCACCTTATGGGGGTGTGCGGCCGCACTCACTTCTAAACATGAAGAACATGACGAATATTGCAGACTTAAGGCTTAGATAGAGTGGTCTTTCATGGTTAACAAGTTAGGGGATGAATTACTCACGTTTTTGAAGCTTTGGAGGGTTCAAGGTTGAAGAAGCTTGATAGAAATGGTGTTGTGTGCTGCCAAGGAGTGAAAGGAATGAAAGGAAAGGGGTATACCCCTTATATAAGGGTGGGTGTGCTGCCATAAGGGGGGGGGGGGGGGGGTGCGGCCGCACACCCATGTGTACGGCCGTACACTCCTCCTAAAGGTGTGTATGGCCCGGTTTTGTTACTATACGACTTGCTGACTCATTCCTAACCTCAACCGTGGTTGTACTCAAGCTTAGGACGCTTAAATGAACCCTCAAACAGTACAAGAACTTAACAGAACATGTTTAACATTGATTGAATTGACTAAGTGTACAAGATAGATGTTCCGGGTTGTCACAAAGTGAGTTTTCGATGAACTACTTTTTGGCTTTAGTGATTTAAATGAAATTCGTAGTATTCGTTAAACCGAGAATTTCCATAAAAAGAACGTCAAAATCAGACTTTGTATGAGGAAGTTATGATTTTTCTAAGTTTCGGTATAGTAGTAGACAGCTAAAAACTCGAAATAAAGATCGAGTGATTTTTAGCCGACACAACCTAAACGAGAATCGAAGGTCTCGTCAATAGTAGTACGACGGTAAAAAGACAGACGAAAACGGACGTCAGATGAAGAAGTTATGAATTTTTAACGAACTTTTCCTGTCCCCTGCCTGTTAAAAATATAACTTTAAAAATAAAGTCAAAATTAGCAGACAGAGTCTAAACGAAAGTTGTAGAGCATAATCTCACCTATGCGAGGATCTAAAGAACGTCAAAAAACGAAGCTCATATGCAAAAGATACGAATTTTTGAAGTTTGGAAATTCGGAGTACGCCCAGCGTACTCGTGTTCATGGTCCGAGATTGGCCAAGTCGCCTATTCCTCGCAATTGACACGTATCATGCAGGTTCGACACGTCTGATGCCACGCATCAGGGTACGCCCAGTGTACTCGGTGTACGCCCAGCGTACTGAGCCGCAATTCATTACGCCCCACGTAATAGAGTGTACGCCCAGCGAAGAGGTTATCAGGTCAGTACGCCCCACGTACTTGAAGATTACGCCCAGCGTAATTCGGGTTTCAGCCCCTATAAATAGTGAGCAAGAGCTCCGAGTTTTTGTTTAGAAAATCTATTCTCTCTCACTCTCTACTTCTTCTCTACCTACTTTTAACCCCCCGAAGCCCTGGTATCATCCCCGAAACACAAAGCAAGTCCCGATACTCCGAAGTTCCCGAGAAAATCATATTTTCAATTCGAAACTCTGCCCGAGTAAGGCCGGTTTTCAACTAAAATCCCCGGTTTCATCACAGAAAGTCATATTTAAAGTCGAAGTGTTGCCCAAATTAATACTTTAATCCCCGATTATTCCACGGTGATTTCAATATATAGGAACAATTGTATGTTATGTGTTATATGTGCTATGTGCTTTTTCGTTTTATCATCTTGTGTTATTGTTTCTGCTATTTTGATAGCAAAGCTGTACCTTTGGCCATGTGATCAGTGAAAGGACTTAGATTCACAGTGGTACTGGTATGTAGCCTTTAGCCGTGTAGAGCATGTCTCACAAGATAATGACTTCTACCCCTATGGCATTGGCAGAAGGTTAGATAGGGCTAAAAGCCTGAAATCTACCAAAATGTTTAAATCAGAAATCGTATGTCTTCTCTGCCATCTGGTCCGAAACGTTATTGATGTATTACAAGTATTGAAATTGTTATGTCTCATTGATTGTTACGGAAAGTCTGTCGCATGATTCACATATGCCTTTGTTGTTCCTTGCTCGCTTTGCTTCTGCCATTTTGAAGTATATATATGATATAACATTATATTGTATCTATTATTGAACTCACTAAGCGTCACCGCTTACCCCTCTCAGTGTTTAACAATTGCAGTTAATAAGTATCCAGTTTAGTCATATACTGTTGGAAGATTTAGAATAGTTTATACTATTACTTTTGTATTTGGGTTTACGTTTATATAAAAGCTTTAATATCCTGGGTAGTTATGTAATATACTAAAACTTAGTCGGTTTGTATCCAGTCTTTTGTAATCAAATTATCAATGTAAAATATTATTTTTGAATATGCATGTAGAATTTTTGGAGTAACTTGGAGTATTATGATGTAGTTTTTATCGAAAGGGGTTCTTTCAATCGAGGTATCAGAGCACTAGTTTAAGCGAACTAAATATCACGGATTGGTATTTAGACTTAAACGGTCTAACGTTCAATATATGAACGGAGTCATTTGTAAGTAAATGGATACAAACCATAGGAAAGATTTAAGTGGGGTATTGGGTAGTGATAACACCTTTTGAAGAATGATGTACGTTTGAAGTACATTTGGACGAAATGAATGTTTTGGTGTAATCCATGAAGTTATTCCACCGCTATCCAGATTGAAGTAGTGATTGCTTATAGAGTCGGAAGAACCGAAGATGGTGATAAATACTTCGACAATATTGAAATTGATGATGTGTAAGATTTAGAAGAATTAAAAGAAAAAGATATACACCCCTAGTATTGCATGAGAAGAGTTGTTGTTCTTAGAAATGACAGAGAACCGAGTCAAAGGTAGTAGAACATGCTGATATGCAGCTATACTGCGGACTTATTAGGATAAACTCCTATGAAATAGACTTAAAAGCTACAACTATGAGAAGAAAACTTACTCATATACAGGAATGACGATGTCATGAAAGGATAATGAAACGAACAAATGTGCATGATGGTTTGCATGAGTTAGAAGATGATGCAGGTAGTTGGAGACCGTTTGTCTCCATGCTGCTAGAGTAAATTCTGGTATAGTGTGTCTTGTAGAGTAGACACTACCCGAGAAAGAATTTATATGAAGAATTGGAAGTAAAATTTCTATCGACCTATGAAAAAGTATTAGAATATGCTAGATCGAGCATATGCGTGAAAAGGATTCTAGAAGGCGAGTATAAGAAATCCAAGATATGTTTGATAGAAATGCGAAATCCCCAGTTATTTAAATCGATGTGATTTCGGGGACGAAATCCTCAAAAGGAGGAGGTATTTGTAACATACACATTCAGTTATCGTGTTATTTAATTTTAAAAGTGAATAATATATTGAAATATTATATGAATTTGAACGTTGAGTTCTAACAGATAGTTTATACTAGAAATGAAGTAAACCTATGTTTAGAATCATTCGGAAAATATTGGAAGTCTTATGGGATTCCAATCAATAGTCAAATACCGAAATTAACAAAAATATAAAGTTGGAAATAAGAAAAAATAATGTTATTGAAAGTTGTAAAGAATCTCGTTAGAAATATTTAGGCGAAAACCTCATCGAAATCCGAGTTATAACGAAGAAGTTACGACTATTTGAACTTTCGCGACACAACCGGCACACGCCGTATGATGTAAAAAGTGAGTTTTCGATAAAATACTTTTTGGCTTTAGTGATTCAAATGAAAGTATTAGTATTCTTTAAACCGAGAATTTCCAAAAGAACGTCAAAATCTGACTTCGTATGAGGAAGTTATGATTTTTCTAAGTTTCGGTTTAGTAGTAGACAGCTAAAAACTCGAAATAAAGATCAAGTGATTTTTAGCCGACACAAACTAAACGAGAATCGAAAGTCTCATCAATAGTATTATGACGGTAAAAAGACAGACGAAAACGGACGTCAGATGAAGAAGTTATGAACTTTTAACGGACTTTTTCTGTCCCGGCCTGTTAAAAATATAACTTTAAAAATAAAGTCAAAATTAGCCGACAGAGTCTAAAGGAAAGTTGTAAAGCATAATCTCACCTATGCGTGGATATAAAGAAAGTTAAAAACGGAGCTCGTATGCAAAATATACGAATTTTTAAAGTTTGGAAATTCGGAGTACGCCCAGCGTACTCGTGTTCACGGTTCGAGATTGGCCACGTCGCCTATTCCTCGTAATTGACACGTATCATGCAGTTTCGACACGTCTGATGCCACACATCAGGGTACGCCCAGCGTACTGAGCCGCAATTCATTACGCCCCATGTAATAGAATGTACGCCCTGCGAAGAGGTTATCAGCGCAGTACGCCCCGCGTACTTGAAGATTACGCCCAACGTAATTCGGGTTTCAGCCCCTATAAATAGTGAGACCTCCGGGTTTTTGTTTAAAAAATCTATTCTCTCTCACTCTCTACTTCTTCTCTACCTACTTTTAACCCCTCGAAGCCCCGGTTGTTGGGTTTTCTACGCATCAAATACACTCTAAAACTAGGTAGCGGAAAAATCGAAACAACGATATACCTAAGTGTACATGCAACCTATGGATCTATGGCTTCATGCTAATTACATCAACCCTAGAAAACTAAAACATAAGTAAGAAAACATACCTCTTATGTAGCCCTTGATCTCCATGCTTGAGATCTTGAACCTCCATGAAGTTGCTTGGATGAAAGGATCCAAACCAGAATCCCTCTAATGGTATCACACCCAATGACACCAAAGAGTGGAATAAAAATAACTAGGAGAAGGGTCAATTTCACAAACCCAAAGGGGTTAGAAATCGTCCCTAAGAGGGGGAGGAAGAAGGGATGGCGAAACTTCAAGCCAAGGTGCAAGGAGCAATGAAATCCCTAAGGCCCTATTTATAGCCTTGGATGCCTCCTAGGGTTTAGTACTCCTTCCCATGTGGGATGGAGGCCTAACCACGAAATTTCACTCCTTTCCCATATGGGATGGAGTGATTTTCATCCAACCCTAATTCCATAAGGTTCTGGAACATTCCTGATTAACCAACTATCGATTAATGAACATTCAACCCTTTAATTAATTAAACTGTTAATTAATTCCCAAAATATATTTCCAGTTAGTTTCTAATTAATTATTAACCATAATAATTAATAAACCAATTTCTCCTTTATCTATTCTACTCAATTTGGGTCTTGAGGGCAACCCAAAAGGACCCTGCTATTATTAGAAATATTACCAATAGTTAATGACCTTGGACACTATTCCAACAATCTCCCACTTGGACAAGTCATCAACTATACAACGACCAATATTTCTCCAATACTCAACAGAGAGTTAGCCATCCAATGCAACTACCGAACTCTTGATCTAATCAAGATTCAACCCTTAGATAAGTGATCAACTATCCCTTTGTTCTATGATATATGTATGAATTCGAGACATGGATAATGGTCTATCTCAGAATTCAAAATTATGTTTCCCGATATAGATTTGTGACGACTACATCTGACTACTAAATTGAACACATCAATTCCAGGCAGGGCTCGGCCAAGCACTTTAGATGTCAGCACCAAATCATCGAGGGGCCCATAGACATCGCTTCTCCTGTTAAGGCAGAAGGAACAACTAAACTTTGACTACATAGTTTCTGTCTATTTCATCATGTCACACATGGACATACCCTTTATAACTACCAGTTACGGTTAGCGTTGGAGTAGACCAATGCATAACAGAATCATAGAGCAAAACCCCACATGTATCTAGGTTTGAAGAATAGAAGATATTATCGTCTTAGAATTACTCGTGACTGAATCCATGAAGTAATCTCTAAGCGTGGGTTGGTCCAATACTTAAATCTCTATTAAGCACTCATGAGTGTTAGCGTAATCTCTTTGCTATGTCCAATCAATATGGACAATCCACTAATACTCATGACAGTCTTGAATCACTACTTACTTCCAAGAGTATGACCGACTGTGGACGTTTGAGTAAATTAATACTCGGGAAGTGGCTTCCAAACATGCAAAAGTGAGAACGCAGTGATAAGCTAATTGAAATGACCGAAATCCATCATATATTAAGATCACCACTTAATAATCGCCAAATCAAATTAAAACTTATACTGATTAAAGTTCTCGGGTTTTAAAACAAACCAAACTAAGAGTGTTTAAGCCAATTCATTTGCAAATCTAATGCCTCTAGACTTTGTCTGACTGTCAGACTTGGTCAGTGACATTGGCTTAGGAATGGATCGACAAGATTATCTTTCGATATGAATCATTGACTATGATGTCTTTACATTTGACTCACTATCAAATGTGTTGGTACTTACTGAGTATGTTTCATGTGAGCTCGTGTGACTTGGGATCCATACTCGAGGTAAGTTCACCCAAAGTCACAAGAAACTTCATAAGGACCATCAATGATTGAATTTCAACAAAGATGTCACTAATGAATCTCTTTCAGTCACATTGTCCACTTTGCAATTTAACCAACTGCAATATACTCTAAGTTTTTTAAATCCACTATGGTGTATTACCTAGTACTCTTTCAAGCTAATATATCACCATTCAGTAAAAGCACGAATTCCGACTGCGAACGAAATTGCCTTTATTAGTGCGGAACTTAGCATCAATGTAACTCTTACAATGATCTCTTCCATACTATCAAGATCATCTCTTCTGTCCTCCAAGGACACTTAAGAATGTTCTTGATCTTGATTCATTTATTCTTGCCAAATTGATCTAATCAAACTTGTCATGCTCAAGGCGTACGAGTCATTAGATCTAGTACATGTCATGGCATTTATGATCGATCCCATAGCAAAAGCATGTAGGACACGACTCATTTGCTTTAGCTCAATAGTAGAACTAGGACATTAGCATTGCTCAATGTCATGCCAACCTAAACTCCTTTTTGAGATCTGCATGTCGAGTTTCCTCAACATTCAATGTACTTTGGCTTAATCCAATGAATCACTTTGATCTATCTCCATAGATCCTTATTATGTACGTGTTTTGTATCTCCCATGTATATCATAGCGAAACAGTTCTCATACCAAGCCAAGCTTTTACACCTGCTAAGTTAGAATATAGTTTCCTATAAATCGTACATTGTCTATGTACAATACAAGGGTGACTACAGTGCTCCCACTAGCACTGACATATATATGGCTTATCTATATTTCTCGAAATTCAAACTCCTTGAACTTTCTCATTGAAATAATGATCCCACTTGCGAGATGCTTATTTCGGTCCATAAATGAACTTGTTAAGCTTACACATCCTTTAAAACCTATCTTGGTTTAATTATGTGTTTGTTCCTATCCATGATTGTCTCTACTTGAAGATCCGCTTGCACCTAAGGGTTAAGTTCAAGTGCTAGATCTACCAATTAACAACATACATGGATTGAATCTCGCTTTCCAATTCCTCTTTCTATGTTGTATCCTTTAGGGCCTACCATAGCTTCCGATAGCTGGTACACTCTGATTGCTATCTACTAGTGACTCAAATACCTTAGCAATATAAACTCTTATATAACTAGGTCCATGAGGTCTTCTATCAGATCTATATGGAAAAATGGAAATATGTCAGTTTCCTTAATAGCTCTTTCAATTCCAAACTGAATGTTATGTCCAACTTTAGGCTCTTCGTTGGTTGACTCTTGAATCTTACCAAGATCAATGTGGCTCCCACTACCCCTTGGAAATCAGCTCCCTCTCTTGGAAGAATTCCCTTTGAGCAACATACACTTTGTTCTCAGAAGGTTGTTAAACAATTATCCAAAATGCTTGATGGGCTCTCCAACGAGATAACACATCTTTAATGAAAGTCCTAGATTGTCGAGCGCTTCACGACAAGCGTAAGCCTCATAATCGTAGACTTACATATATGGCAGTGAGGATAGAATCCCACTTCACATATCATAGAGTGGTTCAGGAACCTACTTAGTTGGCACAAGACCAAAGGACTTCTTGTAACACTATTCATGGTACAATCCACGAATTGTTAGCAAACACAGTGCGACTCATCTAGTACAAAATCAATGAACGAATTGTTTCTATATCCAACTAACACTTCCTAGTGGTAGTGTTTTAGGCGGAGATAGATCATAAAACTCTTTCACGATCACTTGGATGATCGATAAAGTTTGGACTGAGATTCTCACTATGAGTGTCTCATCCTATTGCTCAATTGATTCTTAACTTCGCTATATAAGAGCTCTAAACACCTGAGAGGTTCTAGACTCACATTCATACGAAGTTGGTCTCAATATGTATCGTGGTTAATCTGAACGGTCCATTAGTGTGAACTAATTCCAACAGATACTCACATCACCCAGTGTGCATTCATCATCTATCTTGATAAACAAGATTTGCATTTATCATAAGACTCGAGGTCAAATGATATCCAAAATCTGATCAAACTGGATACTTGGTAATGCATTTCTCATTTATGTATCCAAGACTATGATTCCACAAATACATTTCACCCAAAACTTTGGATGTATTTGAATCAGTACATATTGTGGTCATTCTGAATGATCAATTAGGTAAACTAATTTCAACAGATATTTACAATAATACACCTTATTCAAATATTCGAATCAACTTTGAAATATTGTTATTATACTAGTTTCATAGATTTCATGACTTTCTTTTAACATGTTAGAATGCTCCACATTTAAATAAGTCAGAACTATCTCATGAATCATAGTATAAACAATTTCAATTATAATACCATAGACTAAACATTTTGAAAAAAAATTGTCCTTTGATCCCATGAATGTAGCAAGGGCTTGGCATTCATGATCAAATTATCTTCTCCATGTTTCAGTCTTCTTACTTCATTTTAGCAACTGCACATTCTTGCAAATGTCAGTACTAATCCTTAGTAAAATACTCAAGGTTTAGAAGTAATGTGTTGATGGCATTATAAATCCATATATTTGATTGAATACCAAACATGGAAGAACTAGTTATCTTTTGATCCAATGGAAAGTAGCACGGGCTCGTGATCCATGATCAAATTTTAATTTCTTCATGTTCTAGTCGTTTCACCTCAAATATACATTTTGGGCCTGTATACTTTCTTGTCCTTTTCTTGCTATCAAAACATGTGTTAGAACAAGACTTCCTTTGTCCTAGGTATTTGGGCCTAGATTAGATATACCAACACTAATCGCCTTTTAAACCATGGACAATTGGCTTTCTTCTTCTTGACACTTATATTCATGATAGTAAATTATGGGAGTGTTTTGAAGTATGAGTTTCTATGATTGGCCATGTTAGTTCCAAAATGAAACCTCAACATGTTACACAACTCCTTAATGGACATTCCAAGTTGTTCATATCAAAATCAAGATGAATTGATTATACGTACATGTCAGCTAGTTGATTAACCCTAGTCAACTTCTAACTTAAGGAAATTCCATTTTACTTCAATATGTCAATTTACAACGTACATTTGATAATTGCTCTTTCTAACAATTTAGAATGCAATGTTTGAAGTAACCTAGGAAGAGCTTTAACAAAGGCATGATCTTTCCTTTCGTTTATGAGAACTATTCCCATACTATGAATTTTGACAAGATTGATCATCCTCATAGCTAATCCTTTCAGAGGTTTTATAGCAGTAGATTTTAGAGGATAAGGTTATAGACATCATTCAATAACAAATTCCATTATAGTTTGTTTTACTTATCCTTAGAAAATAATCACCCTAAATAAAATTATTTTAGAAGGCTAGGATCCATATTTGGCTCCATGATGTGTAAAGGGATGTCGTAAACACACCATAAAGTTATTTAGGCAGGAAAAGCCATTTGCCAATTTCGATCACCACGAAATTCCTAGATCTTTGAGATTCATTGACTATCAATGGCATGTTAATCTCGGATTATGTTCATCTCAAATTCAGTGACGGGGTCGCCGCGGATCACTAAACAGATGGTGAATCGACCATACAAAATCGCGTAGTCCCCGGCTCAAGTTACGCTTGAGATTCGCGAGTTCCACATCATTCTCTACCTATACTCTCAAATTGACGTGTCGGTTAACCACGCGAGCTCCATCAACAAGTTATAAAGAGAATGTGCAACTTTTATGGATAACATAAGATTCACATTAAATAGATTGAGAATTAACCTTGCAAAATCGCATGGCCCCCGGCTCAAGTTACGCTTGAGATTCGCGAGTTCCATATCATTCTCAACTATACCCTAGATTGATGTGTCGGTTAACCACACGAGCTCCACCAACAGAATATAAAGAGAATGTGCAATTTTCATGGATAATATAAACTCACATTCTATTAATAAAACGAGATTTTGTTTTATACTTGTATTTAGAATACTTTGTGATTGACCATTATCACTATCAAACCCTTTCGGTAACTCCATTCTAAAAATGCAATAGGGCGGTGAGGGTGGTAAGCGCGAATCATATTAAAAACCTACCTCATTAGGAATCAAAGAGACCTCCTTAAACCCCTACATTAGAACGGGTGAGCCTAGTCGAGGTAAGACTGACAATGTCAACATTTAAACACGCGAGGGCACATGTTATAACTTTCTTATACATATAATAAACACAATTCTAATATATATAAATACAAGGGGTAAATTTAAAACTCATTAAATTTAGTTGTCTATTATTAATTCTAATTAATTGCGAGGACGCAATGTAACAATTAATAAAACATGAGGGGTTAATATTCAAGTTTATAAAACTCTATTATAAATAATATTCAAATAATAAATATTCAAATTTAAAATATGATCAAATAATATTTATCCATAAACATTCAAATTTAAATGAACACATTTAAATAATATTAATTTTCCAGATCTAATCCAATTAGGTATTTATCCATGCAAGATAAAGCTTGAATTCGAAAACTAAGCAAGATTAAAACGATAATTCTGATCTGTCAATGTTCACGTCGTGAACTACTCTTTCACGTCGTGAATTAGGGTTTTCAACAAGTTACGAATTTTTCAATTAAACTTTCATCATTTAGTTCCAAAAAAATATTTTCAGAAAACATGGATCTAGGGTGAAAGTAACCATGAACCAACGGCTCTGATACCACTGTTGGGTTTTCTACGCATCAAATACACTCTAAAACTAGGTAGCGGAAAAATCGAAACAACGATATACCTAAGTGTACATGCAACCTATGGATCTATGGCTTCATGCTAATTACATCAACCCTAGAAAACTAAAACATAAGTAAGAAAACATACCTCTTATGTAGCCCTTGATCTCCATGCTTGAGATCTTGAACCTCCATGAAGTTGCTTGGATGAAAGGATCCAAACCAGAATCCCTCTAATGGTATCACACAGTCATCCCCGACACCCAAAGCATCTCCCGATACTCCGAAGTTCCCGAGAAAATCATATTTTCAAGTCGAAACTCTGCCCGAGTAAGGCCGCTTTTCAACTAAAATCCAAGGTTTCATCACAGAAAGTCATATTTAAAGTCGAAGTGTTGCCCAAATTAATACTTTAATCCCCGGTTATTTCACGGTGAGTTCAATATATAGGAACAATTATATGTTATGTGTTATATGTGATATGTGCTTTTTCGTGTTATCATCTTGTGTTATTGTTTCTGCTATTTTGATAGCAAAGCTGTACCTTTGGCCATGTGATCAGTGAAAGGACTTAGATTCACAGTCGTATTGGTATGTAGCCTCTGGCCGTGTAGAGCATGTCTCGCAAGAGAATGACTTCTACCCCTATGGCATTGGTAGAAGGTTAGATAGGGCTAAAAGCCTGAAATCTACAAAAATGTTTAAATCAGAAATCGTATTTCTTCTCTGCCTTCTGCCATTTTGAAGTATATATATGACATAACATTATATTGTATCTATTATTGAACTCACTAAGCGTCACCGCTTACCCCTCTCAGTGTTTAACAATTGCAGTTAATAAGTATCCAGTTTAAACATATACTGTTGGAAGATTTAGAATAGTTTATACTATTACTTTTGTACTTGGATTTACGTTTGTATAAAAGCTTTAATATCCTGGGTAGTTTTGTAATATACTAAAACTTAGTCCGTTTGTATCGAGTCTTTTGTAATCAAATTATCAATGTAAAATATTATTTTTGAATATGCATGTAGAATTTTTGGAGTAACTTGGAGTATTATGATGTAGTTTTTATCGAAAGGGGTTCTTTCAATCATGGTATCAAACCACTAGTTTAAGCGAACTAAATATCACGGATTGGTATTTAGACTTAAACTGTCTAACGTTCAATATATGAACAGAGTCATTTGTAAGTAAATGGATACAAACCATAGGAAAGATTTAAGTGGGGTATTGGGTAGTGATAAACCCTAGTATTCTAAAATATTAAGTTACTTCAAAATTTTCATAGAATTAGTTTAAGTGAACTAGGAATTTTGAGAATTTCTAGACTTAAACATGGATTGCTAAGGGATGATGATACGATGTATATCTAGTATACTTTAGGTTGAATACCTAAATGGACACAAGCACTAGAATATTAGAGGAGATATGCCTTATATTCTAATTTGTGCTAAATGATAAATGGATATAGCATGCCTTAGGTTGCTTACTTATATTGCTATTACTTGAGAAAGTTTAAGGTCTGTTGCCGACCTTGGTCTGGAAGAGGAAATTTTATGTATTCCATATTCTAAAACTTCTGTATAAGAAACTTTTCCAAATGATAAAGAGACTTATGATAGTCGACATCGAAAACTTTATACATAAACGATCGAGGGATATCGTAAAATAACATTTATTAAGTGATATCGTAAATAGTGTATTAATACCTATAGAGTGTTGTTGTACATTCGAACTATGTTTAATGAGATAATAACACCTTTTGAAGAATGATGTACGTTTGAAGTACATTTGGAAGAAATGAATGTTTTGGTGTAATCCATGAAGTTATTCCACCGCTATCAAGATTGAAGTAGTGATTGCTTATAGAGCCGGAAGAACCGAAGATGGTGATAAATACTTCGACAATATTGAAATTGATGATGTGTAAGATTTAGAAGAATAAAAAGAAAAAGATATACACCCATAGTATTGCATGAGAAGAGTTGTTGTTGTTAGAAATGACAGAGAACCGAGTCAAAGGTAGTAGAACATGCTGATATGCAGCTATACTGCGGACTTATTAGGATAAACTCCTATGAAATAGACTTAAAAGCTACAACTATGAGAAGAAAACTTACTCATATACAGGAATGACGATGTCATGAAAGGATAATGAAACGAACAAATGTGCATGATGGTTTGCATGAGTTAGAAGATGATGCAGGTAGTTGGAGACCGTTTGTCTCCATGCTGCTAGAGTAAATTCTGGTATAGTGTGTCTTGTAGAGTAGACACTACCCGAGAAAGAATTTATATGAAGAATTGGAAGTAAAATTTCTATCGACCTATGAAAAAGTATTAGAATATGCTAGATCGAGCATATGCGTGAAAAGGATTCTAGAAGGCGAGTATAAGAAATCCAAGATATGTTTGATAGAAATGCGAAATCCCCAGTTATTTAAATCGATGTGATTTCGGGGACGAAATCCTCAAAAGGAGGAGGTATTTGTAACATACACATTCAGTTATCGTGTTATTTAATTTTAAAAGTGAATAATATATTGAAATATTATATGAATTTGAACGTTGAGTTCTAACAGATAGTTTATACTAGAAATGAAGTAAACCTATGTTTAGAATCATTCGGAAAATATTGGAAGTCTTATGGGATTCCAATCAATAGTCAAATACCGAAATTAACGAAAATATAAAGTTGGAAATAAGAAAAAATAATGTTATTGAAAGTTGTAAAGAATCTCGTTAGAAATATTTAGGCGAAAACCTCATCGAAATCCGAGTTATAACGATGAAGTTACGACTATTTGAACTTTCGCGACACAACCGGCACACGCCGTATGATGTAAAAAGTGAGTTTTCGATAAACTACTTTTTGGCTTTAGTGATTCAAATGAAAGTATTAGTATTCTTTAAACCGAGAATTTCCAAAAGAACGTCAAAATCTGACTTCGTATGAGGAAGTTATGATTTTTCTAAGTTTCGGTATAGTAGTAGACAGCTAAAAACTCGAAATAAAGATCAAGTGATTTTTAGCCGACACAACCTAAACGAGAATCGAATGTCTCATCAATAGTATTATGACGGTAAAAAGACAGACGAAAACGGACGTCAGATGAAGAAGTTATGAATTTTTAACGGACTTTTCCTGTCCCGGCCTGTTAAAAATATAACTTTAAAAATAAAGTCAAAATTAGCCGACAGAGTCTAAACGAAAGTTGTAAAGCATAATCTCACTTATGCGTGGATATAAAGAAAGTTAAAAACGGAGCTCGTATGCAAAATATACGAATTTTTAAAGTTTGGAAATTCGGAGTACGCCCAGC
The DNA here is from genome assembly GCF_052849685.1 of Lactuca virosa. NCBI lineage: Eukaryota > Viridiplantae > Streptophyta > Magnoliopsida > Asterales > Asteraceae > Lactuca > Lactuca virosa. The sequence goes on from NC_136433.1 coordinate 333,875,134, forward strand.
GTACTCGTGTTCACGGTTCGAGATTGGCCTCGTCGCCTATTCCTTGCAATTGACACGTATCATGCAGTTTCGACACGTCTGATGCCACACATCAGGGTACGCCCAGCGTACTGAGCCGCAATTCATTACGCCCCATGTAATAGAGTGTACGCCCTGCGAAGAGGTTATCAGCGCAGTACGCCCCGCGTACTTGAAGATTACGCCCTGCGTAATTCGGGTTTCAGCCCCTATAAATAGTGAGCAAGACCTCCGGGTTTTTGTTTACAAAATCTATTCTCTCTCACTCTCTACTTCTTCTGTACCTACATTTAACCCCCCGAAGCCCCGGTATCATCCCCGACACCCAAAGCAAGTCCCGATACTCCGAAGTTCCCGAGAAATCATATTTCCAAGTCGAAACTCTACCCGAGTAAGGCTGGTTTTCAACAAAAATCCCCGGTTTCGTCACAGAAAGTCATATTTAAAGTCGAAGTGCTGCCCAAATTAATACTTTAATCCCCAGTTATTTCACGGTGAGTTTAATATATAGGAACAATTGTATCTTATGTGTTATATGTGCTATGTGCTTTTTCGTGTTATCATCTTGTGTTATTATTTCTGCTATTTTTATAGCAAAGCTGTACCTTTGGCCATGTGATCAGTGAAAGGACTTAGATTCACAGTGGTATTGGTATGTAGCCTTTGGCCGTGTAGAGCATGTCTCGCAAGAGAATGACTTCTACCCCTATGGCATTGGCAGAAGGTGAGATAGGGCTAAGAGCCTGAAATCTACCAAAATGTTTAAATTAGAAATCGTATGTCTTCTGTGCCATTTGGGCCGAAGCGTTATTGATGTATATCAAGTATTGAAATTGTTATGTCTCATTGATTGTTACGGAAAGCCTGTCGTATGATTCACATATGCCTTTGTTGTTCCTTGTTCCCTTTGCTTCTACCATTTTGAAGTATATATATGGCATAACATTATATTGTATCTATTATTGAATTCACTAAGCGTCACCGCTTACCCCTCTCAGTGTTTAACAATTGCAGGTAATAAGTATCCAGTTTAGTCATATACTGTTGGAAGATTTAGAATAGTTTATACTATTACTTTTGTACTTGGGTTTACGTTTGTATAAAAGCTTTAATATCCTGGGTAGTTATGTAATATACTAAAACTTAGTCGGTTTGTATCTAGTCTTTTGTAATCAAATTATCAATGTAAAATATTATTTTTGAATATGCATGTAGAATGTTTTGGAGTAACTTGGAGTATTATGATGTAGTTTTTATCGAAAGGGGTTCTTTCAATCATGGTATGAGAGCACTAGTTTAACCGAACTAAATATCACAGATTGATATTTAGACTTAAACTGTCTAACGTTCAATATATGAACGGAGTCATTTGTAAGTAAATGGATACAAATCATAGGAAAGATTTAAGAGGGGTATTGGGTAGTGATAAACTCTAGTATTCTAAAATATTAAGTTACTTCAAATTTTTCAGAGAATTAGTTTAAGTGAACTAGGAATTTTGAGAATTTCTAGACTTAAACATGGATTGCTAAGGGATGATGATACGATGTATATCTAGTATACTTTAGGTTGAATACCAAAATGGACACAAGCACTAGAATATTAGAGGAGATATGCCTTATATTTTAATATGTGCTAAATGATAAATAGATATATAGCGTGCCTTAGGTTGCTTACTTATATTGCTATTACTTGAGAAAGTTTAAGGTCTGTTGTCGACCTTGGTCTGGAAGAGGAAATTTTATTTATTCCAGATTCTAAAATTTCCGTATAAGAAACTTTTCCAAATGATAAAGAGACTTATGATAGTCGACATCGAAAATTTTATAGATAAACGATCGAGGGATATCGTAAAATAACATTTATTAAGTGATGTCATAAATAGTGTATTAATCCCTATAGAGTGGTGTTGTACATTCGAACTATGTTTAATGAGATAATAACACCTTTAGAAAAATGATATACGTTTGAAGCACATTTGGACGAAATGAATGTTTTGGTGTAATCCATGAAGTTATTCCACCGCTATCCAGATTGAAGTAGTGATTGCTTATAGAGTCGGAAGAACCGAAGATGGTGATAAATACTTCGACAATTTTGAAATTGATGTTGTGTAAGATTTAGAAGAAATAAAAGAAGAAGATATACACCCATAGTATTGCATGAGAAGAGTTGTTGTTGTTAGAAATGACAGAGAACCGAGTCAAAAGTAGTAGAACATGCTGATATGTAGCTATACTGCAGACTTATTAGGATAAACTCCTATGAAATAGACTTAAAAGTTACAACTATGAGAAGAAAACTTACTCATATACAGGAATGACGATGTCATGAAAGGATAATGAAACGAACAAATGTGCATGATGGTTTGCATGAGTTAGAAGATGATGCAGGTAGTTGGAGACCGTTTGTCTCCATGCTGCTAGAGTAAATTCTGGTATAGTGTGTCTTGTAGAGTAGACACTACCCGAGAAAGAATTTATATGAAGAATTGGAAGTAAAATTTCTATCGACCTATGAAAAAGTATTAGAATATGCTAGATCGAGCATATGCGTGAAAATGATTCTAGAAGGCGAGTATAAGAAATCCAAGATATGTTTGATAGAAATGCGAAATCCGTAGTTATTTAAATCGATGTGATTTCGGGGACGAAATCCTCTAAAGGAGGAGGTATTTGTAACATACACGTTCAATTATCGTGTTATTTAATTTTAAAAGTGAATAATATATTGAAATATTATATGAATTTGAACGTTGAGTTCTAACAGATAGTTTATACTAGAAATGAAGTAAACCTATGTTTAGAATCATTCGGAAAATATTGGAAGTCTTATGGGATTCCAATCAATAGTCAAATATCGAAATTAACGAAAATATAAAGTTGGAACTAAGTAAAAATAATGTTATTGAAAGTTGTAAAGAATCTTGTTAGAAATATTTAGGCGAAAACCTCATCGAAATCCGAGTTATAACGAAGAAGTTACAACTATTTGAACTTTCGCGACACAACTGGCACACGCCGTATGATGTAAAAAGTGAGTTTTCGATAAACTACTTTTTGGCTTTAGTGATTCAAATGAAAGTATTAGTATTCTTTAAACCGAGAATTTCCAAAAGAACGTCAAAATCTGACTTCGTATGAGGAAGTTATGATTTTTCTAAGTTTCGGTATAGTAGTAGACAGCTAAAAACTCGAAATAAAGATCAAGTGATTTTTAGCCGACACAACCTAAACGAGAATCGAATGTCTCATCAATAGTATTATGACGGTAAAAAGACAGACGAAAACGGACGTCAGATGAAGAAGTTATGAATTTTTAACGGACTTTTCCTGTCCCGGCCTGTTAAAAATATAACTTTAAAAATAAAGTCAAAATTAGCCGACAGAGTCTAAACGAAAGTTGTAAAGCATAATCTCACTTATGCGTGGATATAAAGAAAGTTAAAAACGGAGCTCGTATGCAAAATATACGAATTTTTAAAGTTTGGAAATTCGGAGTACGCCCAGCGTACTCGTGTTCACGGTTCGAGATTGGCCTCGTCGCCTATTCCTCGCAATTGACACGTATCATGCAGTTTCGACACGTCTGATGCCACACATCAGGGTACGCCCAGCGTACTGAGCCGCAATTCATTACGCCCCATGTAATAGAGTGTACGCCCTGCGAAGAGGTTATCAGCGCAGTACGCCCCGCGTACTTGAAGATTACGCCCTGCGTAATTCGGGTTTCAGCCCCTATAAATAGTGAGCAAGACCTCCGGGTTTTTGTTTACAAAATCTATTCTCTCTCACTCTCTACTTCTTCTGTACCTACATTTAACCCCCCGAAGCCCCGGTATCATCCCCGACACCCAAAGCAAGTCCCGATACTCCGAAGTTCCCGAGAAATCATATTTCCAAGTCGAAACTCTACCCGAGTAAGGCTGGTTTTCAACAAAAATCCCCGGTTTCGTCACAGAAAGTCATATTTAAAGTCGAAGTGCTGCCCAAATTAATACTTTAATCCCCAGTTATTTCACGGTGAGTTTAATATATAGGAACAATTGTATCTTATGTGTTATATGTGCTATGTGCTTTTTCGTGTTATCATCTTGTGTTATTATTTCTGCTATTTTTATAGCAAAGCTGTACCTTTGGCCATGTGATCAGTGAAAGGACTTAGATTCACAGTGGTATTGGTATGTAGCCTTTGGCCGTGTAGAGCATGTCTCGCAAGAGAATGACTTCTACCCCTATGGCATTGGCAGAAGGTGAGATAGGGCTAAGAGCCTGAAATCTACCAAAATGTTTAAATTAGAAATCGTATGTCTTCTGTGCCATTTGGGCCGAAGCGTTATTGATGTATATCAAGTATTGAAATTGTTATGTCTCATTGATTGTTACGGAAAGCCTGTCGTATGATTCACATATGCCTTTGTTGTTCCTTGTTCCCTTTGCTTCTACCATTTTGAAGTATATATATGGCATAACATTATATTGTATCTATTATTGAATTCACTAAGCGTCACCGCTTACCCCTCTCAGTGTTTAACAATTGCAGGTAATAAGTATCCAGTTTAGTCATATACTGTTGGAAGATTTAGAATAGTTTATACTATTACTTTTGTACTTGGGTTTACGTTTGTATAAAAGCTTTAATATCCTGGGTAGTTATGTAATATACTAAAACTTAGTCGGTTTGTATCTAGTCTTTTGTAATCAAATTATCAATGTAAAATATTATTTTTGAATATGCATGTAGAATGTTTTGGAGTAACTTGGAGTATTATGATGTAGTTTTTATCGAAAGGGGTTCTTTCAATCATGGTATGAGAGCACTAGTTTAACCGAACTAAATATCACAGATTGATATTTAGACTTAAACTGTCTAACGTTCAATATATGAACGGAGTCATTCGTAAGTAAATGGATACAAATCATAGGAAAGATTTAAGAGGGGTATTGGGTAGTGATAAACTCTAGTATTCTAAAATATTAAGTTACTTCAAATTTTTCAGAGAATTAGTTTAAGTGAACTAGGAATTTTGAGAATTTCTAGACTTAAACATGGATTGCTAAGGGATGATGATACGATGTATATCTAGTATACTTTAGGTTGAATACCAAAATGGACACAAGCACTAGAATATTAGAGGAGATATGCCTTATATTTTAATATGTGCTAAATGATAAATAGATATATAGCGTGCCTTAGGTTGCTTACTTATATTGCTATTACTTGAGAAAGTTTAAGGTCTGTTGTCGACCTTGGTCTGGAAGAGGAAATTTTATTTATTCCAGATTCTAAAATTTCCGTATAAGAAACTTTTCCAAATGATAAAGAGACTTATGATAGTCGACATCGAAAATTTTATAGATAAACGATCGAGGGATATCGTAAAATAACATTTATTAAGTGATGTCATAAATAGTGTATTAATCCCTATAGAGTGGTGTTGTACATTCGAACTATGTTTAATGAGATAATAACACCTTTAGAAAAATGATATACGTTTGAAGCACATTTGGACGAAATGAATGTTTTGGTGTAATCCATGAAGTTATTCCACCGCTATCCAGATTGAAGTAGTGATTGCTTATAGAGTCGGAAGAACCGAAGATGGTGATAAATACTTCGACAATTTTGAAATTGATGTTGTGTAAGATTTAGAAGAAATAAAAGAAGAAGATATACACCCATAGTATTGCATGAGAAGAGTTGTTGTTGTTAGAAATGACAGAGAGCCGAGTCGAAGCTAGTAGAAAATGTTGAGATGCAGCTATAATGCGGACTTATTAGGATAGACTCCTATGAAATAGACTTAAAAGATACAACCATGAGAAGAAAACTTACTCATATACAGGAATAACGATGTCATGAAAGGATAATGAAACGAACAAATGTGCATGATGGTTTGCATGAGTTAGAAGATGATGCGGGTAGTTGGAGATCGTTTGTCTCCATGCTGCTAGAGTAAATTCTGGTATAGTGTGTCTTGTAGAGTAGACACTACCCGAGAAAGAATTTTTATGAAGAATTGGAAGTAAAATTTCTATCGACCTATGAAAAAGTATTAGAATATGCTAGATCGAGCATATGCGTGAAAAGGATTCTAGAAGGCGAGTATAAGAAATCCAAGATATGTTTGATAGAAATGCGAAATCCCCAGTTATTTAAATCGATGTGATTTCGGGGACGAAATTCTCAAAAGGAGGAGGTATTTGTAACATACACGTTCAGTTATCGTGTTATGTAATTTTAAAAGTGAATAATATATTGAAATATTATATGAATTTGAACATTGAGTTCTAACAGATAGTTTATACAAGAAATGAATTAAACCTATGTTTAGAATCATTCGGAAAATATTGGAAGTCTTATGGGATTCCAATCAATAGTCAAATATCGAAATTAACGAAAATATAAAGTTGGAAATAAGTAAAAATAATGTTATTGAAAGTTGTAAAGAATCTCGTTAGAAACATTTAGGCGAAAACCTCATCGAAATCCGAGTTATAACGAAAAAGTTACGACTATTTGAATTTTCGCGACAGAACCGGCACGACGCCATATGATGTAAAAAGTGAGTTTTCGATAAACTACTTTTTGGCTTTAGTGATTCAAATGAAAGTATTAGTATTCTTTAAACCGAGAATTTCCAAAAGAACGTCAAAATCTGACTTCGTATGAGGAAGTTATTATTTTTCTAAGTTTCGGTATAGCAGTAGACCGCTAAAAACTCGAAATAAAGATCGAGTGATTTTTAGCCGACACAACCTAAACGAGAATCGAATGTCTCATCAATAATATTACGACGGTAAAAAGACAGACGAAAACAGACGTCAGATGAAGAAGTTATGAATTTTTAACGGACTTTTCCTGTCCCGGCCTGTTAAAAATATAACTTTAAAAATAAAGTCAAAATTAGCCGACAGAGTCTAAACGAAAGTTGTAGAGCATAATCTCACCTATGCGTGGATATAAAGAATGTCAAAAACGGAGCTCGTATGCAAAAGATACGAATTTTTGAAGTTTGGAAATTCGGAGTACGCCCAGCGTACTCGTGTTCACGGTCCGAGATTGGCCACGTCGCCTATTCCTCGCAATCGACACGTATCATGCAGGTTCGACACGTCTGATGCCACGCATCAGGGTACACCAAGTGTATTCGGTGTACGCCCAGCGTACTGAGCCGCAATTCATTACGCCCCGCGTAATAGAGTGTACGCCCAGCGAAGAGGTTATCAGGTCAGTACGCCCCACGTACTTGAAGATTACGCCCAACGTAATTTGGGTTTCAGCCCCTATAAATAGTGAGCAAGAGCTCCGGGTTTTTGTTTAGAAAATCTATTCTCTCTCACTCTCTACTTCTTCTCTACCTACTTTTAACCCCCCGAAGCCCCGGTATCATCCCCGACACCCAAAGCAAGTCTCGATACTCCAAAGTTCCCGAGAAAATCATATTTTCAAGTCGAAACTTTGCCCGAGTAAGGCCAGTTTTCAACTAAATCCCCGGTTTCTTCACAGAAAGTCATATTTAAAGTCCAAGTGCTGCCCAAATTAATACTTTAATCCCTAGTTATTTCACGGTGAGTTCAATATATTGGAACAATTGTATGTTATGTGTTATATGTGCTATGTGCTTTTCCGTGTTATCATCTTGTGTTATTATTTCTGCTATTTTGGTAGCAAAGTTGTACCTTTGGCCATGTGATCAGTGAAAAGACATAGATTCACAGCGGTATTGGTATGTTGCCTATGGCCGTGTAGAGCATTTCTCGCAAGAGAATGACTTCTACCCCTATGGCGTTAGCAGAAGGTTAGATAGGGCTAAAAGCCTGAAATCTACCAAAATGTTTAAATCAGAAATTGTATGTCTTCTGTGCCATTTGGGCCGAAACGTTATTGATGTATATCAAGTATTGAAATTGTTATGTCTCATTGATTGTTATGAAAAGCCTGTCGCATGATTCACATATGCCTTTGTTGTTCCTTGTTCCCTTTGCTTCTGCTATATTGAAGTATATATATGGCATAACGTTATATTGTATCTATTATTGAACTCACTAAGCGTCACCGCTTACCCCTCTCGGTGTTTAACAATTGCAGGTAATAAGCATCCAGTTTAGTCATATACTGTTGGAAGATTTAGAATAGTTTATACTATTACTTTTGTACTTGGGTTTACGTTTGTATAAAAGCTTTAATATCCTTGGTAGTTATGTAATATACTAAAACTTAGTCGGTTTGTATCCAGTCTTTTGTAATCAAATTATCAATGTAAAATATTATTTTTGAATATGCATGTAGCATGTTTTGGAGTAACTTGGAGTATTATGATGTAGTCTTTATCGAAAGGGGTTCTTTCATGGAGTGTCGACCATAGAAGCCCAAAGTACTTCCACTGTTATCATTTCATCTTCCTTCGAAACATCTACCATTAATACCATTACTTCCCTACCACCATTTCTACTACATTACCATAATCTACACATTCTCCAACTTTTGAAAACATGATAAATCAATCCATCGCTTCTTTATTTCCATCACAATCCATGGAAGGTCAAAAATCTGTTCCAGAGGATGATACTACAGAAGATGGTGATTTTATGGAATCTTTTGCCGAAATCCAATTTGATATAGAGGAGGAGAGCATCCCAGACCATATGTTGATGTATGGTAAGCAATTTAAAATTCTCAACAGGAAGCTCAAGTCTTTATTACCACTTCAAGTTGATGATGAGATCGAAATACTGTCTCTGGTATCGAAGTCTATGTCATGCTCAAGGCCCAAGAATTTCGATTGAGAAATGAACTGGAACAACTGGACAGGAACAATGAGTCTCGTGTAAAGGCTCAGTCTTCTTCTTTCAATCATGAGCTTAAGGAGTTGAAAGCAGTTGCCAAAGAAAGGCATCTTTTGTTTGTTCAAGATGTTAAAAAGGTTCGTGAGGATGTCAACCTGAAGATTGAGGAACTCAGGGTTGATATAGCGATGGAAGTTGCAACTCTTACTCACGATTATTCTTCTCTTCACACCAAGGTGGATATAATTGTTGATGTTGTCACGAATGTGGTTAAATTGTACCATTCGTTACTTCCAAAGATTGATAAGAAGGCTGAACTTGATGCTTAGAGTTTTAGCAAAATTGAAGACACGTTGAACAATCTTAAGGAATTAGTTTCGAAGATTGGTTCTTCATCATCTGTGTTGATCACTCTGAAATCCTTGTCTCAGAGGTTTATGTCTTTGGAGTCCTCACTCAAGGCTGAATTAGCTCCACTTACGAAGCTGATTAATTTGAAGCCAACTGATGCCCCACCTGTTCACACAGGGGTGCAAGGAGAGAAAAGGGTGGTGTTGGAATGAGTTCGAAAACAGGTTTGGGAGGAAGTGGGTTAGGGAAAGGTGATGGTGATGCGAAAGTAGTTGGGAAAGTCATGCCTACTCAAATTCCTACTTCGTTGCCAAAGACTTCATTTACAACTACTTCAACAACAACAACAACAACAAGGGCATTGACGAAAGGTGTAGTGATTGGTTTTGATGTTGAAGGATCAAGTTCATCGAAGCCACCTCCATCAACAGAAGAGATGAAAAATAAAGGGAATGGTATCTCTACAAAACCAATTGTTGAAGAGAAAAAGGTTGCCATTAGAAAAGAAATGAAAAAGCAAAGACATATACAAAGCATTCTTCGTCAAAGAGAAAATGACCCTCCTGGTCTTGATAAGGGTGATCCTTCGAAACATTATTGCTATGAAAACATTGAAGCCCTGGTTTTAGGTGGAGAGATGCACGATTTCGAAAAAGTCCCCAATAAGATTTATGTTACAGAGAATACTGATTTTAATCAGTTGAATTTCCCAATCAATAAAATGATGTTCATGGCCGCACAATGCCAAATATTTGATAAGTATGAGGACAAAGAATAATATAAACGATTGAAGATTCGATTCCATGTTGTTCTTGGAAAAAGGGAGGAGATTTTTGGTCTTTAGTCAAGATAGTTCGAGTTCTCAACATTTCCAAAGACGTTTCGTTCGAGGGTGTGTTGCAGAATTATCGCTTTCATGCAGTCCGAGCAAACAACGTAGCATTCGATATTTCAGTTGCTGACTTCCCTCTGATGAATCTTCATGATTTGATTTGTGTTGCAAGGATTTTGAAAGGAGTTGATATCTCAAAGATTTAGTTAACAAGCAAAGAAGATTTCTTAATCGGATTTGCTCATATCAAGTTGTTCATAGACAATTACTATGAGTATCTTGCATTAACTGATGTCGAATTAGCCTTGGCGATAGGTAAACAGATCACAATGCCCTAATCTATGTTGAAGAGTCAAGCTAGTTTGAAAAGCTATGAAGATGGGGAAATATGTATGAAGCCTTTAGGGATTGTGTTTGTTGGAAAGAAAAAGAAGGGGAAGAACAAAAAATTTATGTTTCAAGCTTGTGATGTTGAAAGACACACTACATCTCATTATACAAATCTCATTGTTCAAATTAATAGTTGTGCAAAGAACAATGATGGTGACAAAACAGAAATCCGCAAGGTGTTAAATTGGTATCCTAAACTTCGAAGGGTGATACATCAAGCTGCTGAGATGCTGATGACTTAGATTCGACATTCTCACAAAGGAGGAGAATGTTGAGTTAGAATGTAGTTGTGAGGTGTCGAATTCTGTCTAGGTCATTCATAGTTTCGAAAGCTAGTTTGTATGTTTTGTATAAGGGCAGTGTTTGTATCAAAGCTGTAATGTTTTAGTCCCATATATTTTTTTTACGCTTTAGTTATCCCTATAAATATGGGATGGGTACTAGAGTTAGAGGAGTTATTGGAGTCTTAAACTTGTACTCTCTATTTTTCTCTGTATCTTGTTAAAGCGTAATCGAGCCATACAGATCATATTTACATCGTGTGTTCATAATTAATTCTAAAATATCATCGTGTTTCATATACTCGATTGATAACAACTACACTAGTCCAAAACACTTTGTGTTCCAATGGCCCATTAATAACTCAAACACTCAAGCACAAAATACTAAAAACCACTTGTGGCCCAAATCATGGCCCAATTTTCCAAATTGGGCCCAATTCCCTTCGTGGGCCTTCTCAAAATCACTATCAGACCAAAACTTGATGGCCCAACAGGGCCCATGATAAATAAGCCCAAAAGATGGCCCATGTCGAAGCCCAATAAGCAAAACTTCCCCTGACTGAGTACGCGAAGCGTACTCAGCTGTACGCTAAGCGTACAGGCTGTTTGGCTAGTACGTTGCGCGTACAGACTTGTACGCCCAACGTACTCCTCCATTGAGCCAAAACCTTTCATTAAGCTCTTAATTCTTGATCCCATAAGTCCAAACCACATATCTACTTCTAAATTAACGTCTAGAACCATAAAGTCACTGACTTTGTGACTTTGCATGCCCCAAGAAGACCCAATCTCAAAGTGTAGCATTATACTTTCATGAAAAGGACCCAAACACAAAGATGGATGGTTTTAAACTCTAAACGTGCCAACTTTATGGACCTTGAACCTCAGAAACACAAATAGGGGAAATTCAAAGCTCCTGGCGTGGAATCAAGACACTAGATCTCATTATTGGGACCAAAATGAACCAAACTCATAAATGATAGATCTAAGACATCAATGATCAAGTTTAAAGCTTTTTACCTCTAACAAGATGGAAATGAGACACATAAGCAAGATCCATAAGCTCTTCCTTGATTCCCATCCTTGCACCAAACTACATCTTTTTGGAAATGGACCAAATACACCAAAAATGGACACCGTGAGCTCAAAATTCCACCACGAAGGCTAAAGGACGATTTAGGGTTTTGAGAGGGTGGAGGTCGACCTAGAAATGAAGGAAAGGGGCTAACATTATGCTTATATAGGGTACAACCCTAAAATTAGGGTTTTCAACCTGACCCTCGTACGCCTATCGTATCTCCTCGTACGCCCAGCGTACGAGGTCTCGCACCACGACCCAACCTCTCACCTACGTTGCGCTTCCCTCCAGCTATGCCTCACGTAACCTTCCTCTCCTCGGTACGCCCTGCGTACCACCTTGGTACGCTCCGCGTACTAGGGTTTTCCCCCAAACCCTAAATCATCCGAAGACCATAACTTTCTAGATACGACTCTGATTTCGACCGTCCTTATATCCATGAAAAGGTATCGAGACTCTCTACACTATTATCAAATCATACTCACCATAAGATATCCCGAACGAACCTCCACTTTCCATAAAAGCCCAAGCTGACCAATTACCGAAATGACCTTTGATTCCAAAACACAAACCGAATACCCGAAACATCCGAATTACATTACCCAACTCCAACTGGGTCCAAAAACTCAATTCCTCAAGGATCCGAAGCCTGCTAAAACCCAATCCCTGATCACCATCCCTGACATGGGAACAATTCGAAACAAGGTGTTACAACTCTCCCCCACTTAAATTAGATTTCGTCCTCGAAATCCATCCTTACCTTTCTCAACCACGCCAAACAACATGAGCAACACAACCTCAACCCGAGAATACCGCAGCCTTTCCAAGGCAACCGAAACTAACCCTAACATAACTCGCCAAACCTTGAAGAAGAATGGACCTTTACCCCTTGCAGAAAATACCTCTACCTTTCCTGAAACCCGAAGTCTCACTTTGATCCGACTTCTCGAAAGACCTCCCACACTTAACCATTATCAAACCAATTCCATATGAATACCTGACTAAGCAAAATACTTTTAAGCCAGATCATCTTGATGCTTCCATAGGAACAAAATTACTGATCATAAACAGTTGTAGAACACTACACTTGACAGAAGGCTCAGATAATCCTCCGAGTAGAAGATTCCTCCATGTAACGATTAGACTCATACAAGAGCTGTGCAATCGGGTCCAATCAACTACTCTGATATTATTTAATCCCACTGCGAGCGACTAGCATATGCCCCGAATCACAAATGACTCCACATACGAATCACCAATCACTGAAACCACTCTGACTCATCTTGATGCCACCTAGCTGCTTTCCAAAAGCAGTCGAGACCTCCCAGGTCCCAACTTGTCTTCCAACTATCTGAAACACCGGACTCCTATCCAATTGTTGAGCCAAAAGACACAAAACACAAAATATCCCCAAGCGACTCCCGAAAGAACCCTTATCTGGCGATAATAGCCCAAACCACCTCATCACCAAACCTACTACTAAAAGAATGCCACAAGACCAAATGCAGTCTCATATCATATCCAATCTCCAACGATCTACCTACTCCTGATTCCAAACACGTTGTGGCCCTCCCACAGACAGAACCAACCCAAGACACAACACAATGTCTCGATTTTCCATCAAAACTAAGCCGATTTATTACTCTTGAACCCTGCGATTGATGCCCTTGGCATATAGATACCCCAAATTATTATTCCACTAGAACAAAAATCTTGCACAAAACACGCGCAAAACCCGACTCGAGATCTTACCCAAAACCAATTTGATACTCCACTCATAACCCGAGGTCCACGAATCTGCACTTGCATTTCACACCACAACCTTCTGATTCCTGACACCCCTCACCTGACCGATAAATAAATACTCCCAAACTATCTCTGAGACTACCAGTCTCGCACCTGGTCCAACCACCAAGTTACCAAGAGTCCAACAACAAGGCTACCTAGCCTAGAAACCCCTATACACCACACACTAATCACCCACATGATCCTGCAACTCAAGACTCAATCCCTCGACCCAACGGGCTCTACCAGTTCCAACCTGGAATTCCATAATCACACGGGCCTCGCCCACGGGCCCCACTCATCAAGAGCTACTCAGGCCCGACTCCACCTCAGACCCCAATTGGTCCTCAACCTAGAACAGAGAATAATTCCCCGGCCATCCTGGCAGGCGTGCCCAAGGCACGAACTGATTCTTCTTCCACGCTCGTGACCATCTCAATAACAGCCTACCCCGAACTGATGAATGCTATGATCCGATCGCAGTCTTACAACACTTCTAACTAACCATGGTTACCACCCATGACCTTACCACACTCGAACCATCACAACACCACTCGTCCTGAGTCGAATCCTGCAACCAATCAGGAATTCGGGTCACACATTCGAATCCCACGGCCTACTATGAATACCAATGGAGATGCTGACTTGTAGTCGAGAGTTTCCTGAACTCCCACCAACACAACCTTAATATGAATAGCCGCTTAATTCTTCTCCACTTGGACTCGACGAAGGTCTCTCACCTCTTAATCTTTATAGATCTCCGACCCCTCTCCTTCAACAGATAAACCGCCCATACCCTGCGCTAAACAATACTAGCGTTCCATTGCTACCCAGCTTTATGATCACCCAACTCCTGAAATCTTGAAGGATACTCTTGAAATCTTAACCCACCTGATAATCCAGTTCACCTCCCATGACACCATTCCTGAGTTCTTATGTTGGCGACACCAACTTCCATTCTCAAAGAATTATTGAATTCTAACTGAATACTACTCATGCGAATATAAACCCCCCCTGACATTTCCGATGACCAAAACAACTTATGCAACTGACACTACCATCTTCCTGCTACCGCTTTCCTCCTAGCAACAGCAGTATTTGTGTCACACCCCGCTAAAGCGGAAACACGAGGCGTGGCAGTATAAAGGGTTTCATAGCAAAAGTTAAAAGACAACACCAACCATAGTATTAAAAATTATTGCAAATTTACAATGGGTTTGAACAACTTTTAAAAGAAATTACAATGTAAATTGAAATACAACCCATGCGAATGCTCCTAAAAGTGATGTGTCCCTAAGTGCCACTTACTCGATGATTCATGAAAAAGCATGTAAAATGAGCGTCAACTATAAAAATAGTTGGTGAGTACTCACAGATAAAAAAAATATAATATTGGTTTCATGAATCAAAATCAAAGTTTTGATAAAATTTTCCATAAATAGAAATATATTGTAAAAATAAGTAAATAAGTTTGCGTAAACAAAGTTCGTTGTCATCATGAGAGATAAAGTAAGTTGCCCAAATGAGATGCAACGTTTATATTCTCATGGGAAATAAAGTTCGTTACTCAAACGAGTAAACAAGTTTCATTGCTAAATTGAGCAATCAAGTTCGTTGCTACAAGGAGCAAACAATTTCACTACTAAAACAAGTATATAAGTTTCCAGTAATAAAAGTTCGTTGTTGTAATGAGAATGAAGTTCATTACTATAACTAATAAACAAGTTTATTGCCATAATAAATAACAAGTTTGTATGTATATGAGCAAACAATGAGTTCCCAACCAAGCCTATGATTGATGCCCTATCAAGATCTATGTTTATCGTTCCATAGATTATATGGTATCATGCACTCAAGCAATCGGGCGAGTGAGGAGTTGTCAATTCCTAATAGCGCTATCCACAATGACCATTGGCTCAAAGAGTTAATGGTTGAGTTAAGTATAAGGGAAGGGACTTAAGACGATAAGTTTTCATGTTCCGTGTTGCATAGAAATACATAGCAGAATATAGAAAATTATAGAAAAATATAGCAATCGAGTTTGATACGAATCAATTTAAATACAACGAAAAATAAATAGTTTTTCGGACATGCATTTCCACCCCAAAACATAAAAACCGAAAATAGGGGAGTGCGTGAATACTCACAATGCATTGAGATGATGCAAATGGTGCCTTGAACTACGCTCCACTCGTACAACTATCGTTTTCCTACAACGATGTTACACGCTAATGAGTCTCTAATTAAAATCTAATACTAGTATATTTACTACTATAATATAATTATGTCAATAATGTGTCAAAATTTAATATTCTTAAGTTATAAACATTTTTCTGAAATGGTGAAATTTTATAACTCATGTGATTAAGATAATTTTGGATATCATTTTCCATATTTTTGTAATATTAATTGAGTGTATTTCAATACATTTAAAGGTGTTTTAAACTCCTAAAAATCCAAAAATATTATCAAATAGTATCCAAAATTCATCAAATTTTACACTTTTGTTCCAAATACAGTAGATGTCTTCCAGAAATTTTCTCTTGAATTTTTGATGTGGTTAACTATTTTTCCAAGTTTTTATTCCTTCATTATAATATAAATTCGTGAAAAATAGAGTCCAGATGATACAAATTCCCAAGCTTTTTATAATACTACCATTAGACATACTTAAGCTGAGAAAAATATAAAAAGGGATTTCCAAACTATTTAACCCAATTTTATGATTTTTGAGCATTTATTCTAATAAAAATTGAAATAAATAGAAAACAGTTCCCTAAATTGTCCAAACTTTTTGTATTACTGTTATTAAACATTCTTAAGCAGGGAAAAATGTAAAAATATATTTCTAAACTGTTTAACCGGATTTTATGATTTTTGTGCATTTATTCTAATAAAAATTGAAATAAATAGAAAACAATTTCCAAAACTACCCAAAAATTTTGTAACATTGTTATTACATATATAGAAGCTGTGAAAAATATAAAAGATATTTTTCAATTAGTGTTGCTATTTTTCTTTGTTTAATCCTCTTAAATAATCATTAATTAAAGAATAATTAATAAACAGTTAAACTAAATTACCAAAAATTTTGCAAAGTTCATTTACAGTGTAGATAATCTGGGAAAAATCCCAAAGGTAGTTTTTATCTACTGGAATCCGATTTTGCGGATTTAAGTGTATTTAACCTTAGAAAATACGAGAAAAATAGTATACTGAATAGAAAAATTATCAAAATTTTTATTTAGAGTTATAATATATTTTAAGGTCTTATGGTAAATTTTCATGAATTTTGGATGAGTACAAATACTTTTCCCATTATTAGTCCATTATAAATGCAAAAATCGGGGAAAAATAGGAATACATTATGAAAAATTCTGAAAATATTTTTCTGAGACTTACACATAGGGTAGGAGCTGTGAAAATTATTATATACCATTTTTAAATTGTCTAAAGTGGTTTTACGATTTATTGGGGCTAAAAAAAAGAAAATTCAAAACCATGCTAAACAGTAACAAAAATCGATGAAACTTAATGAGAAGTCATTGTTTGGCATAGGGGTCTTTCACTAATGTATCTAGAATTTATAGACCTCAAAAAGTATTTTATATGATTTATTGCCCTATTTTATTGCAATAATTATAATAATTCGAGAAAAATGAATTATTTTTTGAAAATTTGTAGAACATCTCATTTTGTTGTTTGAATACAGGGAAAAATCGGATTTGATCAGAAAAGTTGTTTTAGATATTTATTTGGGAATAAATCCTTTATAAACCTATTTGAAAGCTTTTTAACAACAAACTTTGATCATGAAGCATCTAAGCTTGAAGATCATCACATGCATGTTGGTTTGAAGACCAATCATGTGTTTGGAATGTTCAAAAATCATTTTTGAAAGAAAACTTAGAGTGCATGTGGTGATTTTCCACCAAAACTTGTAGAAAAGTGCATTTTCATGATCTTGACTTAGGTTTAGGTCCTTGGATTTCACCATTTACAACATGCACGTTGTTTTTTGGGTGAAATCCTCCACCATCATCATCAAAACTGAAGTGAATGAACATGCACACAAATTTTCTAAGAGAAAGGTGTAGAAGAAGAAGGAAATGCAAGAAAAACCTTGAAAACATGAAGGAAAATGAAAGGAAATCGTGTTCTACCTTAATGAACACCACTAGATGATGAAGATTTTGAGTTTGAGGTGTGTTCTTGGACTTATTTTCTGGAAATTTTCGTGGGTATAGAGAGAGGAAGAGAGAAAATGGAGTGGTGAAGGTAGAGAGAAATGATAGAAAATGAGAGAGAAGGTGGAGTGTGAGAGAGAAAGAAGTGATTATGTGTTTTGGGAAGAGGGGGAGTGTCTTGGGAAGAGGGTGGCCGGTTTTGGGGGATAAGAAAGGGTTTCCCTATCTTCTATTTTTATAAAAATTCAAATCTTTTATAAAAATATCAAACTCTTTTATAAAATGTGCACTAAAATCAAGTTTTTATTCATAAACCTTGATTTTTGATTCGTAAATTAAGGGTAAATGTTAATGAGTTAAATTTTATTTCCTTAAATGCATTTTCATAATTTTAATTATTATAAGATAATATTAGAAGCTTCATAACTATTTTCATAGAATTTTTAAGGTTAAAGTTTATAAATGTGAGTTTTTAGGGCATTTAGGGTTTTTGAGAGTTTGTAAGTCTTTGGATATCAAAATTAATTAAATTTTGAGACTTCAAACTATTTTAGAGTTTCATAACTCTTATTCAAGTTAGAAATAATGTTTGTAATTTATTTTTTATCGGTTTATTGGCATTCTATGTAGTGATTCCGAGATCCAACGAAATTGAGGAATCAAGTATACTAGCCCTAGTCTTCAACTTTGACTTAAGTTTCTATAAGACTTTGACCTAATTTCTACTTATAGGTCAAGTGAATGATGTGTGTATATGATTCATGAAATGGTGTTCAATTCAAGGAATGACCTGAATGTGGATAGTCACTACAGTTAAGTAGTAGTAGAATTCACATACCAATGTGAAATCTAAGTACACTATCCTTCAATTCTACTTGTTTCTGAGTTTCTAGTATGTTATAACTTAGCTTCTAGTCACTAAGTCTAGTATGTGTCGTGCCTATAGATGCAACTAAGTTTAGTCAAATCTAGAACCGAATAGAATTCTGACGGTTGTCACAATTTGAATCCAACAGTTCTTCCAAAGGCAACCGCCGCTCTTACCGGAACAAATATTAAAACTGTTGAACCCTGACAATTACTGGAGAACCAACTCACTGAATCCCGACCATAGACCATCCACATAATACCCCTGAACCGATCTCAACCAAATCCAGAATAATAACTGAACACATTGGAACCCGCTACACGAGATGCAACCCCTCAATAACCCACTAATGATT
Source organism: Lactuca virosa (assembly GCF_052849685.1). Lineage (NCBI taxonomy): Eukaryota > Viridiplantae > Streptophyta > Magnoliopsida > Asterales > Asteraceae > Lactuca > Lactuca virosa. The sequence continues at coordinate 333,894,068 of NC_136433.1, forward strand.
CATGGCATACAAAAGACATAAAACAATTCTCGAAGATATAACCCAACAATAACAGAGCAATAAACCGAAGATAACGCTTACTCAAATCAATATAAAATTCCAAAAAACATGATAACTGATAACAACCGAAAAGAACACAAAAGATAACATGCCCACAAAGGTACCTGCCGAAGAACGGTCTCCCCTAACTGACAATGCAATTGCCGGCTCCTGTCCTAACCCTCACGACTCTCAGAGATCCACAAGGTAGCCGGAGCAGGTGCACTCACTACTCCTCCCCTCCTCATCGGACAGACAACCCTTTGTGGCCCACTTGGTTGCAGAGAAGACATAATGGGCTTGCCCCCTGAGGGAAATCCCTGTTGACATGATCAACCCTGCTACACTCGTAGCAACCCATACCTATGGAATGTCAAGCTCCATCGTGTATTTTCCCGCACATGCTGCACTGAGTTCGGCCTTGCTGGCCTCTCAAACACTGATCAGAAGTCTTGGGTCCCCTCCTTCCTAGGTGCTCCAAATCAATCTCCCGCTCACAGAATGATAGCGTGCGAGCTCCAACAATAGCCATAACCTCAGCACAGATCGTGCCCAATCGCTCATCCAGGATCTCTATGATCCCCTCCTTGAATGCACCAACAATCACAAGAGTCTGCCCCAAAATACTGTGGGTATCCTCTGACGAGATGAATTTCCGCCTCTGCTCGCTAATCGGATCAGTACCTGCACCTGAGTCGGAACCAGAACTGGAACCTCCTCCGTAAGTGCTCATCACCAAACTGAAATACCACATGCCAGTGATCAGAACATACCCAAGAATCCTCTTCTATAGGCTTCTTAGATTCTCCAAGACTCTCCCCGGTTCGAGTCTGGATCATGTGCTTTCAGTAGTACAGAGCCAATACTACCTTCCACACCTATCCATACTCTCCTGAAGAATCATCTTGAATCCTCTAAGTCGCCTTCTCAAAATGATGCACCAAATCTCACTAAATGACACGACTACAACCGCTGTAGCACTCCATAGGCTCACCTAGGTTCCCGACCTCACCCTGTCATCACCTGCTAAAGAACTCCCTATAATGCCAGTCACCCACCTCATAGATACGATCATATTCACTTAGTAGCTGACTCCCATCATCTAGGAGTTCCGCAAAGCATAAACATGTTGCATCTGTGCAATAACACTCTAATCCATAGAACTAACACAAAACATTCAACCCACACGCCATCACTCATGCTAGAAATTCCACCCTTACCGTCGGTTGCCTTATGGATGCAAATTATACATAGATTAGGATCAAATAGATTGTCAAATAACATACTCTACCCTAGAACCACAACCAGAGAAGGAACAGGAAATAAGGATACACTTAGCAATTACTGATTCCAATAGATATTCCCATCTCAACATAGCATCCAATTCACCCAATGCAACAAGGTATCACATATTAGGCCAAACTACCACTAACTAATCAGCACTAGCATGCAAGTCTACCAGCTCATACGATATACATACAATGCATCTCTCATAGCATTCTATCATATAAGAACTGAGCAGATCCTTAGCCCTAACTAGCATACAATTCACAGATTCATAAATCAAATCATAATAGATAACATGCATGGGTATTTTGGGAAAACATACTTGAGCTCGGTTGATTGCATGCACCATACCCTTCTATTATTTTAGAAAGCTCTTTTCTTGAAAATACTATTCTTTTGAAAACTTTACCAATCCTCAATTTGAGTTCATACACACCCGAGAGTATGTCTGAATCCGTCAAACCAAGGCTCTGATACCAACTTGTAACATCCCAAAAATCATGACATATAACTTTTGTTTTTATATTAGTAAATCATTAATACATATCTTTCCCATAAAACCAGAGTAACTAAGTTTTAGCAAAGCATCGACAAATCAGAGTAATTCACAGAAGGCGGAAACATGTGTTGTGTGCTCTGCAATCGTCCTGAGCCCATCCATTTGAAAACCGAAGCACCTGAAACATAAATTGAAAATCGTAAGCACAAAGCTTAGTGAGTTTCCCAAAATACCATATAACATACAACCACAGAATATCATGAAACATACATATAGTTGCCATGGTCTTTACCTGTAATGCCATGGGCTCCCCCACATGGTCTAATATCCAGCTGTCATGGGCTCCCCCCATGGTCTTTACCTGGAATGTCATGGGCTCCCCCACATGGTCTGATATCCAACTGTCATGGGCTCCCCCATGGTCTTTCATGCAAGTATCATAGAGACAACTAGCATTCCGCATTGTTGGATTAGGTGTCTAAGCCCATGACTATTTTGGTATGTACTTGACCCGATTGTGAGCATGGTCCTTTTGGGTTGCCTTCACCATAGCAACTGATAGGATGAATTAAGGAGAAAAATGATTAATTATGATTAATTAATATATTATATGAATAATATATTAAGAGAGAAATCATATTGTTTAATTAATATTTGTCAAGAATTAATAAGAATTAATTGTGTGGCTAAAAGACATTAATTAAATAAAGGGGACTAGAACTGTCAATTGTGTGATAGTTGAATATTGGGCTAATGGACTATATAGAAGTTGGAGTGGACGAAAGCTATGGGGAAACCCATTAGAATTCGTCCAAGGCTTCTAAGGAGGGAGTCCATAGGCTGCTTAGGCCCTAAGCAGTCAGATTAGGGTTTCCTGTTTGAAAACCCTAATAGCCTAAGTATAAAAGGAACCCTTGGCAAGCCAAAAAACGTCCCTAACATTCTAAGAGAAACCCTAGGACGTTTTTGGTGCCTCCTCCCTCTCTCCTTGTTCATCTTGTTGCATATGGTGTTTGTGACTCCATTAGAGGTGCAACATTTGAGGCACTAGGCTTTCAGAAGTCAATTACAAGAAGGATTCGGATTGTTATTGCAACATAACAATCCAGGTATGATCTAAACTCTATTCTTTTGTCAATTTCGATCATTGTATGCTAGAATTAGGGTTTATGAGCTTTGGATGATTATTGCATGTATATTAGACAAACTAGATCCAAAGCTTTAGGCTTTGCATGTACACCATAGGATTAATGTATTGCTCAAAACCTATCAGTGGTATCAGAGCCTAGGATGTTTGTTTGATGTATTTGATGCTTTCCATAATCGTTCAAGCTGAAAATCGCAAAAAACTGCATTCTGGAGCCTGAACTCGCCGAGTTCACTGGGAACTCGACGAGTCCATCGCTGACTCGATGAGTTTGTAGGTCTGGTTGCTGTTTTTGCGGGATTTTGACGTGTTTTAGCTGTGGATAATTACCATAAACGTTTTTTATTGATAAAATTTGATTTTTATTAATTTGGAGTGATTATCCTTGCCTAAATAGAAGATAATTGTCATTTAATTAGATAATCATTGCCTTATATGATAAACTTGATTTATTTGAATTATTTGATTGGATTACAAGGTTCTAAAAAGCTCGTCATGGCTCCGCCATGGCGCGCCATGGCTCCAAGGCTTGCACATGCCGCCAAGCTTTTCCAAAACGCCGCCTTAACTCATCTGTATGTATAAAAATGAATAATAGTTGAAAATACATATAAAAATATTAATTATATAGAAAATTGTCGCCTTAAGTCACGCCTTACAAACGTCGTGGCTCGCCAAGGCTCGGAAAAGCATGAGGCTTGACATTGCCGCCAAGTCACGCCTTACGTTATTTAGAACCTTGTTGGATTATCTTGCCATAAAATTGAATTAGGTCAAATTTAGATAATTACCAATTAGTTAATTAATTAAATTATTTGTAATTTGATCTATATAGTTTTGAAAAGTTTCAAAACTTGCCCTCAAGTTTTGGAATTTAAATTTTGATTAAAAAGTTTAATTTTGAAAAGTTTAAATTCTAAACCCTAATGTTTTGAAAAGTTTCAAAACTTGTCCTCAAGTTTTGGAATTTAAATTTTTGATTAAAAGTTTAATTTTAAAATTTTTAAATTCTAAAACCCTAGTTTGAAAAAGTTCAAATTACACCTTATGGTTTTATTAAGTTAATTAAATGTGCAATTAAAAGAGAGTTAATAAATCCATAATGATATGGTTTGTATTTAATTATATTAAAAGTATAATTTTATTAAATTAAACCACTTAGTATTTTAAAAGTGTAAAATACACCCTTATACTATATATAAAATTAAAGGTCTAATATTATATATGTATGAGTAAAGAGTCAGTCTTACCGTTAGTAGGCCTCATTCACGAAGCTGGTCTCTAAAGGGTGTTTAAGGAAATTGCCTATAAAATGGTGATTGAATGGGTATCCACTCTTACCCACCGCACTCTTGACTAGTGGAGGGTCGTTAGCCGAACGGGTAGGATAGGATGCAACCTTCCATTATAAGTATAATGTAGTACGAAGTAACTAAACACTTTTATAAATTCCCAAATCTTAGTTACTTTAGGAAAAATGTGGAGTTGGTGTTATTCCATGAAATTACACTTTGTACCCTTGCTAAGACGTTAGTGGAGCGTGTGTGGTTAACCGGCACACTACTTGGGCTCTAAGAAAAGGTGGCAAAAGGCGACTCAATGTTTGTCATAAATCGATGGAGCGTGTGTGGTTAACCGACACATCAATTAAGTGACTGTAACATTGGGGGCACTATGTATATTTGCATGGTTATCCACAACTTGTTTGTGATCCTCGGCATCCCAGTCACAAACGAAGGGCACACTCAAGATTTAAACATGCCATTGAAAAGTTCAATGAATCTCAAAGGATCTAGGAGTTTCAATTCATTTAAAACTTAAATTCCCTTTTCGTTTTTGATGGTGGAAAGTGGTAAATCGTCATTTACCTACCTTCAAATGTTCTGCAATTTGGATTACGACATCCCTCTTCCATATTGTAGAATATTGTGTTGGGTCCTAGCCTTAATATCTCATTTGGATGTTTTATTAAGGACTCGATCAACTAAATTGAATTTATCCCGTTTTGTAGATATCAAAGTCTGACAACTATGGCCTTCCCGAATCCTTAGGAAAACGTTTTTCACATGAAGATGATTTTCCAAGATTGGATTGTGGAAATGGAAATCATGCTTCACTTCCTCCACCTCCTCCAATAATTCTCCCTGGCCCACGTGTTCAAAGACTTGAAAAGTTCAAGGTCACTCAAGCCCTATTGGCAGGAAAACACAAAGATGGAAAGTTTGTATATGCTCATGTCTTGGATATGAAGTTTCATATTGACAAATTGGGAATGTTGGGTGTCGAAGTCTCTAGGAAGCTGGCTGTTGACTTGATTCTTCAATCATTAGAGAGTACTATATGATGGACCATGACATGACCCTCATTGATTTGACTTATTTGCTTGTTGCTGCTGAATTAGAAATGATATGGCGGACTGGTCCAGAAAATTTGTCTGGTAAATCAATGTCTCAACCTTCTATGGACAATGACAACATTGGAAGTCCAGAAAAGTTTTCTCTACACAAGAGAAAGGCTAAGTCTGAGATAGTCCCTTGTGTCATTCCCAAAGAATTTGTGTGTTTCTACTGCCAAGAGAAGGGGCATTGGTTACGAAGCTGCCCTGACTACCTGAGAGATCTAAGAGATGGGAGAATCAAGATGTATGACTCTACATCAGGTAAAATCCATTATCTAACTCTATTAAGTTCTTTTTTTAGATTATTAATACATGATGTGATAAGATTGCATTTGGTGTTTTGTAGGATCGAAGAAAAGGGAAGCTTACAAAGAAGTGAGTTGAATCTGGTCATGAAGAAATGGATTTCGATCGCATGATTCAAAGATTGGTTTTTTAGCTGCTACTTTAGAGTTAGGACAGATTGCTAAATTATACCTACATAGTTTTCATTTGTAATTGCATTGTAAAGACAAGATTTTTCCGCAATAAAATAAATTTTGATTTTGTCTTATTTATGTTTCCTTGCGATGGATTTTATGAAAATTGGTGTTTGAATGTTTCTATTGTTAGCAATATTGTGAATGGATTTGATTTTTAGTTATGTTATTTGTGGTAATGTCAGAAATTTACCAAATAAGGAAAGATTCTCATCGCCCAAGTTTCAATTGGACAGAAACTTGCAATCATGTAACTGGTATTATGTGATGAATGAGAACCTTCGTATTTGGGAAATTGAGACTAATTCCTTGTTCACATAAGTATGTGAGTCAAGTGAAGGACTAAGAGATCTGGTACACAATGTTGTGCACTGGTCGAGTCTACCACAAAGAACGATAAAATATTCGTCATGATTGGCTAAAAGAATGGTAAATATGGTTATACTTAAAAGATTAAGTATGATTCTGAATCATTGGAAAAGTTTCAATGAATAGCAGAACGAATAAGAAGAATCAATTAAGCAGAAAGATAAAAGTTTCTCCAATCTGAAAAGATGGGAAAGTACTTAAGTATTTGTGTTATGATTAACTTAGTGATTATATAACCGTATCATAATTGATCCTCTAAGGACACCTTAGTACACTAGTATGGCTAAGAAGAGGAATCAGAAATTGTTGAAATGGTTAAATCAAAAGGTGAATCATACTTCGTTCCAAAATCAAGTCTTAGAGTCATAGTCCAAGATTGTGACTTGAGTGACACATCTTAAGAAGCTTTAACACACTCATCAAATTTGGAGTAGAAGAAAATGTTTTTCTTAATCTTACACGTTTGAAATTGGTAAGTTGTGATGTCTTGGATAAGGCAAGGACCAACTAAGACCAATTGTGTGTAGTGTTTGCCTTGATAAGGACCTACACTAACTCTTGAATATTTGTTTTGTCAAGAAATGTTTCTTGACAAGAGAATCTTATATGTCAAGAGGTCAGTAGGAGTCTAAATGATCTTGAAAAGTTTCAAGAACTAATCAAGGGTAAACATATTGTTAAACACTAGCACACGACTCGAGGTTTGTAACCTATCGTGTTGACACATTTTTGTTTCTGTGCCATTCCAGTTTAAGTCAACTATGCATATGAGTTCTATGAGTTCTCAATTGATTGCATAGAGGCAAGGCATCCTGATCAATGGAAAGTACATTGGTGGGTAGGGGTGAGCTGTGTTGGATAAGGTGTCTAAGTCCATAACTTTATTTGGTATATACTTGACCCGATCCGGCATGGTCCATTTGGGTTGCACTTCACCCGAACTATTTGTATGGTTAAACCTTTGAGAATTGTATGTTTATGATTTTTTAATATATTATAAGTTATAATATATTAATATCATATTATTTAATTAGTATTTGATCATAAATTAATTTAGAATTAATTTGGTGATCAAAAAGGTGACTAATTAAATATGGGCTCTTGTATTTATATAAGTGTGGGCTAATCCTCATTTGGAATGGGCTTGGCATGCATGGGAGTCCATGGATAGTCCATGGAGCTTTTAACCCATGGATCCTTGGAAAGGAAGAGTCATGGGTATTAGGGTTTACATGGATGTAACCCTAATTCCTCACACTATATAAAGGAGCTTATGATGCTTGAAATGGCACTAGTGGTGTGTGTGTAAGAAGGTGGCCGATTTCTACAAGCAAACATACACTCTCATAGTTTTCCAAGTTTATGGTGATTTGTGATTTCCATTTGAGGCATCCACATTATTGGTGCTTGGCTCTCAAACTCCAAGGAATCAACTCACTATTGAAAGGTATGTAATTCTTCTAGCTTTTATGTTTAAAGTTCCCCATGCCATGCTAGATAGGTTATGAACCTTGGAAAAACAAATTTGCATGTACTCATAGTAAAACATAGATCCAAGGTTTCTAGGTTGCATGTACACCTTAGGAGTGTTAGGATGCTCAAAACCCATCAAGCTGCTCGAAGACTTGGAAGCAATGGTGGGACCCTTGATGGCAAGAAATAAAGAATGAACAAGTTCTGTCCATAAGAGTTTGGATTTGTCACAAACATTATCTTGTGATTATGGTTATAACAAATTCACATGGATAGGAACACATACACCATAAAATCTAAGTGTCATAAGGTTTCTCTCCTTCATGAAAATGATTGTGAGGAAACGCTTTCACTAGGAAGATTTTAATGAGATAGCGATTATGTAAATTGCATTCTCAAATTCGATTATGACTACGACATCCCTCTTCATAGTTCGAATTGTGAGATTTGACAATTAGTTTGAACATTCGAGACTTATTGCTATAAGTTCTAGAATTGTTTAGACACACATGTGAGTTATCTAAGGAAAGGTGTATGAGTTTGAAAAGCTTAGATAAAGGCTTATCAAAGCATATTGTATTAGAAATATGATCTTTGGAAATCAATAAGTATTGTTTTCTAGAAGCAGATTTCTGAATACATGTCAAAGCTAGTGGGAGCATAAGTGTTATGCTGATAAACATATAATCATCATGTTAGTGGGAGCATGATTATTATTTTAAGTATTGCAAGTTAGCAATATTAATTATAGAAAACAAAAGATTCACTTTGCAAAGTTGCAGGGGTTGAAAAGTTGTTTTCCAATAATTAAGGGAGAGAATATTAGACTTCGTTTCAAAATCTAAAAGCTTGGATCGAGAAATTTTAGTCAAATTTAGTCAAATATATATGAATGTTATGTTGAAATGGTTCAACGTAAGGAAATTATATATATATATATATATATATATATATATATATATATATATATGGATAGGATAATTGTGTTCTCAAAATTTGATTATGATTACGACATCCCTCTTCATAATCAAAATTATGAGAATACGGCAAATAGAAATATTATAGCAGGAGACTGGTAAAGTATCACGTCTTTATTATGAATCGTGTCCTATACACTTTGGGTATAGGATCGTTTGCATATGTTATAATATCCGACCGTTCTGATTTTCCAAATGCTTAGGGCATTAAGAGAGAAAAGAATCAGAATCGGATTTGACTAAATTGATTAAACAACTGTCAAGGACAATCTGAGGTTCGCTAAGGATTGGTCGCTTGTTCACAGTTGGAAGTAAAGTATTGAATGGAACATATTGACGTCATTATGAATAGATAAGACTCTATTAAGAATGAGTTGTTATATGGCAAATATGGAAATGTTTTCATATTGGGAGTTGGATGTTAAGAATCTATGTCTAGATTAGAAACTTTTATGCAAGAAGGATGTTCAAAGGAATGTACTTTGAATGTGAGACTTCATAATAGAGCACTTTGTAATTCTATTGGCCGAGTCCTGGTGACTTTGTGTTGTGGCATTACGAAAGGATCGTTGCATAAAATGTTAGAATCCAACATATTCTAGTAGTGGCAAGAATTGGGTATTCTTACACTAACGATAAGGAATAGGGATTGAGAAATGAGCATCATTGGAAATGTTTTAAATTGATCTATTTCACAAAGTATGGACCATAGGTAAACAGAGTGTGCATGCTTGGCGCATGGGACAACTGCTGTTATAATTCAAGTAATAAGTTGATTATCCGAAACATTATACAATGAATAATGTGTAATCAATATGGTGACTAAATAAAAGGGGGTTTTATTGATACTCAAAAGTCTGGGGCCATATTGGATTCGATTATTCTTGTGTTTCACTTTGCATGTTTTGACTTCCCGAATAACAAGATTATTCAAACCATCACAGTCGCTCATACTTTTGAAGTAGGTATGAAAGAAGACTGTCGTGAATTGGCTTGTAGAATGTCTAAAGTGTATTAGACATAGCAAAAGTTTGCTACAACGTTCATGAGTGCTTATGAATTAAGATTTGAGCATTCGATTAAACCCACACTCACTTGGATCACCTCATGGATTTTATCACGAGTGATTGGTGAGACGATAATATCTTATATTCTTGAAACTGATACGTGTGAGTTGTAATTTACAAGTCGGTTGCACATTGATAATATGTAAACGCACCAGTAACATGGTGTTATAAAACATATTGTTGTGTGTGATTTGATGAATAGGTACAAGCGAGCATTGAGTCGAAGTTTATCCGTTCCTTTTACCCAAAGTGGGATAAAAGAGATATTTTTGGGCCCCTTAATGATGACACCCTAAGCGCTTGGCCAAGCCTGGACTAAGTGATGTGTTCAATTGTAGTCTATTATTAGTCGTCATATTTCGGAAATCGGGAATCAGCACATAGATTGAGAAAATGATTAAAGTCCATGTCTCATGTCTATACGATATCTTGAATGGAGGAATATATGATCCTTTATCTAAAGGACACGCTTCTGATAAGATCAGAGTTGACATCGGCTTTTGAAAGCTACGATTGTTGATCAGGTTCCGAGGTCATATGCAATATAGTTATTAGACTTATCCAAGTGGGGGACTGTTGGATTAGGTGTCTAATCCCATAACTATTTTGGTATGTACTTGACCCGATTGTAAGCATGGTCCTTTTGGGTTGCCTTCAACATAGCAACTGATAGGATGAATTAAGGAGAAAAACGATTAATTATGATTTATTAATATATTATATGAATAATATATTAAGAGAGAAATCATATTGTTTAATTAATATTTGTCAAGAATTAATAAGAATTAATTATGTGGCTAAAAGACATTAATTAAATAAAGGGGACTAAAATTGTCAATTGTGTGATAGTTGAATATTGGGATAATGGACTCTATAGAAGTTGGAGTGGACGAAATCTATGGGGAAACCCATTAGAATTTGTCCAAGGATTCTAAGGAGGGAGTCCATGGGTTGCTTAGGCCCTAAGCAGTCAGATTAGGGTTTCCTGGTTGAAAACCATAATAGCCTAAGTATAAAAGGAACCCTTGGCAAGCCAAAAAACTTCCCTAACCTTCTAAAAGAAACCCTAGGACGTTTTTGGTGCCACCTCCCTCTCTCCTTGTTCATCTTGTTGCATATGGTGTTTGTGACTCCATTAGAGGTGCAACATTTGAGGCACTAGGCTTTCAAAAGTCAATTACAATAAGGATTCAGATTGTTATTGCAACATAACAATCAAGGTATGATCTAAACTCTATTCTTTTGTCAATTTTGATCATTGTAAGCTAGAATTAGGGTTTATGAGCTTTGGATGATTATTGCATGTATATTAGACAAACTAGATCCAAAGCTTTAAGGTTTTCATGTACACCATAGGGTTGATGTAGTGCTCAAAACCTATCACACATAAAAAGTAATGGTCCCACATTGGTGCATTCGACCCATGGATATAGTGAGAAGACTCACCTCACACTGTTGAATCATACAGAAACACCCTTGGCTGCTGGCTGGCGGATCCCCGAACTAACAATAACAAAATAACACCCAATTAACAGTTGGGTTCTAATCCATAACCACAACTCCCTACCTGGGGTAAAAATACCATTTTACCCCTAACCTAGCCTTGTCCAAAACTAAGACCCAAACTTACAATCTGAAAGGCCAATTAATCAACCAACAACCCAATTTTCCAAATTCGGCCCAACCCCTTACATGGGCCTTACCTTAAGGCCAAACCATTCTTTCTAGTCCAAAACAATTTGTGTTTTGATGGCCCATTAATAACTCAAACACACAAGTCTAAAATACCAAAAACCATTCGTGGCCCAAATCATGGCCCAATTTTCCAAATTGGGCCCAATCCCCTTTGCGAGCCTTCTCAAAATCACTATCAGACCAAAACTTGATGGCCCAACAGGGCCCATGACAAATAAGCCCAACAGATGGCCCACATCGAAGCCCAATAAGCAAAACTTCCCCTGACTGAGTACGCGGGGCGTACTCAGCTGTAAGCTAAGCGTACAGGTTGTTTGGCTTGTACCCCCAGCGTACTCATCCATTGAGCCAAAACCTTCATTAAGATCTTAATGCTTGATCCCATAAGTCCAAACCACAAATCTACTTCTAAATGAATGTCTAGAACCATAAAGTCATTGACTTGGTGACTTTGCATGCCCGAAGAAGACCCAATCTCAAAGTGTAGCATTCTACTTTCATGAAAAGGACCCAAACTCAAACATGGATGGTTTTAAACTCTAAAGGTTCCAACTTTATGGACCTTGAACCTCAGAAACACAAAGAGGGGCAACTCAAAGCTCCTGGAGTGGAATCAAGACCACTAGATCTCATTCTTGGGACCAAAATGAACCAAACTCATAAATGATAGATCTAAGACATTAATGATAAAGTTCAAAGCTTTTTACCTCCAACAAGTTGGAAATGAGACACATAATCAAGATCCATAAGCTCTTCCTTGATTCTCATCCTTGCACCAAACTCCATCTTCTTGGAAATGGACCAAATACACCAAAAAAGGACACCATGAGCTCAAAATGCCACCCTGAAGGCTAAAGGACGATTTAGGGTTTTGAGAGGGTGGAGACTTACCTAGAAATGAAGGAAAAGGGCTAACATTATGCTTATATATGGAACAACCCTAAAATTAGGGTTTTCAACCTGACCCTCGTACGCCAACGTACCTCCTGGTACGCCCAACGTAAGAGGTCTTGCACCCCGACCCAACCTCGCACCTACGTTGTGCGTCCCTCCAGCTACGCCTCGCATAACCTTCCTCGCCTTGGTACTCCTTGAGTATCACCTTGGTACGCTCAGAGTACTAGGGTTTTCCCCCAAACCCTAAATCATCCGAAGACCATAACTTTCTCGATACGACTCCGATTTCGACTATCCTTGTATCCATGAAAAGGTATCAAGACGCTCTATACTATTATCAACTCATACTCACCATAAGATATCCCGAACGAACCTCCACTTTCCATAAAATCCCGAGCTGACCAATTGTCGAAATGCCCTTTGATTCCAAAACACAAACTGAATACCCGAAACATCCGAATTACATTACCCAACTCCAACTGGGTCCGAAAACTCAATTCCTCAAGGATTCGAAGCCTACTAAAACCCAATCCATGATCACCGCCCCCAACATGTGAACAATTCGAAACAGGGTGTTACAATTATGGGTCGGAATCCAATTATTAATTGGATGTTATTTTATGATGATAGCATGGGGATTTTATTGGACCAGTAGACAAATATTTATCTGAGAGACTCAGCAGCTTGATGTGAGTTTCCTCACCGTGTTTAGCGGGTCAAAGGCCCATGGTTTATTATGTTGCGATGCTAGATATCTACATGACTCTTGCATGTGTTATGTGCTTGTATGCTTACCGGGCAAGGCCCGATACCGGTCAGGGCCCGATGACTATTTTGTATGCTATTATCTTTGTGATTATCGCATGTATTGTATGATTATATGTTTATATTTTTATATCTATAACGGGCGGGGTTCGATGACTGACAGATCTGTATACCGAGCGGGGCTCCATGTCGGGCGGACACTGATGACGGACGGGGCCCATTTTGTGTTTATTATGTGTGGTATGTGGTAGTTTGGAGAACTCACTAAGCTTTGTGCTTACGATTTTCAGTTTATGTTTTAGGTACTTCTGGTTCGAAAGAGAAGAGCTCGGGATGATTGCAGAGCACACAACACTTCATCTCACATTTTGTGATTTACTATGATATTTTATGATGTAGTGATACACTTTGATCCATATTGGTTGTATGCCAATGTTTTTGATTACCCTTTTATAAATCTAAAAATGAAAATTTTTTGGTCTTATTTTTGGGATGTTACAATACATGAGGACGCGATTCTAACCACTCATCTTGGAGATCAAAAAATTAGAAATAAATCTAAAATCCAAAATAAAAGGAAAAATAAAAAAATTAATTATTATTTTCGTCATTTTATTTACTCAAACAAAATAAAAAAATAAAAGAAAAATAAAAAAACTACCATTTTTTTAAATATACGTGAAATATTTAAATAGAATATTACAGTGTAAATTCTCAAATAAAATGTTTAGAATGTTAGAATATTTTAGTATTCTACTAGAATTGTTAGATATGTTGAAATAATATAATATTCTAAAAAATATTGTTAGAATTTGTAGAATATTCTAATATTCTATTAAAATTGTTTAAATATTTATAGTATAATATTTTAATAGAATATGTGAATATTTTAACAATTTCGTTGTAATATTTATACTGGAATATTCTACTAGACTATTTCACAGACATTTTTAAAAAACGGTAACTTTTTTTTTTTTTGAAAAATATAAATGACGAAAATAATACCAAAAAAAAATCGAAAATTTTCAACTATATTGCATCTTAAAAATAATTTTTTATCTCTACAATGAGTGATTAAGATTGTGTATCTATGTCTCACAAAATATAGTGGCCTCAAAATGAACCTAACATATATATATATATATATATATATATATATATATATATATATATATATATATATATATATATATATGATAAATCGAGCATATATTTATTAAATAATTTTTTTTAATGAAAAATTTTAAAAAAATGAAGAGTAACCAAAATAAATGAAAAAATAAAAAATAAAAACTCATTTAAATGACGTTCTATAGACGTTCGTCTCACATGAGTATTCTTTCGAGTCTGTATTACGTTCCATTCACGTGACCATGTGCGAACGCGTCACGACCAAGTAAATGGGTTTGATGTTTGTGTCATTGACGAAATTATTAGTGGAGAATTGTTATCGCGGTTTCTATCATTTTTTGGGTTCTTACCGGATCCAGATCTTATATATATATATATATATATATATATATATATATATATATATATATATATATATATATATATATATATATATATATATATATATATATATATATAATCTTTTTTGCTTTTGTCACTTGTAACCTCCAAACAATTAACCTTCCCTAAAAATTATTAAAATCTCATAATTAATTACGAAAATATCATATCATCTCGCAAGATTTTGACGATAAATAAAATCAAATCCTAGTCATTTATTTTTTCAATCTTAAGGCCAAAAATTGTACTCGCGGTTCCTACCATTTTTTGAGTTCCTACTTGATCATATATATATATATATATATATATATATATATATATATATATATATATATATATATATATATATAGAGAGAGAGAGAGAGAGAGAGAGAGAGCTAAGTTCAGGTGTTTAAAGTAATTATTGTGTTATTGTATGCATAAATATGGGCCAATCAAAATTTAAAATAAAAATAAATAATTAAATAATTAAATAAGGGTGAATAGGTAATTTGATAACTAGTTTCCACAAATAATATATCCTATAATTATGGTAACCATTGACTCTTCTTAGCTGTATTCCTAGTAAATCGCAAGAAGCACAGATATATTTATAACATTCAATCGGCATCAAGATTCAAAACCCTAAATTGAAGCCAGTATCGTTTTTTCCTTCTTCACTTCTCAAATCCGATCGACACCTCCCAAAATCGCACCTCCTCTTCTTCGCATCTCCTCCCTCCGGTCGACAGAAGCCAAATGAAGGAACAGCGGAGTTTTGCTCGTCTCTTCCGGCTGTGAGGTGTGATGTCCGGCTTCGTAAGGAGCGGCAGTGGCAAGGTGAAACCTCTGCGGCTTTGTGTTCAATGGGAACAGTAGAGAAGGAAGAAAACGAGGGGAAAGGGGGGTCCGATGGCAGCCATCTGTCGCAGGTGAGGACCTCGGTGGTGTTTGCTCGAAGATCACGATGTTTCCTTGTTTTGGCAGTTCCAAATCAACCACAGGTAAAAATTTCTTTTTGGATTTTGTTTGTTTGTTTGATAGAAATCGTTAGGGTGTTTGGGTTTGCTGGGAAATCAATGAAAATGAAGGGAATTTGGGTTTGTTGATTCACATGATCTTGGAAGAATGTTATTCATTTATGTGAAGGCTGATGTGGTATGAGTAATTTATGTATGTTGTTCATCTGAAATTAAAAGTTGTTTTGATGCACACCAAGCGCTCGCTAAAATGCTTAAACTGAATAGTATTTCTTCGTTTATAGTATTCTATCAGAAAATAATTTTTTTTTATGATAATCATGAACATATTCTGTTAGAATGCCCCGAATAAAAATAATTATTGGCAAATGAATTCCAATTCTATCATAATGGAATCACGAGTTCCAATTATGCTGGAATGGAATATGGATATTTTCTCACTAATTTATTCATTGGATTTTTTTCCACAGAAGTTGATGCTTGAAGAACGGACCACGAAATTTGAACGACGCCTCTTAGCAACATTATTCTTTTAGATTAAATTAGTATATTTGTTAGATTTTGATGTTTTTTTTCCCGATTTCAAAGTTTTTTAGTTTTATTCTTTAGCAATAAATGTAATTTTTTGCAATTGTTACATGTATTCTATAAGAATTAATATAATTTTTGTTTTAATTCTTCAATTGTTGGTTCGAGAATTTGTTATTCAACAAGAAAAATATGTTCAAGAATATTTTTATTATTTTATGGTTCAATTTTTTTTTTATTTTTGAATATATTCGAACATATTCTGTCAGAATGTCCGAATTAAAAACCTAATAATTCGTAAAATCAGATTTTTAAAATTAATAGAATCTATGATCCCTTAAAATATGCAAACTTTCTTTATTAAATCTATTCTAATTGACTAAAATACCCTTCTAGTTAAATTAGATGGTATTTTTCGATTATTTTTAATTCAATAATATGTATTAATCACTTTCTTAAAATAAGTAAAATGATTGGCCCATATTTATGCATACAATAACACAATAATTAGTTTGAACAGAATAACCTAGACCTATATATATATATATATATATATATATATATATATATATATATATATATATATATATAACATCCTGAAAATTCCAGATAATTTTTCCTAATTCATTCCAAAGCATTCAATAATCATATCAAATCAACCAAAACTGTATCATAGTGAAAATAACATCAGAGTACAAAATCCCAAAAATCACATAATACGGAAAACATTGGTGGATGCAATGCAATCATGCCGAGCTCTTCCCTTTCGAGTTGGTAGTACTTGAAACCATAACATAAACTGTAAGCACAAAGATTAGTGAGTTTCCTTAAAATATCCCATACCATACATACATAACAATCAAAACATAATTGGGTCTATTTCACCCCTTTCAGTCTCTTTCAACCGTTGTTGGGTCTAATTCACTCCTTTCGGTCTCTTTCAACCGGTAATGGGTATATTTGACCCCCTTCGGTCTCTTTCAACCGGTATTGGGTATATTTCACCCCCTTCGGTCTCTTTCAATAGGTATCGGTGTATTTCACCCCTACAGCTAACCTACAATCATATCAGCAAAAGTCACAAAGACAACAAGCATATACATGCATAACATGAAATTGTCATGAACACAATTATCATCGTACGAACATAATTCAGTGGGTCGACATTGGTGCCTTCGACCCACGAGTACAGTGAAGGAGCTCACCTCAGTCTGAAGATAAACAAATCACACTCGAGCTACTGAGTCGTAAAATCCCCACACTAAATCACAAATAATAGAACCCTAATTAGCAATCAGGTTATTAACCCAAACTGAGAGTCCAAATCCTTAATCTCGACTCTTAAGGGTAAAAGACTATTTTACCCTCCCCTAACTGGGCCTAACATATCACGGTCCAAACCCAAATTAGCCCAAAGTCTAAAAGACACTCAAGGCCGAATATGGGCCCAAATCTATAAAGTCCCAATGCCTAACAATGGCCCAACTCAAAAAGACTTGTGGTCCAACAAGAGCCCAAAACCCTAGAGTCGAAAAGTGGCGCAAAATCAAAGAAAGTCAACTGCACAGCGTACGCCCTGCATACCTGACCCATACGCCATTGACCAAAAAATGGGTTATTGACCCAGTACGCACAATGTACTAAGAAGTACGCCTGACGTATTAGATAGTGAGCCATTCTTCAAGTTTTTGACTTAATATATTAAGCCCTTAACATCCATGTAACGTCATATTCTGAATCCTTACTCATTTTGGTGTGGGTGATGAAATATGGATGATTCAGGCATTCGGATTTGGTTTTGGGGCCAAGGGGTATTTTGGTAATATGGTAGCGAGTTTTTATGGAAATTGGATTTTCGTTCAGGGAACTTTATGGCAAGTATGAGTTGATTAAAGTGTAGAGCTTCTCATTACCTTTTCATGGATATAAGGATCGTCGAAATCGGATTTATAACGAAAAAGTTATAGCCTTCATAGTATTTTAGGGTCTAAGAGGGAACCCTAGTACGCTAGGCGTACATAGGGAGTACGCAGGGCGTACTAGTGCGAAGGAATGTAGGATGGGCGTACATTGGCGTACGCTTAGCGTACCCTGAAGGATTGATTGGGAAGCCTCGGCCTTGTACGTTAGGCGTACGAGGGGTGTTTAAACCCTAATTTTTGAGCAAGTGTTCCCTATTTAAACACCTTTAGTCTTTAGGGCTGGCCTCTTTACCAGCCCCCAAACCTCCTAAAACCCTAAATCGACCCTTTTAGCCTCTTGGTGGTGTTCTTGAGCTATTAAGAAGACTTTTGTGCTTATTTTTGCCTTGGTGGAAGAAGTAGATAAGCTTGAGGTTGCTTTATTTGGTGAAAAGGCTTTGGATCCAGAATCATCATCTTGTGGGAAAGCTTCCTGAGGTATCAAGTTATCATCTTGGCTTGTGTGTGTTTAGATCTCTTATTGGTTAGTTTGTTATGATTTCAGTCTCTTTTTTGGGTTTATGGATGAGTTAGGTCGTTTAAGGGCTTGTTCTCTCAGATCTGAGTTTGTTTTGGTATCCTTGAGCATAAAGGTGCAAGATTTATGTGAATTTTGGTGTCATGAATGCATTAAGTCAACGATTAGGTCCCTTTTAAGCTTAAGAGCTTCATTTAGCCATGTATGAACGTAAAGTTGGCAACTTTACGTGATAATCCAACTCAGGGAACTCAGATCTATGTTTTGGATCTTTGTATTAATGGATTAAGTGGAAAATCAAGTTTTGGGCTGAATAGGGTGAGTACGCTGGGCGTACAAGCCTCCAAGCGAGTACGCTGCATGTACGTGCTGAGTACGCCCCGCGTACTCGGTCTGTTGGGCATTGCATGTTTGGGCTTCGGCTTGGGCTATCTTTTGGGCTTGGTTGCTTGGGGGTTTGTTGGGCCATCTGAGAACAAGTGTTTTGGATTAGGGACAATTTAATGGGCTTTAGGGTAAGGCCCATGTAAGGGTTTGGGCCCAATTTGGAAAATTAGGCCATAAGTGGGCTTTGAATGATTATTTGTTTGTGGGCATTTATGATTGGGAGTTTGGGCCTTGGTCTTGGACCAAACTAGATGATGGGTAAAATGGTCTCTTTACCCCATATAGGGATTGTTGGATTTGGATTGGAACCCATATGTTAATTGGGTGTTATTTGTTTTAGTGCGGGGATTCTAGTAGATCTGGAGTCAGAGATTTATTCGTGGGTTCAGCTATCGAAGTGAGTCTCCTCACTGTACTATAGGGCGAATGCACCAATTCCGGCCCATTTGGTTTATGTATTATAGGAAGACCAGGGGGTGGCCCTTGACATTTGCATTAAAGACTAGGAGGTGGCTCATGACAGATCTGTATGCAAGACAAGAGTTTGGATTATGGCAGTTAAGTAGATAAGTAGTTGTAGATTATATGCTAGTTGTCTTTGTGATGCTTGCATGGAAGACCATGAGGTAGCTCCTGACACTTGTATGTAAGACCCAGTGTTTTGGTCCCCGACCTGGCAAGGAAAGACCATGATACGACCGTTGCATAATGGTAAGACTATGGTTGGCACATAGACCTCCTATTGAATGTTGGATATTTATGTTATGTTTGACTCGTATGTTATGTATGGTATGTGGTATTTGGGGAACTCACTAAGCTTTGTTCTTACAGATGTTGTTTATGGTTTCAGGTACTTCCGGTTCGAAAGGGAAGGGCCCGACTTGATCGCAACACACACAGGCCTATATTTTCCGTAATTTTGAGATTTTGGGATTGTACTCTGGTAACTGTTTTCACTATAAAATGTCTTTAAGTATTTGTTTAAATGATAAATGGGTGTTTTGATTTTTTTAAAAATGAAATTTTTACCCTCGTATTTTGGGATGTTACAGTCTAACCAACATATATACTTCATTTTAAGGTCTTAACACGTAAACTTGACAACTTTACTCCTTTGCATGTCTTAATGGGACCAAACACCCGTTTTTATCCATCTAAGTCCATAATATGAACACCAACTCTTGCATGATTCATAAAAACCCATCAAGATGACATTTTTATGCACTAACAACATCAGAAATGCTAGGATCTAACATTCTAAGGTCCTGGAGTAGCTCATACTCACATGGATGACTCAAGGGACCATAATATGCTCAAAAAAAGCCCTAGACTAGATCTAACACACATAATCATCAATAAAGAAATTTTATACCTTCAAATGCTAGAAACATTGATGAAGACTCTGGATCTAGGAGCTCCACTCCAACCAATGCTTGGACACCAAGCCCATTCTTCTTCAAAGTGTACAAAAACACCAATAGTTTACCACCAAATCTCAAGAACACTCAAGAACAAGCTAGGGTTTCATGGGGAATCTTTAGAGGGAAAGAGGCCGATGAGGGGAAGAGTCTTGAGTCTATAATGACACTTAAATAGGGGCCAAACCCTAAAAATCAGGGTTTGAGTCTGGCGGCCGTACGCCTAACATACTTCCGTGTACGCCCAACGTACGAGCAAGGTTTCGCGATCAGTTTAAATGAGCTACGTTGGGCGTAGCTCTCACTTATGCTCAACGTAAGGACCAAAAATGTAATAAACTTGAAAACCAAAGCCATAATTATAAGTACCTGGAATCGGGTGTTAATATATATATATATATATATATATATATATATATATATATATATATATATATATATATATATATATATATATACATATATATATATATATATATATATATATATATATATATATGTATGTTAGACTTTGGCCCCAAAGTGTTGCTTTAGGGTTTTATACTTTGGGCATAAAAGTTTGTTATTTTAGATTTAGGTCGCAAACTATTGTTTTAGAGTTTTATACTTTGGACATAAGTTTGTTATTTTAGACCGACTACAAATGACGTTAAACTTTAGTCAACAAACTTTATTATTTTAGATTTTAGCCACAAAACTTTTTTATGTTAGCAAAATTGCTTCCCACATTTTCATACACAAATGCTTATGAATAATAGAGTTTTATGATTTTAGACTTTGATCACAAAAGTTTTTTATGGTAGATTTTGGCCACAAAGATTATTTTAGGGTTTTACACTTTGGGCATAAAAGTTTTCTATTTTCGACTTTGGCCACAAATGACCTTAAACTTTGGCAACAAAACTTTCTTATGTTGGTGTATTTGCTGTAACACCCCGGTTTTCAATTAATTTGGAATCCATCCCTTGAGTTTTAAGTATGTCACTTTTGGTCCTTGGTTTGGAATGAAGTGGCCATGGGAAGCCCTAGTGGCAAAATGGTGATTTATGGAGCAGGAACTGTACGTTGGGTGTACATGTGAGTACACTAAGCGTACTAGGTTGCGCCTAGTACGTTGGGCGTATGTATGTCCGGGTGAAAACCCTAATTCTTGATGTTGGTGGGGTATTTAAGCATCTTATGGACCATTTCTCCCATCTTTTTCCAGCCTCCAAGTCGTTGGGTCATTTTGGCAAAACCCTAGCTTCTCTAAAGTGTGTGTGTGTGTATGAGCTAAGAGTGTGCTTCTTGTGTGGTTGGAGAAGAAGAAGTTGCATCAAGATGATTGAAGAGTGAAGCAAGCTTGTAGATCCCTGATCATTGCTTCATGAAGAAGCTCTATAAGGTAAAAAGCTTCTACCTTTGTGATTGGATTGCCTAGATCTTGTTGTAGTAGCTTTTTGGTGTTCTTCTTGTCCTAAAAATACCATTTTTATGCATGCTTCGTTTTGGACGTTTTGGGCTGTCCTTTCAGACCTTAGGATGGGTTCTAAGACATAAAAATGAGGTCCCTTGAGCTAGTTTGGTCCCTTGTTCTTTGTAGGAGGTCTTAATGGATTAAGACCATGTATTAAGCCCTTTTTGGTCGACCAAAGTCTTAAAGTTTGATACTTTATGGTTCTAGAGTGCTTTTGAGTCATGGATCTGAAGTTTGGGCTTAAGTGCTTAAGCCATTAAGCACTTAACAATGTTTTTGGGCTATGCGAGGGTACGCCCCGCGTACTTGGTCAGCCTCCCCGTAACTTGGTCAATGCAAGGTCTCGTGTACGCTGAGCGTACCTCCGGCGTACGCCCCGCGTACGCGACTGTTTTGGTCTCCTTTGCTTTGGGCTTCGGGTATTGGGCCATCTGTTTGGGCTTTGATACTTGGTCCCTAATGGGCTATCTGGATAAGTGTGTTTTGGGCTAATTAGAGGATCGGACCTTGGATAAGGCCCAATAAGGAGTTGGGCCCAATTTGGAAAATTGGGCCAAGTGTGGGCCTTGAAGTAATTTAAGGCTTTTTGGATCAAGATTCAGGTTTGGTTTGCATTGGGTTGTGTTGGGCCGTCTGGGATTTTATGGGTTGGGCTTTTGGCTTGCTGGATCTTCTTGAGTGAAGTCCATGAAAGGAATTAGGCCTAATTTGGAAAATTGGGCCATAATCGGACTTAAGGAGTTTAGTTTGATGTTGGGCCTTTTGTCATTAGTTGGGCCTTGGCATTAGGCCATGCTTGAGGAAGGGTAAAAAGGTCTTTTACCCTGAATTGGACTCATAGTATGAGTCAGTGGCTAGATGTTGATGGATTGTCATTTTTGTAACTGTTAGTGCACGTGTGATAGTGGATTTGCAGTCAGAGATTGTTCATGGAATCAGTTACTGATGGGGTGCTGTCTTGATGCTGGCGGTTCGGGGATCTGGCAACCAGCGGCCTGGGATCGTCTGTGTATTCGACAGTGCGAGGTGAGTTTTCTTCACTGTACTTATTGGTCGAAGGCACCAATGCCGACCCCGTTAGATAGCTATCCTGGTTTATCTTATGATTGAGTGTTGTTATGATCTGTTAGATCGGTATCCTGATAGGTAGGATGTTGCTATGTTGTTATGATATGTTAGATCTGTATCCTGATAGATAGGATGATGCCATGCTTGGTGATTTGTAAGATCTGCCTATTTGTCTGTTTGACTGCTTATGTGTTTAATTGTTATATATATGTCGACATGTGTGTATGTGGTTGGGTTGAGGCGGTCCTGCTTTGTGCTGAAGGCCAACAGACCCAGGGCGGTCTGGATAAACTGAAGGACTGCGAGGTGGCCCAGTCAGGCCGAAGGCCCGGCGAGCGGTGCAGATAGATTGTAGGCCCTGCGAGGCGGTCCAGTCATGCCGAAGGCTCGGGAGCGGTCCGGATAGGTTGTACGCCCAGCGAGGCGGTCCAGTCATGTCGAGGACTCGGGAGCGGTCCAGACAGGCTGTAGGCCCGGTGAGGCGGTCCAGACATTCTGAAGGCTCTGTATCCATGCTGTTATTTGTATATGTTATCTGTAGGGTGTTGGTACTTTGGGGGAACTCACTAAGCTTCGTGTTTACAGTTTTGGTTTATGGTTTCAGGTACTTCAGTGGATCGCGGCAAGGTGAAGGCGTGACCGTACACATCCTCGCGTTTTGGACTTATGATTTCTGGGAAACTCTGATAATGTGAAAGTTTTGAAAACTATGTTGATAAAGGTTTTGATTTTAAAATAATGTTTTGGAATTAATGGGTTTTGTAAAAACTTCTATAGAAAAATGATTGTTTTCAAAAGTTTAAATTTTATGGATGTTACATTTGCTCCCTACTTTTTTTGTACGTTCGCACTTCTCACCATGTTACTTTGTCAAATGCCACTTCCACTCCCGTACTTTGTAAAATGTTAGTTTTACCCCTTAAATTTGACCATCGACATTATCCACCCATTTACTTTTCGTATATTGGCATGTTTGTAGGTTTGACATGTTTGGTCCCTACATAGAAAATAAATTACAAGAACGGTAATTGTAATATACGAAATAGGTCCCTATACAAAATTATATTTACAGGATTGATGCATATGTTTAAAAAATTATATAAATGTTGTCACACCCCCAAACCAGACGGCGGAAACGTCCGGGGGTGGAGGACTTCATTTGTAGTATCACAACACATGTAATATAGTAATCATAGTACAAACAACCATTGTATTAAAAAGTATAAATATTTACATGTGTTTCACATTGTATACTGAAACCAAAAAGTTGTACAAAAGATAAAAACAAAACATAAACTACTCCATCTTCAAAAGCTCGGGTGTACCTGTCTACGGGTTCCTTGAGAATACAAGTAATTTGAAAAGAGAGTATCAACATAAAGTTGAGTGAGTGCATAAGTATTTATGTTTTGTAAGAATGTTTTCTGTTTCTTGAATATGTAAACTGTTTCCAGAAAATCCTGTATTTTCTGTTGTATATGAATAAAACTGTTCTATTTGTAAACCAATGTTCTGTGTTTGTAATCTTTATGTAAACTTGTATCTTGTTAACTGTATCTTGTAAAATAGTACTTTGAAAATGTACTTAAGTTTAGCTAATTATACACTAACGTATTGTTAATATCTTTTAATGAGTTATTATAACCATACTAACTAGATGGCCTGACCCAACGCTATGTATGCGCTGAAAGTTGATGATAACAATTGTCACTCACAGGCGTGTATGCCTGACTGTAGCTAGCAGTCCGAGTGCGGGAGTGTCAATCCCAATATAGATCTATACACACATTGTTTCGATCCCCTGCTGGAGACTTTGGTTATAATATCAGGACTTTACTGTATTGTTTACAATGAATTAAACAAACTGTACTACTTGACTCATAAAAGCATATAACGTTACATGTATAACAGTTATGAAAACCCAATCATTCTGAAGTAAATGATTGATAGTATATCCTTGAATTAGTACTCTTAACATGTATTTGAATAAATGAATACACTTGAATAGTTTTGAATTAAACCTTTGTTTTTGTAAAACCATGTACTCTAGTATACTTGTATCATGAATTAAGGTTCTGTGAATCATAAATTATACCTATTATAATTTATATGTACTTTCTGATTCGATAACGAGTATTCATGTATGGGATCCTTTGCTCAACATGTACAAAGGGTAAATGAATCTAATTGAATAAACTTTTATACTTGTATACATATACAAATATATATAACTAAGATTTAATTGACACTTGGACAAACAACGGATACTTGTAATCCCACATCCAAACAAGGAAAAGGAACCAAAGTGGGTTTTGCTCAACATATAATGACACATATATGTTTATAATTAGTGTTTAAACAACTAATTATGTAAGTAAAGACACCCTAGGACATGGAAAATACTTTGATTTAAGTGCTAGAAGTACAAAGGGTTGCATCTAAGGGTTGTAGGGCCTCACTTAGGAGTTTACGGCCCAAATGGTAACACCATGTGAGTTTACGCCCATTGGGTTTATGGTCCAATGAGTTTACGGCCGTAAACTCATGGTAATATGTACCATTTTGTGTTTTAAGGTCCTATGTTCATCCTTGAGGTGTTCTAGACTTAGTTCCAAGGCTTAGTAAGAGGTTAGGGTTCATTTGCACCCTTAATTAGGGTTTACGGCCCAAGGAGATTACCTTGGCCGTAAACACCTTTTGTTCTTGATTTCTTGATGTTTTCAAGTGTGACATCCCCTAATTTCTCGGCCAGAAAAGACCGATTTATTTTATGCTTTTTAAAATAAAATCAGAGTAATCCTTTTAAAAGATGTTACGAAATTTGTTCCCAAAACAAAGCATGATAAAAGTTTACCAAAACCTTTCTTTAAGAAATATATAATTTCCTTTTATATCAAAACCTCGGGATGTCATGTTCCGATACAGATTAAAAGCATAAACAAGACATTATAAGCCTTACAACAGTTATTTACAACTACTGGCCTATAATCCAAAAATCACTCATCATCATTATCCGACTATGCTCGGGGTCCACTACCTGTAATATAAAAAGCTGAGTGGGTCAGGCTTGGGAGCCTGGTGAGCATATAGGGTTTTCAACCCACAATAAATAATAAACTTTTTAAGTTTATCAATCCACAAATAATTTATTAAGTTCATCAACCAAAAACAACCCTAATTACCCATTCCCGTTATCCTCACCTTACGTCCCTAAAGCAACTATCACAAGGGACCTAGCCTAAGGATTTTCATTAGGGGTGACAACACTGCTTTCTTCAGCAATTTATGTCAAACAAGACAACCTAACATAAAACAACCAATAAGGTGACAACATTGCTTTCTTCAGCAATTTATGTCAAATAAGGCAACCAATAGGGTGACAACATTGCTTTCCTCCGCAATTTATGTCAAATAAGGCAAACACCGGGGTGACAACATTGCTTTTCCTTAGCAATTTATGTCAAATAAACAACCAATAAGGTGACAACATTGCTTTCTTCAGCAATTTATGTCAAATAAGACCACCTGACATAAAACAATCAAAATGGTGACAACATTGCTTTCCTCAGCAATTTATGTCAAATAAAACAACCAACGCAGTGACACCACTACTTTCCTTAGCAATTTATGTCAAATAGGCACGAAGTCACATCGTCGCCAAGGTTTACACAACAGGCACTAAGTCCATAGCTGCCAACGTACTAAATCCATAGCTACCAACGTATATCTATACTGTACTAAATTCATAGCTACTAACGTACATCTATACTGTACTAAATTCATAGCTACAAACGTACATCTATACTGTACTTTTATCCCTCATACTTTATCTACCCATGTTTTACCCAACATATTCGAAGATAAAAATATTTATACATTTTAAATCATTTTAAACATGTATAAAACATTCATTCAACACCCATCTCAAATAAACAAACAACATATATACACATAGCACGTATTTTATATAAAATACTTCATATCTATGTGTAAGATGAAAGTGACTACACACTCACCTGATTTAATGAAAATCGGGCAGCAATTCGTTTCCTAAAACGATCGTTTCTAATAAAACCGGGAGTTTTATTGAGAAACCGGGCTCTGCGAAGGGTCGGGCTTCGAAACCGAAAAGATAAATTTTGCGGGCTTCTTGGACACTTCGTGACGTGTTTCGGGCGTTGGAAATAATCCTGGGGCTTCAGGGAATGTCAAAATAGTAAAAATATTGAAAAGGGGTGAAAAAGTGGCAAAAATCAACCTTTACTCGGCAAGGCTCGCATGCACTATTTATAGTGTGCGAGCCGGAGTCTTCGGATCCGAGAAGTAGCGAGTCAGCAGCAACGTGGCAGCAGGAGGCGAAGGCATGCGGAGCGAGCTCGGACGCGACACGGAAGCAGCAGCGCGTCGGATGGCTACTGGTCGCGACGTCGGTCGAATCCGGAAGCGGCACGCGTTGCTAGGTGTTGGGATGACTAAGCTGCTTCGGGCACGAGGCAGACACGGGGTGAGATCCGGACGAGGGTGACGTGGCCGAAGTTGGGCCATGCGAAATTCCTCGGATTTTGTGCTTTTTCTCAGTTTTTGTGCAAAAACTTCTAAAATCCATAACTTTCGCATACGGGCTCCGTTTTTGACGTTCTTTATATGCACGCGTAGGTAAAATTACGCTCTACAACTTTCATTTCGATTTCGGTGGCTAATTTTGAATCTAATTTTTATATTATTATTTTTAACAGACCGGGACAGGAAATCCGTTAAAAATTCATAACTTCTTCATCCGACATCCGTTTTTGTCTGTCTTTTTACTGTTGTACTAATATTTACGAGAACTTCGATTCTCGTTTAGGTTGTGTCGGATAAAAATCACTCGATCTAAAATTCGAGTTTTTAGCTGTCTACTGCTAAGCTGAAACTTCGAAAAATCATAACTTCCTCATACGAAGTCAGATTTGGACGTTCTTTTTATACATACTCTCGGTTTAACGAACACTACGACTTTCGTTTAGATCATTAAGGCTAAAAAGTAGTTTATCAAAAACTTACTTTTTACGACATTCGGCACCGTGCCGGTTTTGTCGCGAAACTTCGACAGGTCATAACTTCTTCATTATAACTCGGATTTCGGCATTCTTTATATATTCGTAATCCTTGTCACGACCACTACAACTTTCTTAATAGATATCGGCTTTATCTAATATTTATTTTCCACGCTCATTTTTATTCTTATTTAATTAAACCCTAATAATTAAGCATAAAACACATAATTTTCACATAATATTCACATAATTCCTTTTCATTTCTTCTAAATGAGTTACAAAGGTTAACCTAGACTATCATATTAATATTAATGCCTAGCCTAGAAACACGGGCATTACAATTCTCTCCCCCTTAGAATGATTTCATCCCCGGAATCACAAATCGGCAAACAAATACGGGTAGCGACTCATCATGTCACCCTCCGTTTTCCCCAGGTGAGATTTGGCCCATTCGTATGTTTCTAACGCACAAGCACTAATTCGACCATTTTACGTCACAACTTCTTAGTCTTACGGTCAACGATTGCCTCAGGTTCTTCAATCAAGCTCTTGTTTTCATCCAACCTTAATTCAGAAATGGGAATTATGTCGGGCATATCTCCCGTGAACTTTATCAAATAACACACTTGGAAGGTATTATGAATACCCTCCGGTTCTTCCGGTAGTTCTAGCTCGTAAGCTTGATTCCCGATCCTCTGAAGAACTTTAAACGGTCCAATAAACCTTGGACTCAACTTTCCCGAACTACGTAACATACCTATCTTAGTCGGTCTCAATTTGATATGACCTCTAGGGTCGGAATAACAATCATCTTCTTAGTCATTACCAAAACGAAGGTAATGAAATACTCGAACAATAACGAAATCAATTTCTAGCTTCTTGGTAACCTTGTGACTTTCCTTGATCCAAGTACGAGTCCTGTGCTTCCGGTAGTATAGGCCTCTACTACCATTCACACCTACTCCTACTCGTCCCAAGTATTGTCTCGCAGTTCTCCAAGTCACCATACAAGAATTTCACATAGTCATTCAATTCATCAGATGACAAAACCAGGGTTTATATTATTTCTTAAAATAATTACACAAAGGTTCGAGTTTACCCTATACTACGCCTCTAATACACCACAAGTTACTAACTGCATTGCTACTTTATATCTTGGCTTTGGGAATATAAGGTCCTTACTCCTGATCCCTTGTATTTCCATCTGCTTCATTAAGGATCATTTGGAATGCCTTTGGTTTTGGTTTTAGTGGAACATTGGGCATTGCTGCCTCTTTCTTCTTTGGACAGTCTTTTGAAATGTGCCCTTCCTCGTTACATCGATAACACATCCTCTTGTTGGACGGACACTCGTTGGCATAATGCCCAGTCTTCCCACACTTGTAGCAGGTCACCTCTTCGCTACATTTCCCTAAGTGCTTCTTTTTGCACTTTTCGCACCATTTTGCTTCGCCTTCTCCTCCTCCAGACTTCGAGAATTTTCTTTTCTCGTTGGACCCTGAAGACCTTTCAAACTTTCTTTTCTCGCCAACTTCAATCTTGTTGGCGGCTCTTCCCTTAATCATATCTTCTACAGACTTGGCAGCCCAGATAGCTGCCTCCAAAGTAACTGCCCGACGTACTGCCACCGCATACTCCCATGGAAGTCCCTTTGCGTACCTGTCAATTTTTGCCAGCTCATCTGGGACAATACGCAAAGCAAACTCCATTTTATCTGTGAAGTTATTCGTATACTCATCAACGGTCATACTCCCCTTCTTCAATGTTAGAAATTGGTTTTCTAACTCAAGTACGTTTTGGGCCGAGCAGTACTTGCGCTTAAAGTGCACCAAGAACTCTGCCCAAGTCAGTTGCAGTGGCTCATTAGGGCTTAGGGTTTTCCCCAGAGTGTTCCACCAACGAGCAGCACTACCCCTGAACTGACGTACTGCAAATGTGGTCTGTAACTTGCCTTGGCAACCACAAGTCATGAAAGCCAACTCCATTTCCGAGATCCAGTCCATTACTCCGACAGGATCTTCTTTTCCAGTGAAGGTCGATGGCTTGTAAGTCATAAAGTCCTTATACTTGCACCTATTTCTCTCCACTCTACCCTCGTGGTTATTTCTCCCAACCACGAGCGGTTCACTATGACCAACCGATCTGTTGTTGTTCCCTTCTTCAGATCGATCGTCATTTAGTTCACGTTATTCAACAGGAACTGAAGGTCCATCCCTGTTGTTCAGCAACATTTGCCTCAATTCCTCCCTTTGTTCAGCCAACATGGTCTGAATCATAGTTCGTACTCCAGCCATAGTGATGGGTTCTGGTGCAGCTCCTACTATAGGCACCTGTTCCACCACTTGGGGTTGAGGTTGCTGATTTCTATTTACATTCCCAGCTCCACTTCGGGTTCTTGCCATTATAATCTATACGCCAAATTAGGTGAATTTAAACCTTTATCCACGACAGGTATTTAAAATCTCCTTATCACTCTGAAACGTTACATGTTAGTTCTAATTGTTGGATTAATGTCTAAGTCCATAACTATATTTGGTATGTACTTGACCCGACCCGGCATGGTCCATTTGGGTTGCACTTCACCGGCACAATTTATATGGATAGTCTTTTGAGAATAGTATATTTATGATTTATATTAATATATTATAAGTTCTAATATATTAATATGGAATCATATTATTTAATTAGTATTGATCAAGAATTAATTAAGTGATCAAAAAGAACTAATTAAATATGGACTCTTATATATATGGAATGGGCCAAGTTCATTTAGGTTGGGCTAAGCTTTCATGGATGGTCCATGGAGCTTTTAACCCATGGATCCTATGTAAATGAAAGGTCATGGGTATTAGGGTTTACATGGATGTAACCCTAATCCTCCATAATATATAAAGGGGTCCTTGGCTCACAAAATTGGCACAAGTGTGTGAAAATAAGAGTGGGCCGATTTTAGTGTGCATACATATTCTCTCAAGTTCTTCCAAGGTGTTTTGGTGATTTGTGATTCCATTTGAGGCTTCCACACTATTGGGGCTAAGCTCTTAAAGCTTGAAGACATCAAGCTACATCAAAAGGTATGTCATCAAACTAGAACTTTGTAGTATAGGTGCTTCATAATATGCTAGTTAGGATGAAACCTTGGAATAGTTAATATTTGCATGTATAATAGAGAAAACATAGATCCAAGTTTTATAGGGTTGCATGTACACCATAGGAGTGTTAGAATGCTCAAAACCCAATAGTGGTATCAGAGCCATGGGTTGTTTTCTGTTATATTGATGCAAATGTTTTTTTTCAAGTTGGAAAAAAAAAGGAAAAAAAAAACATGACGTTTGTCAAATTTTAAGATAATTACTTGTTTTGTGAAAAGCGAATTATTTGTAAAATTTGAATCATTTGTTATATGAGTTGAATTAGGTCAAATTTAGTAAAAGATAAAATGATATGATTATTTTATTAGTTTTAAAAGTTTGATCTAAATGTTTTAAGGAGTTACATATTTTGTCATAAAATTTTGGAGGTAAAAAGTTTTTTTTAAAAGTTGTGATCTTAAGAGTTTTGAAACTTCCATAAGTTATGGATATGAAAGTTTTTTTTTAATAAAAAAAATTTTGATTCAAAGTTTTTATGGAGTTACAAAACTTGGTGTTAATGTTTTAAAGAATTCCATAATTTGTTCTTAAGTTATGGAACATGGAAAGTTTCATCATAAAACACCATTAATTCCATAAGTTATGAAATCCAAAGGTTTTCAAGAGTTACAAAACTTGCCCTCAAGTTTTGGAATTGGAAAAAAGTTTTTTATGGAAAAAAAAGAATTGAATTCTAAGACTCTTGGGTTCATAACTTAAACAATTAATTAAATGGTTTTAATTTTGAGTTTAATAATTGGAATTATGATGTTTTGTTGAATAGTTCAAATTAACTCTTATGGACTTTATTAATAGTTAATTAAAGCGCTTAATTAAAAGAGTATTATTAGATCCATAAATATATGGTTTGAGTTTAATTAAATTAAAAGTCTAGTTTAATTAATAGATTAAACCACCAAGTATTTTAAATGTCTAAAATACACCCTTATACTATTATAATATTAAAAGTTTAATATATTATATGTATAAGAGCAAGTCGTCTTACCATTAGTAGGCCTCATTCACGAAGTCAGTCTATAAGGGGGGTATAAGGTTACTGCCTATAAAATGGCAGTTTAATGGGTGTCCACTCTCACTCACCGCTTCCTTGACCGGTGGAGGGTCGTTAGCCGAACAGGTAGGACAAGGACTATAATTCTCCCTTCATTATAAGTATAATGATAAATACTAAGTAACTAAACACTTATAAATTCCCAATCTTAGTTACTTAGGAAAATGTGAATAAGGTGCTAATCCATGAAATTACACTTTGCACTTTGTTTAAGCTGTTAGTGGAGCGTGTGTGGTTAACCGACACACTAACCTGGACTTAACAAGGTAGGCAAAGGGTAACTTAATGTTTATCATAGTATCGTTGGACCGTGTGTGGTTAACCGGCACATCGATTGAGGGGTAAATATTAAGGGTACCAAGTATATTTGCATGGTTACTTCACACCTTGTTTTGTGATCCTCGGCATCCCAGTCACAAAACCTGAAGGGCACACTCGAGATTGAAACATGCCATTGAAAAGTTCAATGAATCTCAAAAGAATCTAGGAGTTTCAAAACCAATTAAAACCTAATAATACATTTCGTTTATCTTGGGGGAAATTGGTGAATCGTCATTCACCTACCTTCAAATATTTTATAGCTTGGATTACGGCATCCCTCTTCCAAGTTATAAAAAAGTTTGTTGGGTCCTAGCCTTAATATCTCATATTGGGTGTTATATTAAGGACTTAAATCAACTTTACGTGAATTTCTCCCATTGTTGATGTCTGGTTTAGACAACAATGATCTTCCCAAACCAAGCTTTCCTAATGAATATGACTTCCCGAGTTTGGCTCATGGAAGTCATACTTCTCTTCCTCCACCTCCTCCAATTATTCTCCCTAACCCACAAGTTCAAGGTCACTCAAGCCCTAATGGCAAGCAAGGTCTATGTGTGATCACATCTTAGAGATGGAGTCACATATTGACAAGCCGGGAGAGTTGGGTGTCAAAGTCTTGAGAAAGTTGGATGTTCAATCACTTTCTAAGTCACATAGTAAGTTCCTTTGGGACTACTATGAAACAGACTATGACATGAACCTTAATGATCATATCTATTTGCTTGGTGCTGCTGAATCAGCAATGATTTGGAACGATAGTAAAGCAAATTTGATTAGAAGATCAACTTCCCAAAAACTTTATGGACAGTGACAATGGTGACACTGGAAATCCAGAAAAAGCATTCTCTTCCCAATGGAAAGGGATTGGCCATAGTCAACCCGGTTGACCAAATGGTAAAGAGAAAGGCTAAGTCTGAGATAGTCCCATTACCAAAGGGTCTATATGTTTATTTTGCCAAAGGAAGGGGCGTTGATTGCAAAGCTGCCTAATTTACCTAAGGATGTTAAAGTCAATAAGTTTGACTCTACATCAGGTAGAGCCCATTATCTAACTCTGTTAAGTTCTATTATGAGATCCTCATTACATGATGTGACTGGGTCACATGTTGATGTTTTAAGAATCAAAGAATAGAGAGAAATCTTAAAGGAAGTATATGCTGATTCTGATCGCGAAGGTGGATTTCGATCGCATCAGAATTTTGAGCAGTTGCTTAAGAAGTTATGATATACTGCTAAGGAATAGATAACAACAATTTTCCATGTGGATTGTAAGGATAAGTTTTTCCGCAAAGTTTTAAAATAAAAGAAAATTGTTTAATTTTATTTATTTGAAGTATCCTTACAATGGCATTTGTGGAAAATTGTTGCTTATATGATTCCACTGACAGCAATATTGGAAAATGGATTTGATTCTTTCATTTGTGGTAGTGTCTAAATTTACCAAATCAGGAAAGTTCCTCATCGCCCAAGTTTCAATTGGACGAAACTTGGAATCATGCAAGTTGAATAGTATGATGAATGAGAACTTTCAAGCATTGGAAAATCAAGACTAATTACTTGTTCACATGGATGTGTGAGTCAAGTGAAGGACTAAAGGGATCGAGTACACATTCTTGTGCACTGGTCATGTCCACCACAAAGCTCGTTAAGACTATTTGATTTACTAAAGTTTAGTAAATATGATTATACTTACAAGTTTAAGTATAATTCTGAAACATTGGAAAAGTCTCAATGTATGGCAGAACGAATGGGAAGAATCAAATTAGGCAGAAAGATAAAAGTTTCTCAAATCTGAAAAGATGGGAGAGTACGTTAGTATCATGTTTGTGATCATCTTAATGATTTAGAAATCATATCACAATTAGTCCTCTAAAGGTCATCTTAGTGCATTCTTATGACTAAGAAGAGGAGTCATGAATTGTTGAAATGGTTAGATCAGGAAGATGAGTCATACTTCGTTCCAAAACATTTCTTAGAGTCATACTCCAAGATTGTAACTTGAGTGACATATCTTAAAGAAAGGTTTAAAACACTTGTCAAATGTAAGAGTAAAAGTGTCCTACTCTTGTACATTTGAAATTGGTAAGTTGTGATGTTTTGGATAAAACAAAGACCAACTAAGGCCAATTATGTGAAGTGTTTGTCTTGATAAAGAATCCGCACTATCTCTTGAATATTTGGCAAGATAGTCTTATATGTCAAGAGGATAGTGGGAGTCTTAAAGATCCTAAAAAGAATTTCAAGAACTAATCAAGAATAAAACCTGAGGTTCTTCACTAGCACACGACTTGAGGTTTATAACCTATCGTGTTGACATATTCTGTGCCCATTCCAGTTAAAGTTGGCTTTGGATAGGAGTTCTGAAAGTTCTCAATTGGTTGCATAACAACTTGGAAGCAATGGCAGGCCCTGTACTTCCAGGTGGCAAGAAGTTAAGATTGCATAAGTTCAGTCCATATGAGTTTGGATTTGTCATTATCCTTGTCTTGTGACTATGGTTTTGACGATTCACATGGATAAGAACACATACACCATAAAATCTAAGGGTCATAAGGTTTCTCTCCGATTCATGAAAATGATGGTGAGGAAACACTTCCACCAAGTAGATTTGAAGCAGATGGCAAAAGGTCTAAACAATTGAGACTATGATTACGGGATCCATTTTCATAGTTCTGAAATTGTTTAGACACACATGCATGCTATCTGAGGAAAGGTGTATGATTTTGATAAAGTTTTATCAAAGCATCTCGTATCAGAAATCTGAACTTTGGTAAGAAAGTCAATAAAGTATTGATTTCTAGAAGTCCAACTGATTTCTGAGTACATGTCAAAGCTAGTGGGAGCATAAGTGTTATGCTAATAATCATCATGTTAGTGGGAGCATGATAATTCTTGTTAGTGTTGCAAGTTAGCAATGTTAATTATAGAAAACAAAAGTTTCAATTCGTGAGGCTGCAGGGATTGAAAAAGTTGTTTTGCTATAATTAAGGGAGAGGATATACTTCATTTCAGTTCTAAAGGCTTAGATTGAGACCTTAATCATCTTTAGTCAAGAATATATATATGAATTTCATGTTGGATTGGTTCAATTTAAAGGATATTCTATATATTGCGTTCTCAAAATTCGATTATGATTACGACATCCCTCTTCATAGTCAAATTTTGAAAACATGGCAAATAAAAATATTGTAGCAAAAGACTGGTCTAGAATCATGTCTTTATGTGAGACATCATGAATCGTGTACCATTTGTTTTGGGTACAGGATCGATTGCATATGCTATAATATTTGTCATTTTTAAATGTTTCCAAATGCCCAGAGGCATTAAGAAGGGAAAAGGTCTAGAATTGGATATGACTAAAATGATTAAGCAATTATCGAGGACAATCTGAGGTTTACCAAAGATTGGTTGCTCAGGGACAGTTGGAAGTATAGTGCTAATTTTGGAAGGACCATATTGACATATTCTGAAAAGAGGCATCTCTTATTCAGAAGTGATAGTCAAAATGAGAATATGGAGTTGTCTCCATAGGTGGAAGTTATCTGTGTAAGATTAGAAAACTTAATGCAAGAAGCATGTCCAAAGCAATGTACTTTGAATATGAGACTTAGTTTCCATGGAGTTGATCTCCATTGGAATACCTTATAATGACTGTTGACAAGTCTTTGTGACTTTGTACATAATCATTACAGGAGGGTCAGTGCATATAAGTTTAAAATCTAAACAGATTTCGATAAATGATAGGAATTTGAAATTCTCACATTTTTCGATAAGGATTTGGGAGTGTGAAATTAGAATCATTGAAATTATGTTCAATTGGTTTATTTCACAAAGTAAGGATCATAGACAAACATAGAGTGCATACTTGGTGTATGGCAAAGCTATTGTTTAAGAAAAACATAGTGTACATGCTTGGAGCATGGGACAACTAGTGTTTTTAATTCAAGTATAAAGTTGATAAAACCGAAACAATGAATAATGAGTAATCAGTATGGTGATAAATAAAAGTGTTTATTTATATTCATAGGGTTTGATACCATATTTGATTCATTTATTCTTGTGTTTCACTTTGCATGTTTTGACTTCCAGAATAACTAAGTCGCTCTTCCTGAATGATTAAGTTATTCAAACCATCCACAGTCGGTCATATGTTGGAAGTAGATATGAATCAAGACTGTCATGGGTTGGTTTGTAGAGGTCCAAGTTGGTGGACAAAGTGGTGCTACAACACTCATGAGTGCTCATAAGTTCTGAGTATTGGATTCAACCCGCGCTCATTTGAATCACTTCATGGATTTTATCACGAGTGATCATGAGACGATAATATCTTATATTCTTCAAACCTAGAGATATGAGTTGTTACTATGAGTTGGTTATACATTGATTGCACGAAAACGCATTTGGTAACTCGATGTTATAAAATGTGCCTTTGTGTAAGATTCAACAAGTAGTAGAACAAGCCATATGAGTCGAAGTTTATCCATTCCTTTTACCTTCGGGATAAAAGCGATATCTGTGGGCCCCTCGATGATTTAGCGATGACACATGTGAGTGCTTGGCCAAGCCAGGACTGATTTGATTTGTTCAATCAGTCAGTCATCATAATCCAAAATCGGGAAACAACAAATGGACAGAGAGAATGATTATAATCCATGTCTCAGTCCATATGATATCTAGAATGGAGGAATATATGATCCCTTATCTAATGGATAAGTCATTGACAAGGTCAGAGTTCGACAGCGGCTTTAAGAGCTACGATTGCCAGTTAGGTTTTGAAGTCATACTCAATAATAGTTTTAGACTTATCCAAGTGGGAGACTGTTGGATTAATGTCTAAGTCCATAACTATATTTGGTATGTACTTGACCCGACCTGGCATGGTCCATTTGGGTTGCACTTCACCGACACAATTTATATGGATAGTCTTTTGAGAATAGTATATTTATGATTTATATTAATATATTATAAGTTCTAATATATTAATATGGAATCATATTATTTAATTAGTATTGATCAATAATTAATTTAGAATTAATTAAGTGATCAAAAAGAACTAATTAAATATGGACTCTTATATATATGGAATGGGCCAAGTTCATTTAGGTTGGGCTAAGCTTTCATGGATGGTCCATGGAGCTTTTAACCCATGGATCCTATGTAAATGAAAGGTCATGGGTATTAGGGTTTACATGGATGTAACCCTAATCCTCCATAATATATAAAGGGGTCCTTGGCTCACAAAATTGGCACAAATGTGTGAAAATAAGAGTGGGCCGATTTTAGTGTGCATACATATTCTCTCAAGTTCTTCCAAGGTGTTTTGGTGATTTGTGATTCCATTTGAGGCTTCCACACTATTGGGGCTAAGCTCTTAAAGCTTGAAGACATCAAGCTACATCAAAAGGTATGTCATCTAACTAGAACTTTGTAGTATAGGTGCTTCATAATATGCTAGTTAGGATGAAACCTTGGAATAGTTAATATTTGCATGTATAATAGAGAAAACATAGATCCAAGGTTTATAGGGTTGCATGTACACCATAGGAGTGTTAGAATGCTCATAACCCAACACTAATATCGTAATCGTACGCTTAAAAACCTACACACATAAGGTTTCCAGATCCGGTCGGCAACAGACCATGGATCCGAACAAATAATGGCATATATGGAAAACATATAACATTTAGCACATAAAAGCATTTTAGGCATCTTTCCTGAAATAAACTAGTGCTTGTGTCTAAAATATGGTAGACACTCATCTCACAATCATCACTTAGCATTCTAGGTTTAAGTCTAGAAATCCTACAAATTCCTAATTCGCTTAAACTAATGCTCTGATACCAACTGTGACATCCCCTAATTTCTCGACCAGAAAAGACCGATTTATTTTATGCTTTTTAAAATAAAATCAGAGTAATCCTTTTAAAAGATGTTGCGGAATTTGTTCCCAAAACAAAGCATGATAAAAGTTTATCAAAACCTTTCTTTAAGAAATATATAATTTCCTTTTATATCAAAACCACGGGATGTCATGTTCCGATACATATCAAAAGCATAAACAAGACATTATAAGCCTTAAAACAGTTATTTACAACTACTGGCCTATAATCCAAAAATCACTCATCATCATCATCCGACTATGCTCGGGGTCCACTACCTGTAATATAAAAAGCTGAGTGGGTCAGGCCTGGGAGCCTGGTGAGCATATAGGGTTTTCAACCCACAATAAATAATAAACTTTTTAAGTTTATCAATCCACAAATAATTTATTAAGTTCATCAACCAAAAACAACCCTAATTACCCATTCTCGTTATCCTCACCTTACGTCCCTAAAACAACTATCACAAGGGACCTAGCCTAAGGATTTTCATTAGGGGTGACAACACTGCTTTCCTCAGCAATTTATGTCAAACAAGACAACCTAACATAAAACAACCAATAAGGTGACAACATTGCTTTCTTCAGCAATTTATGTCAAATAAGACAACCAATAGGGTGACAACATTGCTTTCCTCCGCAATTTATGTCAAATAAGGCAAACACCGGGGTGACAACATTGTTTTTCCTTAGCAATTTATGTCAAATAAACAACCAATAAGGTGACAACATTGCTTTCTTCAGCAATTTATGTCAAATAAGACCACATGACATAAAACAATCAAAATGGTGACAACATTGCTTTCCTCAGCAATTTATGTCAAATAAAACAACCAACGCGGTGACAACACTGCTTTCCTTAGCAATTTATGTCAAATAGGCACGAAGTCACATCGTCGCCAAGGTTTACACAACAGGCACTAAGTCCATAGCTGCCAACGTACTAAATCCATAGCTACCAACGTACATCTATATTGTACTAAATTCATAGCTACTAACGTACATCTATACTTTACTAAATTCATAGCTACCAACGTACATCTATACTGTACTTTTATCCCTCATACTTTATCTACCCATGTTTTACCCAACATATTCGAAGATAAAAATATTTATACATTTTAAATCATTTTAAACATGTATAAAACATTCATTCAACACCCATCTCAAATAAACAAACAACATATATACACATAGCACATATTTTATATAAAATACTTCATATCTATGTGTAAGATGAAAGTGACTACACACTCACCTGATTTAATGAAAATCGGGCAACAATTCGTTTCCTAAAACGATCGTTTCTAATAAAACCGAGAGTTTTATTGAGAAACCGGGCTCTGCGAAGGGTCGGGCTTCGAAACCGAAAAGATAAATTTTTCGGGCTTCTCGGGCACTTCGGGACGTGTTTCGGGCGTTGGAAATAATCCTGGGGCTTCGGGGGATGTTAAAATAGTAAAAATATTGAAAAGGGGTGAAAAAGTGGCAAAAATCAACCTTTACTCGGCAAGGCTCGCAGGCACTATTTATAGTGTGCGAGCCGGAGTCTTCGGATCCGTGAAGTAGCGAGTCAGCAGCGACGTGGCAGCAGGAGGTGAAGGCATGCGGAGCGAGCTCGGACGCGACACGGAAGCAGCAGCGCGTCGGATGGCTACTGGTCGCGACGTCGGTCGAATCCGGAAGCGGCACGCGTTGCTAGGTGTTGGGATGACTAAGCTGCTTCGGGCACGAGGCAGACACGGGGCGAGATCCGGACGAGGGTGACGTGGCCGAAGTTGGGCCATGCGAAATTCCTCGGATTTTGTGCTTTTTCTCAGTTTTTGTGCAAAAACTTTTAAAATCCATAACTTTCGCATACGGGCTCCGTTTTTGACGTTCTTTATATGCACGCGTAGGTAAAATTACGCTCTACAACTTTCATTTCGATTTCGTTGGCTAATTTTGAATCTAATTTTTATATTATTATTTTTAACAGACCGGGACAGGAAATCCGTTAAAAATTCATAACTTCTTCATCCGACGTCCGTTTTTGTCTGTCTTTTTACTGTTGTACTAATATTTACGAGAACTTCGATTCTCGTTTAGGTTGTGTCGGATAAAAATCACTCGATCTAAAATTCGAGTTTTTAGCTGTCTACTGCTAAGCTGAAACTTCGAAAAATCATAACTTCCTCATACGAAGTCAGATTTGGACGTTCTTTTTATACATACTCTCAGTTTAACGAACACTACGACTTTCGTTTAGATCACTAAGGCTAAAAAGTAGTTTATCAAAAACTCACTTTTTACGACATTAGGCACCGTGCCGGTTTTGTCGCGAAACTTCGACAGGTCATAACTTCTTCGTTATAACTCGGATTTTGGCATTCTTTATATATCCGTAATCCTTGTCACGACCACTACAACTTTCTTAATAGATATCAGCTTTATCTAATATTTATTTTCGACGCTCATTTTTATTCTTAATTAATTAAACCCTAATAATTAAGCATAAGACACATAATTTTCACATAACATTCACATAATTCCTTTTCATTTCTTCTAAATGAGTTACAAAGGTTAACCTAGACTATCATATTAATTATAATGCCTAGCCTAGAAACACGGGCATTACATCAAGTAGTTTAACTAATAAGTACCACACAAAGGAAGGTACTCAAGTGTTTAGAAGCCTTTAGGAGTGTCTAAGGTCAACAAATGCTTCATTAAATGGGTTTACGGCCAAGGGAGATTGCCTTGGCCGTAAACTCCCTTTGTTCTTGTCAATTAAATGTTTTCTAAGTGTTCTTCAAGTATTTCTTGTATATAACAAGCTTAGGAGAGAGTACTTACGATATAGAAGCTTGATAAGGTGATTAAAGTCCAAAAACACTAGTGTGTGTTCTTGGTGAAATGAAGAACACTTGCAAATCTATCAAAATGGAATGATTTCATGGATGAAATCATGTACAATCACTAGATAAGGAGATGTAACAACAATTCAAGTGAAAGAATTCTTACATTTTTGGAAGATCAAGGTGAAGATCTTATGGTACTTGAGAGAGAAATTGGCTTACTAGTCTTGAA
Source organism: Lactuca virosa (assembly GCF_052849685.1). Taxonomy (NCBI): domain Eukaryota; kingdom Viridiplantae; phylum Streptophyta; class Magnoliopsida; order Asterales; family Asteraceae; genus Lactuca; species Lactuca virosa. The sequence goes on from NC_136433.1 coordinate 333,935,434, forward strand.
ATGGAAGAGAAATGAGGAAAATGATGTAAACTCGTGCATATACCATGAGTTTACGGCCAACACATGAGTTTATAGCCTAAACATGAAGGTTTGGCCGTAAACTCTATTTGATGGGTTTAAATCTTGATTAAGGCACAATGGACTTAAGCAGATACTTCCTAGTGCCCGATTCTTGAATATAGTAGACTTAGAACACCCAAACAGACTCTAAACAATGCTAAAGATAACAGAAACAAGTCTGTCTTTGATTGAATTGATTAAATGTACAAGATAGAAATTTCGGGTTGTCACATTATCCCCCCGTTAGAGAGAATTTCGTCCCGAAATTAGAGTTTAAGCAAATAAGTAGTTACAAATAACTAAACAAAAAGATGAGGATATTTTAGTTTCATTTGATCCTCGTGTTCCCAAGTGAATTCAGATCCTCGTTTGGCATTCCAGTGAACCTTCACTATCGGGATACGACTTTGCTTTGTTTGCTTGACCTCTCGGTCCATGATTTCTACAGGTTCTTCCACGAAGTTGGGGATTTCGTCGATCTCGATCTCGTCGAGTGGGATAACAAGAGTCTCGTCGGACAAACACTTTTTCAAGTTCGAGACGTGGAAAACAGGATGTATGTGTTGGGTTTTGAGCATTCTAACACTCCTATGGTGTACATGCAACCCTATAAACCTTGGATCTATGTTTTCTCTATTATACATGCAAATATTAACTATTCCAAGGTTTCATCCTAACTAGCATATTATGAAGCACCTATACTACAAAGTTCTAGTTAGATGACATACCTTTTGATGTAGCTTGATGTCTTCAAGCTTTAAGAGCTTAACCCCAATAGTGTGGAAGCCTCAAATGGAATCACAAATCACCAAAACACCTTGGAAGAACTTGAGAGAATATGTATGCACACTAAAATCGGCCCACTCTTATTTTCACACACTTGTGCCAATTTTGTGAGCCAAGGACCCCTTTATATATTATGGAGGATTACGGTTACATCCATGTAAACCCTAATACCCATGACCTTTCATTTACATAGGATCCATGGGTTAAAAGCTCCATGGACCATCCATGAAAGCTTAGCCCAACCTAAATGAACTTGGCCCATTCCATATATATAAGAGTCCATATTTAATTAGTTCTTTTTGATCACTTAATTAATCCTTGATCAATACTAATTAAATAATATGATTCCATATTAATATATTAGAACTTATAATATATTAATATAAATCATAAATATACTATTCTCAAAAGACTATCCATATAAATTGTGTCGGTGAAGTGCAACCCAAATGGACCATGCCAGGTCGGGTCAAGTACATACCAAATATAGTTATGGACTTAGACATTAATCCAACAGTCTCCCACTTGGATAAGTCTAAAACTATTATTGAGTATGACTTCAAAACCTAACTGGCAATCGTAGCTCTTAAAGCCGCTGTCGAACTCTGACCTTGTCAATGACTTATCCATTAGATAAGGGATCATATATTCCTCCATTCTAGATATCATATGGACTGAGACATGGATTATAATCATTCTCTCTGTCTATTTGTTGTTTCCCGACTTTTGATTTATGATGACTGACAGATTGAACAAATCAAATCAGTCCTGGCTTGGCCAAGCACTCACATGTGTCATCGCTAAATCATCGAGGGGCCCACAGATATCGCTTTTATCCCGAAGGTAAAAGGAATGGATAAACTTCGACTCATATTGCTTGTTCTACTACTTGTTGAATCATACACAAAGGCACGTTTTATAACATCTAGTTACCAATGCGTTTTCGTGCAATCAGTGTATAACCAACTCATAGTAACAACTCATATCTCTAGGTTTTAAGAATATAAGATATTATCGTCTCATGATCACTCGTGATAAAATCCATGAAGTGATTCAAATGAGCGTGGGTTGAATCCAATACTCAGAACTTATGAGCACTCATGAGTGTTGTAGCACCACTTTGTCCACCAACTTGGACCTCTACAAACCAACCCATGACAGTCTTGATTCATATCTACTTCCAACATATGACCGACTGTGGATGGTTTGAATAACTTAATCATTCAGGAAGAGCGACTTAGTTATTCTGGAAGTCAAAACATGCAAAGTGAAACACAAGAATAAATGAATCAAATATGGTATCAAACCCTATGAATATAAATAAACACTTTTATTTATCACCATACTGATTACTCATTATTCATTGTTTCGGTTTTATCAACTTTATACTTGAATTAAAAACACTAGTTGTCCCATGCTCCAAGCATGTACACTATGTTTTTCTTAAACAATAGCTTTGCCATACACCAAGTATGCACTCTATGTTTGTCTATGATCCTTACTTTGTGAAATAAACCAATTGAACATAATTTCAATGATTCTAATTTCACACTCCCAAATCCTTATCGAAAAATGTGAGAATTTCAAATTCCTATCATTTATCGAAATCTGTTTAGATTTTAAACTTATATGCACTGACCCTCCTGTAATGAATATGTACAAAGTCACAAAGACTTGTCAACAGTCATTATAAGGTATTCCAATGGAGATCAACTCCATGGAAACTAAGTCTCATATTCAAAGTACATTGCTTTGGACATGCTTCTTGCATTAAGTTTTCTAATCTTACACAGATAACTTCCACCTATGGAGACAACTCCATATTCTCATTTTGACTATCACTTCTGAATAAGAGATGCCTCTTTTCAGAATATGTCAATATGGTCCTTCCAAAATTAGCACTATACTTCCAACTGTCCCTGAGCAACCAATCTTTGGTAAACCTCAGATTGTCCTCGACAATTGCTTGATCATTTTAGTCATATCCAATTCTAGACCTTTTCCCTTCTTAATGCCTCTGGGCATTTGGAAAAATTTAGAAATGACAAATATTATAGCACATGCAATCGATCCTGTACCCAAAGCAAATGATACACGATTCATGATGTCTCACATAAAGACATGATTCTAGACCAGTCTTTTGCTACAATATTTTTATTTGCCATGTTTTCAAAATTTGACTATGAAGAGGGATGCCGTAATCATAATCGAATTTTGAGAACGCAATATATAGAATTTCCTTAAGTTGAACCAATCCAACATGAAATTCATATATATATATATTCTTGACTAAAGATGATTAAGGTCTCAATCTAAGCCTTTAGAACTGAAATGAAGTATATCCTCTCCCTTAATTATAGCAAAACAACTTTTTCAATCCCTGCAGCCTCACGAATTGAAACTTTTGTTTTCTATAATTAACATTGCTAACTTGCAACACTAACAAGAATTATCATGCTCCCACTAACATGATGATTATTAGCATAACACTTATGCTCCCACTAGCTTTGACATGTACTCAGAAATCAGTTGGACTTCTAGAAATCAATACTTTATTGACTTTCTTACCAAAGTTCAGATTTCTGATACGAGATGCTTTGATAAAACTTTATCAAAATCATACACCTTTCCTCAGATAGCATGCATGTGTGTCTAAACAATTTCAGAACTATGAAAATGGATCCCGTAATCATAGTCTCAATTGTTTAGACCTTTTGCCATCTGCTTCAAATCTACTTGGTGGAAGTGTTTCCTCACCATCATTTTCATGAATCGGAGAGAAACCTTATGACCCTTAGATTTTATGGTGTATGTGTTCTTATCCATGTGAATCGTCAAAACCATAGTCACAAGACAAGGATAATGACAAATCCAAACTCATATGGACTGAACTTATGCAATCTTAACTTCTTGCCACCTGGAAGTACAGGGCCTGCCATTGCTTCCAAGTTGTTATGCAACCAATTGAGAACTTTCAGAACTCCTATCCAAAGCCAACTTTAACTGGAATGGGCACAGAATATGTCAACACGATAGGTTATAAACCTCAAGTCGTGTGCTAGTGAAGAACCTCAGGTTTTATTCTTGATTAGTTCTTGAAATTCTTTTTAGGATCTTTAAGACTCCCACTATCCTCTTGACATATAAGACTATCTTGCCAAATATTCAAGAGATAGTGCGGATTCTTTATCAAGACAAACACTTCACATAATTGGCCTTAGTTGGTCTTTGTTTTATCCAAAACATCACAACTTACCAATTTCAAATGTACAAGAGTAGGACACTTTTACTCTTACATTTGACAAGTGTTTTAAACCTTTCTTTAAGATATGTCACTCAAGTTACAATCTTGGAGTATGACTCTAAGAAATGTTTTGGAACGAAGTATGACTCATCTTCCTGATCTAACCATTTCAACAATTCATGACTCCTCTTCTTAGTCATAAGAATGCACTAAGATGACCTTTAGAGGACTAATTGTGATATGATTTCTAAATCATTAAGATGATCACAAACATGATACTAACGTACTCTCCCATCTTTTCAGATTTGAGAAACTTTTATCTTTCTGCCTAATTTGATTCTTCCCATTCGTTCTGCCATACATTGAGACTTTTCCAATGTTTCAGAATTATACTTAAACTTGTAAGTATAACCATATTTACTAAACTTTAGTAAATCAAATAGTCTTAACGAGCTTTGTGGTGGACATGACCAGTGCACAAGAATGTGTACTCGATCCCTTTAGTCCTTCACTTGACTCACACATCCATGTGAACAAGTAATTAGTCTTGATTTTCCAATGCTTGAAAGTTCTCATTCATCATACTATTCAACTTGCATGATTCCAAGTTTCGGTAAATTTGGCAGCTTTGCAATCAACGCCCCTTCCTTTGGCAAAATAAACATATGGACCCTTTGGTAATGGGACTATCTCAGACTTAGCCTTTCTCTTTACCATTTGGTCAACCGGGTTGACTATGGCCAATCCCTTTCCATTGGGAAGAGAATGCTTTTTCTGGATTTCTAGTGTCACCATTGTCACTGTCCATAATTTTTTTTGGAAGTTGATCTTCTAATCAAATTTGCTTTACTATCGTTCCAAATCATTGCTGATTCAGCAGCACCAAGCAAATAGATATGATCATTAAGGTTCATGTCATAGTCTGTTTCATAGTAGTCCCAAAGGAACTCACTATGTGACTTAGAAAGTGATTGAACATCTTACTTTCTCAAGACTTTGACACCCAACTCTCCCGGCTTGTCAATATGTGACTTCATCTCTAAGATGTGATCACACATAGACCTTGCTTGCCATTAGGGCTTGAGTGACCTTGAACTTGTGGGTTAGGGAGAATAATTGGAGGAGGTGGAGGAAGAGAAGTATGACTTCCATGAGCCAAACTCGGGAAGTCATATTCATTAGGAAAGCTTGGTTTGGGAAGATCATTGTTGTCTAAACCAGACATCAACAATGGGAGAAATTCACGTAAAGTTGATTTAAGTCCTTAATATAACACCCAATATGATATATTAAGGCTAGGACCCAACAAACTATTTTATAACTTGGAAGAGGGATGCCGTAATCCAAGCTATAAAATATTTGAAGGTAGGTGAATGACGATTCACCAATTTCCACCAAGATAAACGAAATGTATTATTAGGTTTTAATTGGTTTTGAAACTCCTAGATTCTTTTGAGATTCATTGAACTTTTCAATGGCATGTTTCAATCTCGAGTGTGCCCTTCAGGTTTTGTGACTGGGATGCCGAGGATCACAAAACAAGGTGTGAAGTAACCATGCAAATATACTTGGTACCCTTAATATTTACCCCTCAATCGATGTGCCGGTTAACCACACACGCTCCAACGATATTATGATAAACATTAAGTTACCCTTTGCCTACCTTGTTAAGTCCAGGTTAGTGTGCCGGTTAACCACACAAGCTCCACTAACAGCTTAAACAAAGAGCAAAGTGTAATTTCATGGATTAACACCTTATTCACATTTTCCTAAGTAACTAAGATTGGGAATTTATAAGTGTTTAGTTACTTAGTATTTATCATTATACTTATAATGAAGGGATAATTATAGTCCTTGTCCTACCTGTTCGGCTAACGACCCTCCACCAGTAAAGGAAGCGGTGGGTGAGAGTGGACACCCATTAAACTGCCATTTTATAGGCAGTAACCTTATACCCCCCTTATAGACCGGCTTCGTGAATGAGGCCTACTAATGGTAAGACGACTTGCTCTTATACATATAATATATTAAACTTTTAATATTATTATAGTATAAGGGTGTATTTTAGACATTTAAAATACTTGGTGGTTTAATCTATTAATTAAACTATACTGTTAATTTAATTAAATTTAAACCATGTCATTATGGAATTATTAATTCTCTTTTAATTAAACACTTTAATTATCTATTAATAAAGTCCATAAGAGTTAATTGAATTATTCAATAAAAACATCATAATTCCAATTATTAAATTCAAAATTAAAACCATTTAATTAATTGTTTAAGTTATGAACCCAAGAGTTTTAGAATTCAATTCTTTTTTTTTATCATAAAAAACTTTTTCCAAATTCCAAAACTTGAGGGCAAGTTTTGTAACTCTTCAAAACTTTTGGATTCCATAACTTATGGAGTTAAATACTTGTTTTATGATGAAACTTTTCATGTTCCATAACTTAAGAACAAGTTATCGAATTCTTTAAAACATTAAGACCAAATTTTGTAACTCCATAAAAAACTTTGAATCAATTTTTTTTTAAAAACCTTTTCATATCCATAACTTATGGAGGTTTCAAAAAAACTCTTTATATCAAACTTTTAAAACTAATAAAATAATCATATCATTTTATCTTTTACTAAATTTGACCTAATTCAACTCATATAGCGAATGATTCAAATTTTACAAATAATTAGCTTTTTACAAAAACAAGTAATTATCTTAAAATTTGACAAACGTCATGTTTTTTTTTCCTTTTTTTTTCAACTTGAAAATAAAACATTTGCATCAATATAACAGAAAACAACCCATGGCTCTGATACCACTGTTGGGTTTTGAGCATTCTAACACTCCTATGGTGTACATGCAACCCTATAAACCTTGGATCTATGTTTTCTCTATTATACATGCAAATATTAACTATTCCAAGGTTTCATCCTAACTAACATATTATGAAGCACCTATACTACAAAGTTCTAGTTAGATGACATACCTTTTGATGTAGCTTGATGTCTTCAAGCTTTAAGAGCTTAGCCCCAATAGTGTGGAAGCCTCAAATGGAATCACAAATCACCAAAACACCTTGGAAGAACTTGAGAGAATATGTATGCACACTAAAATCGGCCCACTCTTATTTTCACACACTTGTGCCAATTTTGTGAGCCAAGGACCCCTTTATATATTATGGAGGATTAGGGTTACATCCATGTAAACCCTAATACCCATGACCTTTCATTTACATAGGATCCATGGGTTAAAAGCTCCATGGACCATCCATGAAAGCTTAGCCCAACCTAAATGAACTTGGCCCATTCCATATATATAAGAGTCCATATTTAATTAGTTCTTTTTGATCACATAATTAATTCTAAATTAATTCTTGATCAATACTGATTAAATAATATGATTCCATATTAATATATTAGAACTTATAATATATTAATATAAATCATAAATATACTATTCTCAAAAGACTATCCATATAAATTGTGCTGGTGAAGTGCAACCCAAATGGACCATGCTGGGTCGGGTCAAGTACATACCAAATATAGTTATGGACTTAGACATTAATCCAACAGTATGTTACTTAGTTCTTGAGGTAGTCGGAGTTTGTAAGCTACGGGACCAATTCTAGCAAGAATCTCGAATGGTCCTATATACCTTGGATTCAACTTGTCACGCTTTCCAAAGCGTATCATGCCCTTCCAAGGTGAGACCTTCAACATGACGCGGTCACCAACCTGAAACTCCAAAGGTTTTCTTCTTTTGTCAGGATAGCTTTTCTGTCTATCTCTGGAAGCTTTAAGTCGCTCCCGGATTTGTACGATTTTCTCCGTGGTTTCGCGAATGATTTCCGGACCAGTGAGGGCACCGTTAGGAAGTTGACTTCTAGCTAACTGCGTATCGCCCACTTCAGCCCAACACAGAGGGGATCTGCACTTACGGCCATAGAGAGCTTCGAAAGGAGCAGCCTTTATGCTAGTGTGATAACTATTATTGTACGAGAATTCGACAAGGGGTAAATGAGTATCCCATGCCTTACCAAAGTCTATCACGCAAGCTCGTAACATATCTTCTAAAGTTTGAATCGTCCTCTCACTTTGTCCGTCAGTCTGAGGATGGTAGGCTGTACTCATGTCCAACCTAGTTCCCAAAGATTTTTGTAAAGACTGCCAGAAGTGGGAAGTGAATCTACTATCGCGGTCGGAAATAATATATATTGGAACACCATGCAGTCTAACGACTTCTTTGAGGTAAGTTCTTGTTAGCTTTTCCATCTTATCAGTTTCTCTGATCGGTAAGAAGTGCGCGGATTTGGTTAATCTATCGACTATTACCCAAATAGTATCATAACCACCCGATGTCTTGGGTAACTTGGTTATGAAGTCCATTGTAATCCGCTCCCACTTCCATTCTGGTATTTCAGGTTCTTGCAATAAACCTGAAGGTTTCTGGTATTCTACCTTTACTTTGGCGCAAGTAAGACACTTGCCCACGAAGGTAGCGATTTCAGCCTTCATGCTAGGCCACCAGTACAGTTTCTTAAGGTCCAGATACATCTTGTCTGAACCTGGATGAATAGAGTATCGAGTTTTGTGAGCTTCATTCATGACTACATCTCTGTAACCACCAAACTTAGGTGTCTAGATTCGATTCATGAAACAATAAACTCCATCATCCCTGACTTTGAAGTTTTTATCCATTCCTCTCAATGATTCACCTGTCACTTTTTCAGGTTTTAAGGCCTCTAGTTGAGCCTCTCTGATCTGCGTGGACAGATGTGAATGGATTGTCATGGTCAACGACTTTATTCGGCGTCTCGAGTATTCTTTTCTGCTAAGGGCGTCAGCTACTACATTAGCTTTACCAGGATGATAAAGAATCTGACAATCGTAGTCGTTCAGTAGCTCCACCCATCGTCGTTGTCTCATGTTCAACTCTTTCTGATTGAAGATATGCTGGAGACTTTTATGGTCTGTGAATACTGTGCATTTCGTGACATATAAATAATGTCTCCAGATCTTCAGAGCAAATACTACTGCTCCTAGTTCAAGGTCATGTGTTGAATAATTGACTTCATGTGTCCTTAGCTGTCTTGAGGCATAAGATATCACCTTTCCTCTTTCCATAAGAACACATCCAAGTCATTGATTAGAAGCATTGCAGTACACTACAAAATACTTTGTCCCTTAAGGAAGAGATAGGATTGGTGCACTACACAAAGCTCGCTTCAGCGTTTGAAACGTTGTTTCTTGTCTTTCTCCCCAGCTAAAAGTTACCCCCTTTTGTGTCAAGGTGGTGAGAGGTTTAGCTATTCTAGAGAAATTCTGGATAAATCTGCGATAATAGCCAGCAAGACCTAAGAATTGACGGATTTCTGTAGGTGTTTTGGGTGCTGACCAGTTTTCAATAGCCTTAATTTTGGAAGGATCGACGTGTATTCCTTCAGAACTGACCACGTGACCTAGAAATTCAACCTTTCTAATCCAAAATTCACATTTTGAAAACTTCGCATAAAGTTTCTCTGTTCTAAGAGTTTGCAAAACTTGACGAAGATGTTGGCCATGTTCCTCTTCACTTCTTGAATAAATAAGAATGTCATCAATGAAGACTATAACGAATTTGTCCAAGAATAGACGACACACTCTGTTCATTAGATCCATGAACACAGCAGGTGTATTCTTTAATCCGAATGGCATCACTACGAACTCATAATGACCATAACGAGTTCTGAACGCGGTTTTGGGAATGTCATCCTCCAAAATTCGTAATTGGTGATACCCAGATCTTAAGTCTATTTTTGAGAAGTAGCTCGCACCTTGAAGTTGGTCGAACAGATCGTCAATGCGAGGCAGAGGGTATCGATTCTTAATGGTAAGTTTATTCAGCTCGCGGTAGTCTATGCACATACGGAATATCCATCCTTCTTCTTTACGAACAAAACCGGTGCTCCCCAGGGTGAGAAGGTTGGTCTTATGAAACCTTTACTACGAAGTTCGTTAAGCTGCCTGGATAATTCCTGTAATTCTGAAGGTGCAAGACGTTAGGGAGATTTGGCTACAGGGTTAGCCCCTGGAATCAAGTCGATTCGGAATTCGACTTGTCTTCCGGGAGGTACTCCTGGAAGATCATCGGGAAAAACGTCGAGAAAGTTACAGACTTCAGGAATTTTCGCGATATCTTTCACTTCTTGCTTTTTGTCTACAACATGAGCTAAGAAAGCACAATACTCTTTGCGAAGGTACTTCTGTGCCTTGATGCAAGAAATGATTTGGAGGTTCGTTCCAGGTTTGTCGTCGTAAATAACAAGAGTTTCATTAGTTGGTAAATTCAGACGAATTGTTTTTTCATAACATAGGATGTCAGCACGGTTAGGACACAACCAATCCATACCTATTATGACATCGAAACTCTTGATAGAGACCGGCATAAGGTCAATAGGAAACGAATAGTTATTCAAAGTAAGAGTACATCCTATGTATATATCGTTGGTGGATTTAGATTTCCCATTAGCCATTTCGACCGTGAATGTTTCTTTTAATGGTTGAGAGTTTTGTTTTAGCAAGTGTTTGAATTTATGGCTCACGAAGCTCTTCTCAGCACCACAATCAAATAAAATGCATGCATAAGTGTTGTTGAGAAGAAACGTGCCTGTAACTACTACGGGATTTGCCACAGCTTCTTCCTGGCCCAAGGCTAATATTCTCCCGAATCCACCAGCATTTCCAGCTTTAGGACAATCTTTCATGAAATGTCCAACTTCACCACAATTGTAGCATGCTTGACCTACTCCAGCATCCGGTACTGTCACACCCGGATTTTCAGGTATGTTATTTTGAATTATTTATTTTGAGGATCATTGAGCTACTCGACGAGTTGGTGCTACAACTCGTCGAGTAGAAGCGGGGTGGCCACGTGAGTTTAATGAACTACTCGACGAGTCCAAGAGTAGACTCGCCGAGTAGGCGTTGTAAGTGGAAACCCTAAATCTTCGGGCCTGAGCCCTATTTAAAGGCATTTATGGCCTTCATTTGCGGCTACCATGCCAGAGAGAGAACCCCCCCCCCCCTCGATCTTGAGTGTCTAGAGTGAGGAGAGAAGGCCATTTGATCTTTTGGTGTGATTTTTTTGCAAGAAAGGAGAGGAGCTTCAGCAAGAAGGACCAAAAGAGATTGCTATTCTAAGTTAGCTAAGCAAGGAGTTCACCTTGAGGTACCAAATCAGACTCCTCTTTCTCTCTATTGTATGGGTTTCATTATTTGGGGTTAGGGCTTGAATCATTCCTTTTTGGGGGCTTTGGATACCTCAAACCCCCCTTCTTCGAGTTGTGTTAGAGATCTGGACCCTTTTAGGTCCAGGAAGTCCCAAGCATCCAGCTTTATGCATTTCCAATGGAGTTTTGAATCGAGGTTGCCATTTTAGGAGCTATTTCACCATAAGAAGCCCTAGGAGTGTTGCATGAGCTTAAAGGTTGGACCTTTACGTAATTATTGGGCACTAGAAGGTCAGATCTATAGGTTAGAGAAGCAAATCTGACCTCAGAAGGTCATTTGAGTAATCTCATGGACGAAACTCGCCGAGTCCATGAGCGGACTCGACGAGTCGGGTGGTGTTGCACCACGATTCGTGATCTGTGGTAAACGTTGAGAAAAAGGTTAACTCGACGAGCCGAGTAAGGCCTTAGGAGGATTCAGAAGACATGTATGGACTCGCCGAGTCACCCGAGTGCACTCGACGAGTCTAGTCAAAGTTGGACCGTTGATTGGGGTCGACTTTTAGGGTTTGGTCAGCATTTGGGCATTGGACCATTGGAAGGGTAAAATGGTCTTTTCCCGTTCTGAGAGAATATAGGGAGGGATTAGTTTAGCCTTTGAGAGTCGTATTAATTAGAGATAATTACTTTATGTGATTAGGCGGAGGCTAGAGCAGATATTCGAGTTTGAGTCTTTCCGAGATTACCCGAAGTGAGTCTTCTCACTATACATTACCATGAGTGGTATCTATGTGCAGACCGGAGGGTCTTATGGGTTATGTGTATGTTGAGTTTATGTGCATTGTGTTATATGTATGCTATATGTTATATAGACCGGACCGGAGGGTCCAACGATTTAGACCGGACCGGAGGGTCCAACGATTTAGACCGGACCGGAGGGTCCAACGAGCTAGACCGGACTGGAGGGTCCAACGAGATACGGGACTGGAGGGTCCCGCTGAGACACTTTGACCAGAGAGTCATACCGGGTTATAGCCTCGAGTGGCTTATGTGTTGTATGTGGTATATTGGGGAACTCACTAAGCATTTATGCTTACCGTGTTATGTGATATGTGTTTCAGGTACCAATGAGGATCGCGGGAAGGCGCCGGCATGATTTGTACACACTGGCAGAGGATTATGTTTTGAGATTTTGGGATATGTTTTATTATGATGATATTTGTTGATGAGATTCTGGGAATATTACATATGTTTTTATCATGTTGAAAAATGAAAAATTGTTTGAAAAATTTACGTTGTTACAAGTTGGTATCAGAGCCTTGGTTTGAGAGATTCGGATGCACCCCCGGGTGTATCTGAACTGAAACTGAGGATTTGAAAGGAATTTTCATAAATTAAACAATTTTTCTAAAAGAGTAAAAGATTGTTGAGAAAAGCAGGACGGAACAGTGTGTACGATCAGCCAGCGCCCGAACGGTGATTTCCCAAAATACTCTTACATTATGTGTTATATTATATGATATGTTATACATGCTAGAGTAGGCTAGGTATTCATGGTTAGGACTAGAGTGGGCCTGATTTGTGATGCTTCGCCTAGGAGTTACTGCTGCTATGAGATACTTCAAGAGTGAGTAGGTAGCAGCGAGGAGCTTATGAGTGGTCTACCGGGGAGTAGCCCGAGTTTAGTGAGATATAGAGTACTTGTGATCTGGGATCCTAGGAGGAGGACTTGGGGTGAACACCGATGCGTTGTGGAAGGTAGTATAGGGGCCCGTACTACTGGAAACACCGAATTAGCGAGCAGACCAAGTAAGAATCCTTAGGGGACTAAAGAACAAGTAGGGTTGAGTATCGAGTGCGAGTATACTCGAGCGAGTCTCTGACTTCTTTTGTGTTGTATTTCAGAGACATCATGGTTGGGACGCGCCACCACCCAGGAGGCAGTGGTACCAGTGGTACCAGTGATGAGGAGATCCGTAGGTTGATTCACGAGGAGGTGGCCGCAACCATACGGGCGGAGATTCCTGAGATGTTTGGGTCTATCAAGACCACTTTGATTGAGACGTTTGATGATCGGTATGCTTCTCTTACTGAGGCTGCTGTTGCTGCAGCCACCGCAGCCGTCGCCGCTGCCAGACCACAGGGGGGTGACTCGTTGCTGTACCGAGAGTTCAGCAACACGAAGCCCCCAGAGTTTGATGGGACTCAGGATCCGATAGCAGTGATGAGGTGGATTTCTGACATTGAGGGATGCTTCTACACCTGTTCTTGTCCGGAGCATCTGAGGGTACGGTTCGCGCTGAACCAGCTTCGCTTGGGAGCGAAGGACTGGTGGAAGTTTGTTACGGCAGACTTCACTCCTGCAGAGATTATAGCGGTGACCTGGGAGAGGTTCACCATCATGTTCCGAGATGAGTATGTTCCCCCGGTGGAGAGGGAACGGTTGGTACAAGAGATCTTGTCCCTCAAGCAGGGAACTCAGTTGGTGACGGTGACTACGAGGATGTTTCATGAGAGGGCGTTGTTTTGCCCTGAGCACGTTTCGACCGAGCAGGCACGTATGAGCCGATATCTGAGCATACTGAGGAGAGACATTCGCGAGTTCGTGGCGAACTCGACGTACCGGATATTTGCCGAGCTCCAGGCAAATGCTCGAAAGAGGGAGATCGAGCTGGCGACTCAGGCCAGGGAGGAGGCCGAGTCTCAGAGGAGGGATAGGCGGCCGGCGCAGTCGCAACCGGCAGCCAAGCGGGCGAAGCCCGCTGATTCGAGATCTGGAGGTCCGAAGGGCTGCACTTGTGGGAAGTACGACAAGAGCCATGAGGGAGTGTGCAGAGCAGGGGTGTGTTACAAGTGTGGGAAGGAGGGGCATTTCGCGAGGGATTGCCCCAAGGGATTTTCGGTTTGCTTTCATTGCAACAAGACAGGCCATCGGAAGGTCGAATGCCCGCAGCTGCTTCAGGTATCAGCACAGGGATCTGCACCTGCTGCTAGAGCCACCGAGGTCCGGCCAGCGAAGGCCGAGGCACGGAAGGCTCGCGGGAGAGCCTTCCAGTTGACAGCGGAGGAGGTCCGTGCAGCGCTCGATGTCGTTGCCGGTATGTATTCTTCTACTTACTTATTTGAGTTTGAGATTTTGTGCTTATATTGTGGTATGCATAGGTACTTTTCTTGTGAGTTCTGTACCTGTGTTGGTGTTATTTGACTCGGGTGTGAGTCGATCTTTCGTGTCATTAGCATTTAGTCAGCACATCAGTGTTCAGCGAGAGGTGTTGAGTCGACCTCTACGAGTTTCTATTGCCGACGAGCGAGCGATGTATGCTACTGATGTGATTCGAGGATGTGTACTCGAGATCTTCGGTGTTGAGTTCCCGATTGACCTAGTACCGATTGCGATGGGTGATGTATGTGTCATCGTGGGCATGGACTGGTCGAGCCGATTTGGAGCTGTTATCGACTGCGAGCGTCAGTTCGTAACGATACGAGACCCTAGTGGGGGAGTGCTGACAGTGTATGGCGAGGGTACCCGAATTGGGTCAGCATTTTGTTCGGCTGCCATAGCAAGACAGAGCCTACAGCAAGGTTGTAGAGGGTTTGTAGCCTATGTGATGGATACGCGAGCGGCCGCAGGGAGGCCGAGTTCGGTTGATGATGATCCGATAGTGCGTGAGTTCCCGGATGTTTTTCCCGAGGAGTTGTCGGGTGTGCCTCCCGAGAGGCAGGTGGGGTTCCACATCGATTTGGTTCCGGGAGCAGCGCCTATCGCCAAGGCGCCTTATCGCCTTGCGCCGCCAGAGATGCAGGAGTTATCCTCGCAGTTTCAGGAGCTGCTGGGGAAGGGGTTTATTTGACCAAGTAGCTCGTCGTGGGGAGCGCCGATCCTTTTTGTCAAGAAAAAGGATGGTTCACACCGGATGTGCATTGACTACTGGGAGCTGAACAAGTTGACGGTCAAGAACCGTTACCCCTTACCGAGGATCGATGATCTGTTCGATCAGTTGCAGGGAGCGTCTTGGTTCTCCAAGATAGATTTGAGGTCTGGATATCATCAGATGAGAGTGCGGGAGGAGGATATCCAGAAGACGGCGTTCAGGACTCGTTACGAGCATTACGAGTTCGTGGTGATGCCTTTTGGGCTCACCAATGCACCGACATCATTCATGGATCTCATGAACAGGGTGTGCAGGCCGATGTTGGATCGATCGGTGATCGTGTTCATTGATGATATTCTGGTGTATTCGAGGACCCGAGAGCAGCACGGGGAGCATTTGAGGGAGATCCTCGGAGTTTTGAGAACGGAGTGGCTGTACGCCAAATTCTCCAAGTGTGATTTCTGGTTGCGAGAGGTCCAGTTCTTGGGGCATCTCGTCAATCAGAAGGGGATATTGGTCGATCCGGCCAAGATTGAGGCGGTGATGAGTTGGGAGGTGCCGAGATCTCCCACCGAGATCAGGAGTTTTCTGGGGTTGGCCGGTTACTATCGGAGATTCATCAAGGATTTCTCCAAGATCGTCATGCCCCTCACCAGGTTGACCCGGAAGGGCGTTACTTTTTCGTGGGGTCCGGAGCAGCATACCTCGTTTGAGACTCTTCGCCAGAGGTTGTGCGAAGCCCTGGTGTTATCCCTTCCAGAAGGAATGGAGGATTTTGTGGTGTACTGCGACACATCGATATCGGGGTTGGGTGCGGTGCTTATGCAGAGGGGGCATGTGATAGCGTACGCATCGAGGCAGCTGAAGCCTCATGAGACGAGGTATCCCACCCATGATCTGGAGTTGGGGGCAGTGGTGTTCGCCCTCAAGATCTGGCGTCATTATCTGTATGGGGTTTGGTGTACCATATACACGGACCACAAGAGTTTGAAGTATCTGATGGATCAGCCCAACCTGAATATGCGCCAGAGGAGATGGTTGGATGTGGTAAAGGATTACGATTGTGAGATCCTGTACCACCCGGGCAAAGCTAATGTTGTAGCTGATGCTCTGAGCCGTAGAGCAGGGAGTGCCCCGATTCGAGACGTTTGTATGCGATTGACGGTGATGACTCCGGTGTTGGACACCATTCGGGAGGCCCAGGCAGAGGCCGTGATGCCAGAGAACTGCAAAAGGGAGCGGGTAATCGGGCAGGTGTCCGAGTTCGTTACCGATAGCCGAGGGCTGATGACCTTCCAAGGTCGGATTTGGGTGTCGTATTCAGGCGGGATACGTACCATTCTGATGGATGAGGCGCACAAATCGAGGTTCTCGATCCATCCCGGGGCCACTAAGATGTATTTGGACCTGAAGAAAGACTATTGGTGGCCCTGTATGAAGAGGGATGTTGCGTGGTTCGTTGAGAGGTGCTTGACCTGTCGCCAGGTTAAGGCCGAGCACCAGCGTCCGCATGGCAAGTTGCAGCCACTTGAGGTTCCCCAGTGGAAGTGGGAACAGATTTCCATGGATTTTATCACCAAATTGCCAAATACCGCGAGGGGTGTCAATGCAATTTAGGTGATTGTTGACCGGCTGACAAAGAGCGCTCACTTCCTTGCTATCAGTGAGAGCTCTTCCGCAGAGAGGCTGGCCGAGTTGTATGTGAGAGAGGTGGTATCGTGTCATGGAGTACCGATCTCGATTGTGTCAGATCGAGATGTACGTTTCACTTCCAAGTTCTGGAAGAAGTTCCATGAGGAGTTAGGTACGAGGTTGCATTTCAGTACCGCCTACCACCCACAGACGGACGGGCAGAGTGAGCGGACGATTCAGACACTCGAGGACATGCTTCGGGCATGTGTTATGGACTTCGGTGGAAGTTGGGACACATACCTACCTTTGGCTGAGTTTTCTTACAACAACAGCCACCATTCGAGTATTGGTATGCCTCCCTTTGAGCTTTTGTATGGGAGGAGGTGTCGGACCCCCATCTGTTGGGGAGAGGCAGGGTAGCAAGTGATGGGTAGCACTGAGATAGTGCTTAAGACGACTGAGCAGATACAACAGGTCAGACAGAGGTTACTGACAGCCCAGAGCCGTCAGAAGAGTTATGCGGATAGGCGGTGATCCGAGCTCGAGTTCCAGGTCGGAGATCTCGTACTCCTGAAAGTATCTCCTTGGAAAGGAGTGATCCGATTCAGGAAGAGGGGCAAGTTGGGGCCCCGATACATTGGTCCATTCAGGGTAATCGCGAGGGTGGGTAAGGTAGCATACCGTCTGGAACTACCCGAGGAGTTGAGCCAGATCCATGATACCTTCCATGTATCCCAGTTGAGGAAGTGTCTAGCCGATAAGACGACAGTAGTGCCTCTAGAGGATATTCAGGTGGATGCGAGCCTGAATTACATTGAGAGGCCGATCGCGATCTTGGATCGGAAGGTCAAGGTTCTGAGAAACAAGGAGGTGCCCCTGGTTCAGGTCCAGTGGCAACATCGAAGAGGGTCCGAGCTGACTTGGGAGCCAGAGTCGGAGATGCGGGAGCAGCATCCGGAGTTGTTCGCGGAGCGAGACTTCGAGGGCGAAGTCTGATTCTAGTGGGGGAGAATTGTAACACCCGGATTTTCAGGTATGTTATTTTGAATTATTTATTTTGAGGATCATTGAGCTACTCGACGAGTTGGTGCTACAACTCGTCGAGTAGAAGCGGGGTGGCCACGTGAGTTTAATGAACTACTCGACGAGTCCAAGAGTAGACTCGCCGAGTAGGCGCTGTAACTAGAAACCCTAAATCTTCGGGCCTGAGCCCTATTTAAAGGCATTTATGGCCTTCATTTGCGGCTACCATCCCAGAGAGAGAACCCCCCCCCCCCTCGATCTTGAGTGTGTAGAGTGAGGAGAGAAGGCCATTTGATCTTTTGGTGTGATTTTTTTGCAAGAAAGGAGAGGAGCTCCAGCAAGAAGGACCAAAGGAGATTGCTATTCTGAGTTAGCTAAGCAAGGAGTTCACCTTGAGGTACCAAATCAGACTCCTCTTTCTCTCTATTGTATGGGTTTCATTATTTGGGGTTAGGGCTTGAATCATTCCTTTTTGGGGGCTTTGGATGCCTCAAACCCCCCTTCTTCGAGTTGTGTTAGAGATCTGGACCCTTTTAGGTCCAGGAAGTCCCAAGCATCCAGCTTTATGCATTTCCAATGGAGTTTTGAATCGAGGTTGCCATTTTAGGAGCTATTTCACCATAAGAAGCCCTAGGAGTGTTGCATGAGCGTAAAGGTTGGACCTTTACGTAATTATTGGGCACTAGAAGGTCAGATCTATAGGTTAGAGAAGCAGATCTGACCTCAGAAGGCCATTTGAGTAATCTCATGGACGAAACTCGCCGAGTCCATGAGCGGACTCGACGAGTCGGGTCGTGTTGTACCACGATTCGTGATCTGTGGTAAACGTTGAGAAAAAGGTTAACTCGACGAGCCGAGTAAGGCCTTAGGAGGATTCGGAAGACATGTATGGATTTGCCGAGTCACCCGAGTGCACTCGACGAGTCTAGTCAAAGTTGGACCGTTGACTGGGGTCGACTTTTAGGGTTTGGTCAGCATTTGGGCATTGGACCATTGGAGGAGTAAAATGGTCTTTTACCCTTCTAAGAGAATATAGGGAGGGATTAGTTTAGCCTTTGAGAGCCATATTAATTAGATATAATTACTTTATGTGATTAGGCGGAGGCTAGAGCAGATATTCGAGTTTGAGTCTTTTCGAGATTACCCGAAGTGAGTCTTCTCACTATACATTACCATGAGTGGTATTTATGTGCAGACCGGAGGGTCTTATGGGTTATGTGTATGTTGAGTTTATGTGCATTGTGTTATATGTATGCTATATGTTATATAGACCGGACCGGAGGGTCCAACGATTTAGACCGGACCGGAGGGTCCAACGATTTAGACCGGGTCGGAGGGTCCAACGAGCTAGACCGGACTGGAGGGTCCAACGAGATACGGGACTGGAGGGTCCCGCTGAGACACTTTGACCAGAGGGTCATACCGGGTTATAGCCTCGAGTGGCTTATGTGTTGTATGTGGTATATTGGGGAACTCACTAAGCATTTATGCTTACCGTGTTATGTGATATGTGTTTCAGGTACCAGTGAGGATCGCGGGAAGGCGCCGGCATGATTTGTACACACTGGCAGAGGATTATGTTTTGAGATTTTGGGATATGTTTTATTATGATGATATTTTATGATGAGATTCTGGGAATATTACATATGTTTTTATCATGTTGAAAAATGAAAAATTGTTTGAAAAATTTACGTTGTTACACTTGGTTAAGTGGTTGAGGTGGTGCTCTACAGAATCGGGCAGTATGCCCTTTTTTGTTGCAGTTACGACACTGCATTTCTCTGCAATTTCCATTATGGTGAAAATTGCACTTAGGGAGATTACCAGCATATGGCTTAGCTGCTGCTGGATTAACAGGAACAATAGTAGGTACAGTCGCAACGTTGACTGCAGCCAACTGTTGTTTCTTTGAGGAATCCTGTGAAAACTTTCCCTTCCTCTTGTTCCGACCCTTCTTCTTCTTGTTGTTGTTGTTGTTATTTCCCTTTGGTTGTTCTGGTGTAGCAACCACCGAGTGTTGATGGATTCCATGATCAATAAGAGATTGTGCCAGCTCTTTAGCACTGTCAAAAGTAACAGGCCTTGAAGCTAACACACTGGACTGAATTTGGGGCGACAGTCCCCAAATATATCTCTCAATCTTCTTGCTCTCTAGAGCAACCATCTCCGGGCACAGAATTGCCAGATCACAAAATCTACTAGTATAGGTTGATATATCAGAACCAACCATTGAAAGACCCCAGAGTTCCTGCTCAAGTTTCTGAACTTCTCCTCGCGGACAATATTCCCGCATAAGCACAGCTTTGAAGTTCTCCCAGCTGATCGAATTAGCCACTACTAGAGTAAGTGACTTAACGTGACCATTCCACCACGTCAAAGCTCTTTCAGAAAAAGTACAAGCAGCGAACTTGACTTTGCTGTTCTCAGGACAGGAGCAAATTTCAAAAATTGCTTCTGTCTTTTCTATCCATTGCCTTAATGCCATAACTCTACTAGTTCCATTAAAGGTCCTGGGTTTGGCATTGGAAAACTCCTTATAAGTTCACTCTCGCGAATGCCCATGACCTTCGCCCTGGTTAGTAGGATTTGTACCAGCTCCAGACTCACTAGCACCAGAAGTATTAATCTGAGCCATAACAGCAGTTACAGCTGCCGTGACCGCCGCTTAGAACATAACGGGGTCAAACTGAGGAGGTGGTGGCGGAGGTGGTACCGGTGGTTCATCAGTATTTTGACGTCTTGGATTCCTACGTGGAGGCATCTTTTTCTATAAAGTCAAAAGATACAATGATGATAAGATATCAAGAGTGAATATGAATCCTGATATCTATGAACTAAAACAAATAGTTCGACATGAATCTTGGAATGAATTGGAAATAGAAGTCTATGACAAGTACAACTTGTAACTGAATAATATGAAATTAAATGGTTATTTTTCAAGAGTACGAAAATGCATGTCGATTTAAATTGGCATATTGAATACATAAGTCTGGAAAACTTGACCCTAAACAGGTCTACAATACACCAAATTCTGAGAAAATATCGACATCATATAGACCTATCGAAAATAGAATTTTCGTGGTCTTACTGAAAAACCCTGAAAAATAACACTAAAACCTAACCATAGACTTAACTATAACCAAAAGAGTGAATAAGAAACAAGTAGAGTACTTCCTAATGATGACGAGTATCATTTGGATGTACCCTCAACTCAGCCATTTGATGCTCCATAGCAAGCAGATGCCTTTCATACACTGTCAGGCGTGCTTGAAGTTCTATGATTTCAGCTCGAGTTTCAGCTAATGCTTGCAATAGAGATTCATTGTCCCTTATATCTCTCTCACGAATATGCTCAAGACGATTAATACTGACTGTATTAATTCTCATATTGGCAACAACTTCCCCGATTCGGTTGATGGCTATTCTACCCTGTATTTCACTTCGAGCAACTCTACTAACTATAATTGGCAGGACTCTGTCTGCTGAACCTCCTTCGCTTAAGTTGTAGAAGCTTCTGTCTCCATTGTAAGGCATTGGTTCATTCTGCTCTTGACTCCATGTTTCCAAGCTTTCTACCCACATAGGCGTCGGACCTTGGAAAACTGGACGAGGGTTAGGATTCTGAGCAACTGGTGGTGGATTATAGGCTTCTGATCCGGAATTGTTATCTTCAGGAAAATTCTCAGCAAAGTCATCATTTAAGGGAATCTCGTGATTTTCCTCTGGTTTTATATCTTGTTCTTGGTTTGGGAAATACGGGTTTCCAGGTATGTGAAATCCAGCCATTGTTATCTAAGCGAAAATAGGGATAAAAGATATAGAATATAGTTAGTAACGATAAGTTTCTACAAGAAAGACCTACAATTAACAAATAATGTACTAAGTACAACTTGTTCTAGATATTACTATAACTATAATGTGCATATTAATTATATATAACTTGGTTATATTCGACCTTCGATTAAATGACCCGGCTCTAAATCCACAACCAAACAAGGAACAGGAAATGAAGCTAAATCACATATTCTAAGTCTATATAATTTTAATTATATATAATTGTAATATACCCTTAATATTTATAGTTCTACCCTTAATTTGTTCTATTGTTTTCACATGTTTGTTATTAGTATATAGTGCCTAAATACCCCTATGGTATTTTAATCTTTATGTTCTGTTCTAAAGTTCTTATGAGTATGTATGGTAAGTTTTAGACATGCCACAACACCACTATCACTCCCAAACACATGTTGGTCATATTTCAAATCAATATAGTTGATCAGGCTATATTAATCCCAAATATGATTACATAACTGTCCAGGTTTGACTGTAATGTTCAACATCCAAATACTTTTAAATTCTTATGACTGTGATATTGTACTTGTAAGTATGAGCGTTAGTATACTTCTTGTAAAAATACTTAAATTTTAAAAGTATACTTGTAGTAAGAGCTCTTAGCCCCAAATGTATTTATAGTTTGTATATCATTTATGCATTGATATACTAAGTTCACTATAAACATTGCTCTGATACCAATCTGTCACACCCCCAAACCAGACGGCGGAAACGTCCGGGGGTGGAGGACTTCATTTGTAGTATCACAACATATGTAATATAGTAATCATAGTACAAACAACCATTGTATTAAAAAGTATAAATATTTACATGTGTTTCACATTGTATACTGAAACCAAAAAGTTGTACAAAAGATAAAAACAAAACATAAACTACTCCATCTTCAAAAGCTCGGGTGTACCTGTCTACGGGTTCCCTGAGAATACAAGTAATTTGAAAAGAGAGTATCAACATAAAGTTGAGTGAGTGCATAAGTATTTATGTTTTGTAAGAATGTTTTCTGTTTCTTGAATATGTAAACTGTTTCCAGAAAATCCTATATTTTCTGTTGTATATGAATAAAACTGTTCTATTTGTAAACCAATGTTCTGTGTTTGTAATCTTTATGTAAACTTGTATCTTGTTAACTGTATCTTGTAAACTGTATCTTGTAAACTGTATCTTGTAAAATAGTACTTTGAAAATGTACTTAAGTTTAGCTAATTATACACTAACGTATTGTTAATATCTTTTAATGAGTTATTATAACCATACTAACTAGATGGCCTGACCCAACGCTATGTATGCGCTGAAAGTTGATGATAACAATTGTCACTCACAGGCGTGTATGCCTGACTGTAGCTAGCAGTCCGAGTGCGGGAGTGTCAATCCCAATATAGATCTATACACACATTGTTTCGATCCCCTGCTGGAGACTCTGGTTATAATATCAGGGCTTTACTGTATTGTTTAAAATGAATTAAACAAACTGTACTACTTGACTCATAAAAGCATATAACGTTACATGTATAACAGTTATGAAAACCCAATCATTCTGAAGTAAATGATTGATAGTATATCCTTGAATTAGTACTCTTAACATGTATTTGAATAAATGAATACACTTGAATAGTTTTGAATTAAACCTTTGTTTTTGTAAAACCATGTACTCTAGTATACTTGTATCATGAATTAATGTTCTGTGAATCATAAATTATACCTATTATAATTTACATGTACTTTCTGATTCGATAACGAGTATTCATGTATGGGATCCTTTGCTCAACATGTACAAAGGGTAAATGAATCTAATTGAATAAACTTTTATACTTGTATACATATACAAATATATATAACTAAGATTTAAATGACACTTGGACAAACAACGGATACTTGTAATCCCACATCCAAACAAGGAAAAGGAACCAAAGTGGGTTGTCAGTCCTAAGTCTTTTAAATCTTATTTATATAAATATATTTATACTAGTATGATTTTTGGGGAAAAATATAAGTTTATAAAACATTTAAAAGAAATTTCATATTTTGAAATCCATTTTAGTAACTTGATGTCTTTTTGAAATAATCACTTAAAACCACTTGATTTGATAAGATGTTTGAAACCATTTGTTTTGATAACTGTATTCCATTTGAAATCATTTGTTATAACACAATATCTTTGTGTTAGACTTGTATTCCCCCCCCCCCCTTAAAACAGTAAAAACTATGAAAATGTGGGGGTATGAACTCACCTGTTGTAAGTTACTCAAATGTAAGATTGGTGTAGGATGCTAAGTGTCAAGTGAAGACTTGAGCACACACTGATCCTATTGAACATATAATGACACATATATGTTTATCATTAGTGTTTAAACAACTAATTATGTAAGTAAAGACACCCTAGGACATGGAAAACACTTTGATTCAAGTGCTAGAAGTACAAAGGGTTGCATCTAAGGGTTGTAGGGCCTCACTTAGGAGTTTACGACCCAAATGGTAACACCATGTGAGTTTACGGCCATTGGGTTTATGGTCCAATGAGTTTACGGCCGTAAACTCATGGTAATATGTACCATTTTGTGTTTTAAGGTCCTATGTTCATCCTTGAGGTGTTCTAGACTTAGTTCCAAGGCTTAGTAAGAGGTTAGGGTTCATTTGCACCCTTAATTAGGGTTTACGGTCCAAGGAGATTACCATGGCCGTAAACACCTTTTGTTCTTGATTTCTTGATGTTTTCAAGTAGTATAACTAATAAGTACCACACAAAGGAAGGTACTCAAGTGTTTAGAAGCCTTTAGGAGTGTCTAAGGTCAACAAATGCTCCATTAAATGGGTTTACGGCCAAGGGAGATTGCCTTGGCCGTAAACTCCCTTTGTTCTTGTCAATTGAATGTTTTCTAAGTGTTCTTCAAGTATTTCTTGTATATAACAAGCTTAGGAGAGAGTACTTACAATATAAAAGCTTGATAAGGTGATTAAAGTCCAAAAACACTAGTGTGTGTTCTTGGTGTTCTTGGTGAAATGAAGAACACTTGCAAATCTATCAAAATGGAATGATTTCATGGATGAAATCATGTACAATCACTAGATAAGGAGATGTAACAACAATTCAAGAGAAAGAATTCTTACATTTTTGGAAGATCAAGGTGAAGATCTTATGGTACTTGAGAGAGAAATTGGCTTACTAGTCTTGAAATGGAAGAGAAATGAGGAAAATGATGTAAACTCATGCATATACCATGAGTTTATGGCCCAAACATGAAGGTTTGGCCGTAAACTCTATTTGATGGGTTTAAATTGATGTTTCCGAGTTTCACTAAACGAAGGAAGTGAAAAGAAATGAAAGTATCACTTTCCCTCGTAACTTTGCTTCTGATTTGGAAGGATTTGAAAAAAAAGAACAAAATGTTTAATTTGTCTTCCATTTCTCTCAAACTTAGGAACAGAGAAATATATTTTCTTTCATTTCTCTTATTTTCTCTCCTTATTTATTTTATTCTTCTTTTATTGATGATGATGAGATAATATCAAATAGTACAAATACAAAGATTTAAAATCTTCCTTATCTAAAATAAAAACGGATTTTAAATGGAAGAGTCATTTTCATTTCGCCCAAATTTCCCTCCTATTCCCCCCATTTTGGTCAGCGAGAAAAACAAGAAGACTCTAAATTCACGTGGCCCACCGGCAGCGGCTACCGACTACTCATCTCCGCCGCTTACAGCCGTGTTCTACCGTAGAGAAGGTATGGCGACAAAAAAAAGAGACAGAAATAACCTATTAGCCGTTACCGGAGCTGCTGCCTTCGTAGCCGTGGCCGTCAAGTTCGCCATCGATGCTATTAACTCAAAGAGAAACGATCTAAAGAAGAAAGGTATGTATTCTCTATTTCTCTATGAATAAACGAGTGTATGTTATATTTTTTGTTTTGTTAATATCATCGGCTTCTTGTATAAAGTCAACACGCAATCTTCTCGATGTGTTAAATTGTATCTGTAGTTATTATACTTGCGTGTCATTATCTTGACATTCACTTGAACTCTGTTTAATTCAATGTTGTAAGGTCTTCGAGGCTCCATTGTTAGGGCTAATCTTTCGGCATCGGAAATACTTAAACTGGCTGATCGTTTGATTGCTAACTCGAAGGCGGTTCATGACGCAGTAGCTTCAGTTCCTCTTGATAAGGTATGTATCATTTAAGCGGATCGCAAACTATCTTCAACCAGTTATAATGCCTTATAGATTTCATTCTTTATAAGCTTGTGGCTTATTGAATTATTGAGTTAATTGTAAGGATTGTTTACTGAACATATGATTATCATGCTGGATTCTCATACATTCTCATTAGCTACTATTGGCGATCACTTATTTTTGAATTTTTAGGTCACATATACGAATGTTGTGTTACCTCTTGAAGAATTGGAAGCATCCCAATTCCCACTGATCCAGTCTTGTATCTTCCCAAAATTCGTGTCTACTTCTGAAGAAATACGAAAAGCAAGTGCTGAAGCAGAAAGAAGAATAGATGCTCATGTCTCAACCTGCAGGTCTTACTTTCTTACATATTCTTTCATGCATCTTTCATCACACATATTGAACATTCTTTTCCATACTTACACAACAAATTGAGATGTCTTGTTTCTAGTTTCTAACATACTTTAATACTGAACTCTTCAGCCATAGGGAAGATGTATATCGCACTGTTAAAGCCTTTGCAGCAAAAGGGGAATGGAAAAGCATGGAATTAAAACGTTACACACAATTCCTGGTATGAATTGGAACCCCTTTAATTTGCAAGAAGCTTAATAAATGACATGGCTAAACTCTAAACTCTAAATATCTTAAACTATACAAATTTTGGGTTCAGATACTTATTGTTCAATATTCAGTGACAGATTAGAGACTTTGAACGTAATGGAATGAATCTGAGTATAACAAAAAGAGAGGAATTACAGAGGCTGAGGACACAAATTGATGAGCTAAGTCTCCAATATATCCAGAATTTGAATGATGATAACTCATTTCTTCTTTTTGATCACTCAGAATTGCTGGGATTGCCACTAGAGTTCCTTAAGGTTGTCTATATTTCATGTAAATTGTGATTAAGAAATCATGCTTCATAAGTCATAACTTACTGTTTACTTTATTCTGTTTTCAGAGCTTACAGAAATCTGAGAATGATAAATACAAAATCAGTCTGAAAATCCATCATGTTTCAGCTGTACTTGACCTATGTAAGGTATGTTTTTTGTTCCTTTTACTGTTTTCTTCTTCCATGTTTTTTGTTTGAAAGATTCAATAACTTATTACATACTTATATTCTGTTTGACTTTTTTGAAGGTGGGGTTGACCAGGAGGGATGTTGCAGTAGCTTATGGTAGAAGATGTGAAGCCAATCTTCCCATATTAGAGAAACTGGTACTATTATATTAACTTGAAGTTTCTCTGAAAATTCTTAATGACATGAGTTGACTAATTGACTTTATGCTTGTATTCTGTAGGTTCAATTGCGCCATAAATCTGCTAGATTACTTGGCTACAGTAACTATGCTG
Organism: Lactuca virosa; assembly: GCF_052849685.1. Lineage (NCBI taxonomy): Eukaryota > Viridiplantae > Streptophyta > Magnoliopsida > Asterales > Asteraceae > Lactuca > Lactuca virosa. The sequence goes on from NC_136433.1 coordinate 333,962,640, forward strand.
ATTTTGTTGTTGGTTGTAGAATGGCAATGTCTTCCTCAAAGGTTCATAACAACATAATTACAATCATTTTTTATCTCCAAAGTTGAATCTTTTATCTTTTTCAATTATTATTAATGAAAATACTACTAAATTTTCAGGTATTTGAGTTTCTAGAGGAAATCTCTGCAAGTTTAAACGATTTATCTTCCCAAGAACTTAACCTACTAAAAGACTTTAAGGTCATTCATAAAAATCTAGAAACTCCCACATATTTTCTCATATCTTTTTATTTAAAATCTAGAAAAATAATTCTTTTCGATATTATTCTATGAAATTCAGAAGAAAGAGGAAGGAGAAATTCCCTTTGGAATTCAAGATCTTCCATATTACATAAAGAAAGCTGAAGAAGAACAATTTGATCTTGACTTTGAAGCTGTAAAGCAGTACTTTCCTGTTAGTTTAGTTCAATCAGGGATTTTCAAAGTATGCGAAGATCTTTTTGGTAAAATGAAAAAAAAATCAACTCATTTTATTTATATAAATCAATAAATCATCAATATAATATTGAACTTGTATCTTTTTATTGCTATAGGCTTAAGATTCGAAAAGGTTACCAATTCAGACACCTGGCATAATGATGTGGAGCTTTTTTCAGTTTTTGACTTGAACTCTACTGATTTAATTGGTTACTTCTACCTTGATTTATATACCAGGTTCATATGTGTAAAATTTTATATTTTTTAATAGAAGACATGATGTATAATTATATTTATAAATTATAAAATTCTCACTTTTTAAATAGGGAAGGAAAGTATGGACACACTTGTGTTATCCCTCTTCAAAATAGCTCATTAATCAATGGTTCAAGACAGGTATAATTAAATAAGACTATAAGTCACTTCTTTTGTTAATTAAAGTTTCCTAAATTGGTAAAAAAATTAATTTTAATTTTTTTTTTTTTAAAGATTCCTGTGGTCTTGTTGGTAGCCCAAATAAAAAAAGAAGGTGGTGGTGATCCAGTGTTATTAAGGTTCTCTGAAGTGGTTAAACTTTTTCATGAGTTTGCTCATGTGGTATGTTAACTTCAATAAGGGTAAAATCGTCATTTACACTCAAAGTACAAAAATGATGTGTTTTTTACTTTTTAGGTCCATTGTATGTGCAATCGTGCATCATATGCAAGATTCAGTGGAATGCGACTTGATCCTGACTTTGTGGAAATACCTGCTCTGGTTTTAGAAAATTGGTTTGTAATTTTGAATTTAATTTTTAATTTTTGTAATAAGTAAAAATTTAATTGATTTTAATTTGGAAATGTTAATGGACAGGTGTTATGAAGCAGCTTCCCTGAAGCTAATATCTGGTTTTCATCAGGTGAATCATTATTTTCCAAATTTAGTAAATAAAATGTACAAACTAATTAACAACTACATTTTATATATCGAAATTTTTTTAATCATTTTTTTAGGACATTACAAAGCCTATAAGTGATAATGTGTGCAAATCGATTAAAAAATGGCGAAGTTCCTTTTCAGCAATTAAATTGAAGCAAGAAATTTTATACTGTAAGCTATATCTTTCATTAAGGGTAGTTATTTACTTATTTTAATAATTTTTGTATTTATTATTCATCATCATATTATATATATAAGCATTATTTTATTTATTATGTGTGTTAGGTCTATTTGATCAGATTATTCATTCAACTGAAAACGTTGACATCATTGGTTTATTTAAGCATCTTCACCCAAAGGTATTTGATTATAAATGTAATTAAATTATCTACCCATTTTTTTTAATAAATTGTTTTTTTTTAAAAGGTAATGTTAGGTTTACCAATGTTGGAAGGAACAAATCCAGCCTCTTGTTTCCCAAGTAGTGCTATTGGATGTGATGCTGCTTGTTATACTCATATTTGGAGTCAGGTATTGAATAAAACTTTTTTTTTTTTTTTTTTTTTTAATCCTTTTTCCATTAATTTAATTAATAAGAATATGTATTGTTGTTTCCAGGTTTTTGCAGATGATATATATGCATCAAAGTTTCGTGATGATATTTTCAACCAGAATACTGGCATGCATTTCAGGAATAAGGTAACAATCAATTACAATCCCTAATGAAAAATAAATAAATAAAATGATTTTTTTTTTACTTTTTATTATAGCATTTTACTTTAAAATAAATGAACAGATAATGGAAGCTGAAGGATCAAAGGAGCCTATTGAACTTTTATCGGATTTTCTTGGAAGAGAACCCACGGTCAAAGCTTTTGTTGACAGCAAAGCAGCAAATTATAATGATGCATCGTTTAGATGAAAATGAGTCAGAAGATTTGTTTTGTGTTTTATTTTTAAGAAAAAGGTTTTTAAATAGGGAAAATTACAAAAACATAATGCATGTATTTCAGTCTAATATTTGAATTCATGACGATGGATCTAGGTGAATTGTGTTTGATTGTTTATTAGGTTAATTAGTCAAGGGTCTAATTTGTCGGGTTAAATAAATAAATCATATCAAATGCAGTCACAAGACCTGATTAATTAAGCTTAGGCTATGTTTGGAACGCATAAACTAGTTTATTTATGGACTAATATCATAGAAGTCCTATATTTTTGCCACTAAATTGAAAAAAGCCTTGATTTTAATTTTTCGTTGACTGTGGACACGAATTTTCGTAGAATTATCACTTGAGAGCTAATACCTTGAGAGCTAATACCTGGAGACGAGTAGGTAACATGTTCTATCCAGTCACCACTAATCTATTCCCTAGCCATCACCTTTTATGAACCATAAAAGGAATCATGCATTCGAGAAGGGTTTGACGCTGAGAAGGGTTTCATAGTCCCCAATTTTGCATTTTGAAGCTCCGAAATCGTTGAAGTAAGGTGGAGTAGAAAGGTACGTGTATGGAAACAAGAAATTGATGCTTCTGAGGGTGTGGTTATCTTCGTCTATGGAGTATGGTGTTCCAAGTTTGAACTAACAAGTTTTTTTTTTTTTGATGAAATAGATGGCTTCTACTTTTGGAACTAAGAAGCCTAAAGGGCCTCAGCTTCCTGAGAAGACATACCTTCCAGACTCTGACTTCGATGATGAAGCATTTGACTTTAGCTTCTTGGATTTTTCTGAAGAAACTTTCAAAGCCCCCTCAAAACTATGTGATGATCATTTTACTTAACTTATTGTGTGACGAAAACATATTAAGGAGGAGTATTGATGGAATGGTAGATGATGGAGACATTCCTGGTGGTCAGCAAAATGAGCATGGCCACTTAGATGAGGACGATGAAGATGTTGGTGTCGAGTATAGGGTGCATGATCCCAATGTTGATTGGAAAGAGACGAGGCCCCGATTAGGAGACTGTTATGAATCCCCTGCTCAACTCAGGTTTGCTTTAACTAACTATGCAGTCCATGGAGGATACCAACTTTATTTTGAAAAAAGTGAGAGTGAGGGTTATAGCTAAGTGTGGTAGTGGAATCAGTGACAATAAAAAAATACAGTGTCTATTTAGGGTTGCAGTTGGATGAAAGTACAATGAAAGGACATTCCAAATTAACTTCTGTAATGAAATTCATTTGTGTGCTAGGAATTATCACTTTGGTTCCCTAGTTACTAGCAATTGGTTAGCCAAACACTATCTGAAAAATGTAATCATGAAGCCCAAGATGACATTGCTAGAGATGCAAGCAGATGTGCTACAAAGGTTTTTTGGTGAGTGTATCTGTTGGGCAATGTCAAAGAGCAAGGTCTACTGCAATGAGGATGATAGAAGGGAAGTTAGAAGACCATTATGCTAGGGTTCGGGACTATGCAACTACAATTAGGTTGACTAATCCGAGTACAACTTGCTTGGTGGGGGTAGAAAGTAATCCGAGGTGTAACTATTTTAGGAGGTTTTATGTTGGCTTTAAGGCTTTTAGAGATGGATGGAACAGAGGATGTAGAAGGGTGATATGACTAGATGATAGTTTCTTGAAGGGGCAGGTAAAGGGGGAGGGGTGTGACATCCCCACCCCTATTCTGACGCACAACTGTGACATCCCTAATTTCACGGCCAGAAGAAACCGATTTGTTTATGCTTTATTTGAAAATCAGAGTATACTTTTGAAGAAATATGTTGCGGAATTTGTTCCCAAAAATATGATAAGTAAATTATCAAAGCATTCCTGAAGGAATGGGTTTTCATTATATTAAAAACGCTAGGATGTCATTGTTAATACAATACATAAGCATAAACAGAAATAGTACAGGCCTTACAACATATATTATTCTAATGACCTATAATCCATAGATCTCTCATCAGATCAACACTCATGTGCTCTTTTGCCACTACCTGTAATACAAGAAACTGAATGGGTCAGACTTAGGAGCCTGGTGAGCACATAGGGTTTTCAACCCACAATAATTAAGTTTATTAATTTTATCAAATCATTCAACCCGATTACCCCTTCCCGTTATCCTCATTTTCTGTCCCTAAATCATCTAATTCAAGGGACCTAGCCTAAGGATCATTATCGGGAATGACAATACTGCTTAGGGGATTCCTCAGCAATATATGGCAGTAAGTCAACCATGAGGGGATGGAGTACACCGGTGAGCACATCGTTCACAAAACACCTACAGGTTGCGAGCCTGCCAACGTTCCATTAGAGTGTTTAGAATAGTCCGTGGTCGTCATCTATACTCTGCTAGATGACTGGATCAACTTAAACATCGATGCCTCTCATCATTTCATTTCATCTACCCATCTTTACTCATCATAATTATAGGTATAAAATACATATACAGTTTAAATCAAATAAAACATGTATATTTTGTTCATCCAGTATAGATATCAAGAACATAAATAATATGCACACACATAGCACGTAATTTATATTAAATACTTCATATCTATGTGTAAGATGAAGTAACTATGCACTCACTTGTTAAAGTGATGACTCCAAACTCGGGCAGCGCTTCGCTTCTAACAATTTTATTTTCCTTCGACGAAACCTAATACCATTATCACTAGATTTTAGTTTAATATTTATTGCGACTAATTATTAGTCTAGGTAATATTGTTGTTCTTGTATTATATAAGTGTTAAACAATACTTTTCAACTACTATGTACATACAAGGGCCAAACATGAAACACCGGAGGGCAGGACCATTTTGACATTTAAGTTGTTCTGAAATCCAACAACCCTATGCGGCCCTTCAAACCAGATTCCCTGTACCGCGAGCAGTTAAAATATATTATAATAACACTTTGTATAATTTATAATACTTAGCACACATATTGTTTATAGGTTCATAATAACGATAATGAACTTAAACATAAGTTATACTTAAAGTAGGGTAAGCATAACTCACTTACAAGGGGGTTTAGCTAGGAGCCGGGCTTAGCGGGGGCAGAATTTCTAAGCTGAAAGCTCTTCTTCTCGGAGCCTTCTGGTACTCCAGGACTCGCCTCTAATACTTGGGAAGTACTAGGGAATGGGAGGGGCTAAGAGAAGTAATTGAGAGAGAAAGAATGGGAAATGTGTGAGTTTTTGGGGTGATCCTCGCACCTATTTATAGGCTAAGGCTTCGGACTACGCTGGGCGTATCTTCGGAGTACGCTGCGTGTACTGGATACGCTGGGCATACGAGGGGCAGGTTTCATCATCCGAAGCGAAGCCGCAGAGAGAAAGGAATGGCCCTGATTCGGCCACGTGTCACCCTCGCATTCTTCCATAATTTAATGAACTTCTAAATTCCGTAACTTTTGTATACGAGCTCCGTTTTTGACGTTCTTTATATCCACGCGTAGGTGGCAACATGATCTACAACTTTCACTTAGACTCCGTCGGCTAATTTTGACTTTATTTTTAAAGTTATATTTTAACATGCTTAGACAGATAGAGTCCGTTAAAAATTCATAACTTTGTCATCTATCGTCCACTTTCGTCTGTCTTTATATCGTTGAGATCCTATTAAAGAGATCTTTGATTCTTGTTTAGATTGTGTCGGCTAAAAATCGATTGATCTAAAATTCGATTTCCGGGCTGTGCACTGCTATGCTAAATCTTAGAAAAATCATAATTTCCTCATACGAAGTCAGATTTAGACGTTCTTTTTATGTACGTTCTCGGTTTAACGTATACTACGACTTTCATTTAGATCGCTAAGGCTAAAAATTATTTTATCGCAAACTCACTTTTTACGACACACAACGTTGTGCCGGTTTTGTCGCAAAACTTCAACGGGTCATAACTTTTTTGTTATAAGTCGGATTTCAGCGTTCCTTATATCCCCGAAATCCTTGTTACGACTACTTCAACTTTATTTAAAGATATTGGGTCAAATCCTCATTCTATTTTTGACGCATATTTTTATTATTATTTTATTATATCGTTATAAGCACGTATATTGCACGTAAATCACATAAATCACATAATACTCAAATAATTCTTCTTCATTACTTCAAAAGAGGTTACAATTGTTGACTCTAAATATTACATCATAATATTAATGCTTAGCCAAAAACGCGGGGGTTACAACAACATAAGTGGTTTGTAGCTTGCCCTTGCAACCACATGTTATGAAAGCTAGCTCCATCTTAGAGATCCAATCCATAACTCCGATTGGATCTTCTTTCCCAGTAAAAGTTGATGGTTTGCAAGTTGTAAAGTCTTTATACTTGCATCCATTCCTCTCAATTCCTTCATCCTGGTTATTTCTTCTAACCACTCAGGGTTCAACTTGACTCACTGTATGACTGTAGTTTCCCTCATCTGACAGTTCTTCATTTAGTTTGGGATGCACAACAGGCACAGTAGGTTCATCCCTATTATTAAGCAACATTTATCTCATCTCCTCTGTGACAACCCGAAATTTCTATCTTGTAAAGTCAATCAATTCAATCAAAAGTCAGACTTGTTTCTGTTACCTTTATGATGTGTTAAGGGTCTGTTTGAGAGTTTCTAAGCCTAGTACACTTAAAGATTGTGTGTTAGGAAGTGTTAGCTTGAGATCATTGAGTTGCAATCGAGCCGGAAACACAATCAAAAGGAGTTCACGGCCACAAACTAGGTTCACGGCCGTGAACCCATCTTTGGGCCATGAACAACTCTTATATATATAAAGTTGGCTCATTTTTCTTCACTTTTTCAACTCTAGCCGTGAACATCTCCTTTCTCTCTCAACTATCTTCAACCGTGATCACTTCTAAAGGCCTAAAAAACGTAAGTATCTCATACATCTTCATGTTGTCCCTTAGAAACACTTGATTCCACCCATGATACAAACACTTCTTTTCAAAGATCTTCAAGAGTTCACGGCCGTGAACCCTTCATATGTCACACCCCCAAACCAGAACGGAGGAAACGTTCGGGGGCGGAGGACGTCATGTACAGTATCATAACAATGCACAATAGTAAAACAAGCAACAACATCGTCCATTGCATTAATAATATACTTTAATACAAATGTGTTCTGTGTAAAGTTTGAAAGACACCAAAATATATAATCAAAATAAAAGACGAGTCTTGAAACATGCTCCGTCTTCTCAAAACTTGGTCATCGGTACCTGTCTACTGGTGACCTGAGAATACAAGTTATTTTGGAAGAGTAGATCAACATTTAAGCTGGTGAGTTCATAAGTATTTTTGTGTCAATTGTTTGCATTAGTTTGATGAAAGTGTTTGTAAGTGTTTTGATGTAAATGTTTGTATACTTCCTAGAAAATCCTATATTTTCTACTAAAATGGAAAGTAGTCTTCAACCAAGACCCGACTGTTTTGTATGTTTGTTCTTTTGTAAAATGAATGTTTTCCCAAGTATATGACTATCATTACTAGAAAATAGTTTACATTACCTTTTATGTGAGAAGATCACTATATGAATGTAATGGGAAAAATGAAGATGTACAATAGTATTGTATAAAGTAACTACAGATGTACTAACTACCTTAAAACCAACTTGTTTAATTAAGGTAAAATGTGATGAGGTTATAACCATTCTTGATTGACTAGTATAAAACACGACGTTCCAAAGACATCAAAAATGGTATGACATTCGTCACCCGTAGACCTGCAGGTCCCACTATAGCTAGCAGCAAGGTGTAGGATGGTCAATCCCGTATAGATCTATACAAAAACTCACACTCTCCCTCCAGGAGAATCTGGTTACAAAACGTGACACAACAGTAAATTGCCATGCCATGAAGTAGTGGCTCACATTAATGTTATCTTGCTCTCGTTGTAGTATGTTCCTTCCTGTTCTAGTTATAGTATGTTACTTATGTCCTAGTTATAGTATGTTCCTTCTGTTCTAGTTATAGTATGTTCCTTCTGTTCTAGTTAAAGTATGTTCCTTCTGTTCTAGTTGTAGTATATTTGAACTGACTCATGTATGAACTGGCTCTTGTAAGTTTCACTGTTCTAGAAGTAGTAATCCTCTAAACTATACCTATTATAGTTTACTAGTATGATTGTTTGACTGATGCTGATGTATAGAAAAGACTCAATTACTTACCAAGCAACTAAGTTAAGAATGAACCTTAAAACTAGGTTTAATATCCACATATGTATTCAATAAGTATAACTATGATTTAACCGACATTCGGACTAGTGATCTTACCCCGAGCCCACAACCAAACAAGGAACATGATTCAAGGTATCTAGCAATAGTCCTAAGTCTGTTAAAGCATACTTATACGTAAATAGATAGACGAATATGATTTGATATAAAAGAAGTTTATAAAAGCTTTAAAAGAGTTTTCAACAAGTTTGAGTATAAGAAATCCTTTTGAATGTAGTTTTCACATATAAATGATTTAACACAATCTCATTGTGTTATACTTGTATTCCCCCCTGAAAGCATTTAAAAAGCATTTAAAAGTATAGTTGTAGGGGTATGAACTCACCTGTAGTGAATGATTCGAATGAAAGATCGATATAGGATGCTAAGTATGCCAAGTGAAGTCTCGAGCACAAACGGATCCTATTAATCATATAATGACACATATATGTATACAATTAGTGTATATAAAAAGTAATCATGTAAGGGAACAACCTTAGGTACTAGGAAACACTTGAAATGAAGTGTTACAATCACATATGATTGATTGAATGGATTTCACGGCCACACAAGAAGTGTTCACGGGCATACAAGGGTTCACGGCCATAGAACACATGCTGTGTTCACGGCCCAACCTTGATCTTATGAAGGGTTTACGGCCAAGGAAGGAGGGTTCACGGCCATATCAAGATCTTATGAAGGGTTCACGACCACATGAAGGGTTCACGGCCGTGGACTCTTGAAGATCTTGCATTTTGGTGCTTGATTTATGTGTCGAATCAAGTGTTTCTAGGTATGAACAAGTAAGGGATAAGATACTTAGTTTATGGAAGCCTTTGGAGTGTACACGGTTTGAAGAAAGCTGAGAGAGAATGGAGGGTGTGTTCACGGATAGAGTTGAAGGATTTGAAAAAGTGAACAAAATGAGCCAATTTCATATATATAGGGGACTTGTTCACGGCCAGGAGTCTAGATGTGGCCGTGAACTACTTTTGATGGAGTTTCTGGCTCAATTGCAACTCAAAGAACTTGAGCTAACACTTCCTAACACACAACCTTGAGTGTACTAGGCTTAGAGCTCTCAAACAGACCCTTAACAATGCTAAAAGATAACATAAACAAGTCTGACTTTGACTGAATTGATTGACTTTACAAGACAGAAATTTTGGGTTGTCACATCATCCCCCCGTTAAAGGCAATTTCGTCCCGAAATTGGAGTTTAAGCAAATACAAGAGACTAAGGGAAAAGATGAGGATATTTCAGTTTCATTTGATCCTTGCGCTCCCAAGTGAATTCAGGTCCCCGCTTTGCATTCTAACGGACCTTCACTATCGGGATACGACTTTGCTTCGTTTGCTTGACCTCACAGTCCATGTCTCTACTGGTTCTTCCACGAAGTTGAGGCTCTCATTGATCTCGATTTCATCGAGTGGGATAACAAGAGTCTCATCGGATAAACACTTTTTCAGGTTCGAAACGTGGAAAGTAGGGTGTACGTTACTAAGTTCTTGAGGTAGTTTGAGTTTGTAAGCTATAGGGCCGATCCTAGAGATGATCTCAAAAGGCCCTATGTATGTTGGATTTAGCTTCCCACGCTTTCCGAAGCGTATCAAGCCCTTCCAGGGTGAGACCTGCAATAGAACATGGTCACCAACTTGGAATTCCAAGGGTTTCCTTCTCTTGTCTGCGTAGCTTTTATGTCGGTCTCTAGAGGCTTTCAATCGTTCACGGATATGAACAATCTTCTTTGTCGTTTCTTGAATGATTTCTGGACCTGTGAGAGTGCTGTCAGGAACTCGTCCTTTAGCTAACTGTGTATCACCCACTTCAGCCCAGCACAGAGGGGATCTGCACTTCTGGCCATAGAGGGCTTCAAATGGAGCTGCCTTTATGCTTGAGTGATAACTGTTATTGTAGGAGAACTCGACAAGGGGTAAATGAGTATCCCATGCCTTTACAAAGTCTATCACACAAGCTCGCAACATATCTTCCAGAGTTTGAATAATCTTCTCACTTTGTCCATCGGTTTGCGGATGGTAGGCTGTACTCATGTCCAGACTAGTACCTAGGGAACTTTGTAGCGACTGCCAGAATCTTGAAGTGAATCTACTATCTCTATCGGAGATAATGGATATGGGAACACCATGCAGTCGTACAATCTCCCTAATGTAGGTTCTTGTTAGTTTCTCCATCTTGTCAGTTTCTTTGATAGGCAGGAAGTGTGCGGACTTGGTTAACCTGTCTACGATCACCCAAATGGTATCGAGACCACCCATTGTCTTGGGCAACTTGTTTATGAAGTCCATTGCGATCCGCTCCCACTTCCATTCAGGTATCTCCGGTTGTTGAAGTAAACCTGAGGGTTTCTGGTATTCGACCTTAACCTTGGCACAAGTAAGACACTTGCTCACGAAGGTAACAATCTCTGCTTTCATGTTAGGCCACTAGTATAACTTTTTGAGATCCAGATACATCTTATCTGAACCTGGGTGGACAGAATATCGAGTATTGTGCGCTTCGGTCATGACCACGTCTCTAAAACCACCGAACTTCGGTGTCCAGATCCGATCCATGAGATACAAGGCTCCGCCACCCTTTACTTCCAAGTTTTTATCCATCCCTCTAAGGGATTCACCCGCCACATTTTCAGGCTTCAAGGCTTCAAGCTGAGCCTCCTTAATTTGTGTGGACAGATGTGAATGGATAGTCATAGTCAATGATTTAACTGTACGACCAGAGTATTCTTTCCGACTTAGGGAGTCGGCTTTGCCGGGATGATAGTGAATTTCACATTCGTAGTCACTGAGTAGCTTGATCCACCGTCGTTGTCTCATGTTGAGCTCCTTCTGGTCGAATATATGCTGAAGGCTTTGTGGTCTGTAAAGATAGTGGTTTTTGTACCATACAGGTAGTGTCTCCAGATCTTCAGAGCAAATATCACTGCTCCTAACTCAAGATCATGTGTGGTGTAGTTAACTTCGTGCGTCTTAAGCTGTCTCGAGGCATAGGCGATGACCTTTCCTCGTTGCATAAGAAGACAGCCAAGCCCTTGGTTGGATGCATCGCAATTAACTACGAAGTCTTCTATCCCTTCTGGGAGGAATAGTATCGGTGTGCTGGATAAGGCTCGCTTTAGCGTTAGGAATGCCTTCTCTTGTTTCTCTTCCTAGTTAAAGGTCACACCCTTCTGGGTCAATGTAGTAAGTGGTTTCGCGATCCTAGAGTAGTTCTGAATAAACCTGCGATAGTAGCCAGAGAGGCCTAGAAATTGACAAATTTCCGCAGGCGTCTTTCGAGCTGACCAGTTCTCAATGGCCTTTATTTTGGACGGGTCCACGTGAATTCCCTCTTCGCTAACCACGTGACCCAAGAATTCGACTCTTCGAATCCAAAATTCGCACTTAGAGAACTTCACATAAAGCTTCTCTGTTCGTAGTGTTTCTAATACCTGATGTAAATGTTGACTATGTTCCTCCTTACTACGAGAATAAATAAGAATGTCGTCAATGAATACAATAACAAATTGATCTAAGTAAGGACGACACACCCGATTCATTAAGTCCATGAACACTGCGGGCGCATTGGTTAATCCGAATGGCATCACTACAAACTCGTAGTGTCCATAACGAGTTCAGAAGGCTGTCTTGGGAACATCTTCCTCTAACACTCGTAAATGGTGATACCCGGATCTCAGATCTATCTTTGAAAAGTAATTCGCCCCTTGCAGTTGGTCGAACAAGTCGTCTATGCGAGGTAGAGGGTATCGGTTCTTGACGGTCAATTGGTTTAGTTCCCAGTAGTCGATGCACATACGGAACGATCCGTCGTTCTTCTTAACGAACAAGACCAGTGCTCCCCAGGGTGAGAAGCTTGGTCTAATAAAGCCCTTGCTGAGCAGTTCGTTCAGTTGACCGGATAGCTCTTGCATCTCGGCTGGTGCTAGACGATAAGGCGATTTGGCTACTGGGGTAGCCCCTGGAACTAAGTCGATTCTGAACTCGACTTGACGTTGTGGAGGTAATCCTGGTAGTTCTTCTGGAAAGATGTCGGGAAAGTCACGTACTTCTGGGATGTTTTTTATGTCTTTCGTCGCTTGGCTCATATCGACTACATGAGCAAGGAATGCGTGACATTCCTTTCGTAAGTACTTCCGGGCTTGTATACTTGAAATCATTCGAAGGTTTGTGCCTGTTTTGTCGCCATAGATAACTAGGGTTTCGTTAGATGGTAGATTAAGACGAACGGCCTTCTCATAACACATGATGTCGGCACGATGAAAACTCAACCAATCCATGCCGATAATGACGTCGAAACTTTTAATGGAGACTGGCATGAGGTCGATTGGAAATGAATGGCTATCTATAGTAAGTGTACATCCTATGTATATACAGCTAGTGCTCTCAGTTTTTCCATTAGCCATTTCTACAGTGAATGGTTCCTTCAGTGCGCGTGATTGTTGTTTAAGTAAGTGTGCAAATTTTTGGTTCACGAAACTCCTCTCCGCTCCACTATCAAATAGTATGCATGCATAAGGTTGTCGAGGAGAAATGTACCAGTGACCACTGTAGGGTCTGCCACCGCTTCCTCGTGGCCTATTGCCAAAACCCTTCACACTCCGCCAGCGTTCCCTGCCTTCAGGCAGTTCCTCTTGAAGTGACCCACCTCGCCACATCCGTAGCAAGCCTGGCCCACACCAACGCCGGGGACCTGGGTGATTGGCCTAGCCGGAGCTTTGCAGAAACAGGCAGTGTGCCCTTTCCTGTTGCAGTTTGCGCACTGCATTTCCCGATAGGGTCCATTGTGGTGGAAGCTGCACTTGTTGCACTTTGGCAAGCTTCCCGCATACTGCTTCATCGGCGCAGTGGCAGTAGGTGCTATCGCGACATGAACAACCACGACTTGATGCTTTTTGGCAGAGTTCTGCGCCGCGTTGTTCTTCTTCTTGTTGTCCCAAAACTTCCGCTTGTTGTCAGCAACTTTGGATGGTTCCAGGATGGCAAGGGTTGTTGTTGTCGGTGTGCGGACTCCGTGATCGATGAGCCACTGTGCCAATCGCTTGGCACTGTAGAAGGTAGTGGGGTTTGAAGCTAAGACATTCCCCTGAAATGGAGGCACCAGCCCCCAAATGTACCTCTCAACCTTCTTTCCCTCAGTAGGGACCATTCCTGGACATAGAGCCACCAGATTACTAAACCTGGCGGTGTAGGCAACTATGTCAGAGCCCTTTATGGTTAGGCTCCAGAGTTCTTGTTCAAGTTTCTGAACCTCGCCCCTCGGGCAGTACTCCTCAATCATAAGCTCCTTCAGAGCTTCCCATCCCATTGCATTAGCCACTATCAGGGTTAGTGACTTGACATGGCTATTCCACCATGTCAGGGCTCTGTCCGCGAAGATGCATGCAAAATTTTTTACTTTGCTCCCTTCCGGAAAGGAGCAGATCTCAAAGACCGAGTCCGTCTTTTCGAACCATTGCGAGAGAGCAATGATCCCACCGCTGCCGTTGAAGGCTCTGGGTTTGCAGTTGGTGAAGTCCTTATATGAACACTCTATAGAGCGCACGGGAGCATCACCTTGAGTGGAATACACAACTGTTCCACTCCTGCTAGTACCGGTCGTGTTGAATTGAGCTAGGGCTGCCGTAATAGCCGTAGCCACTGCAACTTGGATAGTTGCTGGATCATATTGTGGAGGAGGTAGTGGTGGTTGATTTGGAGTTATTGGAGTAGTGAGTCTGTTTGATCTATGAGGAGGCATCTTATAGCTATAAGTTCACAAAGATGAAGGAAATTGTAAGCATTCAATAGTCAGAAAAATGAGAGTGGTCCATGGACTAAATCACCATAGCCCAACAAAACAGATGAGAGTATGATTGAAATAGAGATCTAACAATAGAAAAATGAAAGCAATTGGATAAAGATTTCCCATGAGATTAGATGTCTGTCAATATCACTGGTATTTAAAGATGTAATAAGTTCGGGAAAAATGACCTTGGAGTAGGTCTTACATCACACTAGAATTTAGAAAATTTTGACAGCACAAAGACCTAACAGACTGAAAGTTCAAGGTCTTAACATAAACATGGAATTACTACTAGAGTCTATACATAGACTTAATTTATCCAAAAGAGAGAGTAGAGTAGGCTCTACTCGCGAGGAAGGTTGTCCTGGTTGAGACTTGACTCAGCCCTGGATTCAGCCAGCTGCTGTTCCGTTTCCCATACACGCCTTTGCAGAACCACTTGGTTCTGACGAAGATCCCTAAATTCAGATTGGCAGGCATTTAGCTCTACCTGTAGGGCATCAGTGCGAGTCCTTTCTAAGTTCTGGTCATCGGTCAGATGACGTAGATGAACTGTGTTGACTCCAGAGTTTGCACGGATCTTCATGACTTGGTCGAAGTTTGCTCTTCCCTGCTCAGCGTTGCGAGCAACTCGACGCACCAAGATAGGAAGGACTCTGTCTGCTGAGCCTCCCTCATTGAGATTGTAGAAGCTTCGGTCGCCATTGTAGGGAGGTGGTTGTCCCTGCTCGTGGCTCCACCTGCCCAAGTTCACCGCCCACAGAGGCGTCGGGCCTTGAAAAGCCGGACGAGGGTTAGGATTTTCAACAACTTTGGGTGGATTGTAGACCTCGGGGTCTGAGTCCGAGTCTTCTTGGAAATCCTCTTCGTTCTCTTCATCAGAATTCTCCTCGGGGTCTTCTTCTGCTGGGACCACCGAGTTTTCTTCTTCGGGCTCCGCATCAAGCTATCCACCATGCCCTTTATCGGGCAAGTACGGGTCGCCAGGGAGATGAAATCCAGCCATGTTATCTAAGCGAGAAAAAGGGTGTAAGAAACATATTATAGACGTACAACTTAAGATAATTATAGGATGATCCTTACTAGTTACACTAATATTTGCGTAGTGCATACCGGTCATATGTAACCAAGATAGAATAGACCTTCGAATAAGTGACCCTAACTCTAAGTCCACAACCAAACAAGGAACAAGAAGTAAAGCAAATATCACAGATTCTAAGTCTATGACACCTTAGTCACATATAACCTTAGCGTATCCACTTAGCAACTATTGACATACTAGTAAAGACCTTTTAGTTTGCACATAAGTAATTATAGTAACACGAAATACTCCTATAGTATTTTAAGTTTATGTTATGTTCTAACGTTTTCATTGTAGTAGTGTTGGTAAGTTTTTAGACTTGTTGCAACACCACAAACATTCCTAGGCACATGCTAATCACTTCTCAGAAAGATATAGTTGATCAGGCTATATCACTCCCATATCTTATTATATGTCCCCAAGCCTACTTGTGCTGTCCAACAACCGCAATACTTTTGTTCTATTCTAGTATGACACTAATCCAAGTATGAATGCATGTATGAATACTTTACTAAAATATTTTATTATTTTAAAAGTATTAACTCTTGGTCAGAGTGTTTTAATCCCGATGTGTTTATAGTTGTATATCTTTTATGGGTTGATATACTCAATTCACTATAAACAAAGCTCTGATACCAATCTGTCACACCCCCAAACCGGAACGGCGGAAACGTTCAGGGGCGGAGGACGTCATGTACAATATCATAACAATGCACAATAGTAAAACAAGCAACAACATCATCCATTGCATTAATAATATAATTTAATACAAGTGTGTTCTGTGTAAAGTTTGAAAGACACCAAAATATATAATCAAAATAAAAGACGAGTCTTGAAACATGCTCCGTCTTCTCAAAACCTGGTCATCGGTACCTGTCTACTGGTGACCTGAGAATACAAGTTATTTTGGAAGAGTAGATCAGCATTTAAGCTGGTGAGTTCATAAGTATTTTTGTGTCAATTGTTTGCATTAGTTTGATGAAAGTGTTTGCAAGTTTTTTGATGTAAATGTTTCGATACTTCCTAGAAAATCCTATATTTTCTACTAAAATGGAAAGTAGTCTTCTACCAAGACCCGACTGTTTTGTATGTTTGTTCTTTTGTAAAATGAATGTTTTCCCAAGTATATGACTATCATTACTAGAAAATAGTTTACATTACCTTTTATGTGAGAAGATCACTATATGAATGTAATGGGAAAAATGAAGATGTACAATAGTATTGTATAAAGTAACTACAAATGTACTAACTACCTTAAAACCAACTTGTTTAATTAAGGTAAAATGTGATGAGGTTATAACCATGCTTGATTGACTAGTATAAAACACGACGTTCCAAAGATATCAAAAATGGTATGACATTCGTCACCCGTAGACCTGCAGGTCCCACTATAGCTAGCAGCAAGGTGTAGGATGGTCAATCCCGTATAGATCTATACAAAAACTCACACTCTCCCTCCATGAGAATCTGGTTACAAAACGTGACACAACAGTAAATTGCCATGCCATGAAGTAGTGGCTCACATTAATGTTATCTTGCTCTCGTTGTAGTATGTTCCTTCCTATTCTAGTTATAGTATGTTACTTCTGTCCTAGTTATAGTATGTTCCTTCTGTTCTAGTTATAGTGTGTTCCTTCTGTTATAGTTAAAGTATGTTCCTTCAGTTCTAGTTATAGTATATTTGAACTGACTCATGTATGAACTGGCTCTTGTAAGTTTCACTGTTCTAGAAGTAGTAATCCTCTAAACTATACCTATTATAGTTTACTAGTATGATTGTTTGACTGATACTGATGTATAGAAAAGACTCAATTACTTACCAAGCAACCAAGTTAAGAATGAACCTTAAAACTGGGTTTAATATCCACATATGTATTCAATAAGTATAACTATGATTTAACCGACATTCGGACTAGTGATCTTACCCCGAGCCCACAACCAAACAAGGAACAGGATTCAAGGTATCTAGCAATAGTCCTAAGTCTGTTAAAGCATACTTATACGTAAATAGATAGACGAATATGATTTGATATAAAAGAAGTTTATAAAAGCTTTAAAAGAGTTTTCAACAAGTTTGAGTATAAGAAATCCTTTTGAATGTAGTTTTCACATATAAATGATTTAACACAATCTCATTGTGTTATACTTGTATTCCCCCTGAAAGCATTTAAAAAGCATTTAAAAGTATAGTTGTAGGGGTATGAACTCACCTGTAGTGAATGATTCGAATGAAAGATCGATATAGGATGCTAAGTATGCCAAGTGAAGTCTCGAGCACAAACGGATCCTATTAATCATATAATGACACATATATGTATACAATTAGTGTATATAAAAAGTAATCATGTAAGGGAACAACCTTAGGTACTAGGAAACACTTGAAATGAAGTGTTACAATCACATATGATTGATTGAATGGATTTCACAGCCACACAAGAAGTGTTCACGACCATACAAGGGTTCACGGCCATAGAACACATGCTGTGTTCACGACCCAACCTTGATCTTATGAAGGGTTTACGGCCAAGGAAGGAGGGTTCACGGCCATATCAAGATCTTATGAAGGGTTCACGGCCACATGAAGGGTTCACGACCGTGAACTCTTGAAGATGTTGCATTTTGGTGCTTGATTTATGTGTCGAATCAAGTGTTTCTAGGTATGAACAAGTAAGGGATAAGATACTTAGTTTATGGAAGCCTTTGGAGTGTACACGGTTTGAAGAAAGTTGAGAGAGAATGGAGGGTGTGTTCACGGCTAGAGTTGAAGGATTTGAAAAAGTGAACAAAATGAGCCAATTTCATATACATAGGGGACTTGTTCACGGCCAGGAGTCTAGATGTGGCCGTGAACTCCTTTTGATGGAGTTTCTGGCTTAATTGCAACTCAATGAACTCGAGCTAACACTTCCTAACACACAACCTTGAGTGTACTAGGCTTAGAACTCTCAAACAGATCTTTAACAATGCTAAAAGATAACAAAAACAAGTCTGACTTTTGATTGAGTTGATTGAATTTACAAGACAGAAATTTCGGGTTGTCACATCATAGGGCCGTGAACCCTTCATAGATGGAAGATTGGACCGTGAACCCTCCATCTTTGGCCGTAAACCCTTCATAGGATCAAGCTTGGGTCGTGAACACATCATGTGTTCTTAGGCCGTGAACCCTACAAAGGCCGTGAAAACCCCTTAAATGGCCGTTAACACCTTTCAACCACTCATTTGTGATTCTAACACTTCATTGAAAGTGTTTCCTAGTTCCTAAGGTTGTTTCCCTTACATGTTAGTTGTTATATACACTAATTGTATACATATATGTGTTATTATATGCTTAATAGGATCCGTTTGTGCTCGAGACTTCACTTGGCATACTTAGCATCCTATACCGATCTTTCATTCGAATCACTCACTTTAGGTGAGTTCATACCCCTACAAATACACTTTTAAATGCTTTTAAATGCTTTTAGGGGGGAATACAAGTAGAAACACAATGAAATTGTGATAACCATTTACACGTGAAAACAACATCCAAAGGGATTTCTTATACTCAAAACTTGTTAAAACTCTTTTAAAGCTTTTATAAGCTTCTTTTATATCAAATCATATTCGTCTATCTATTTACGTATAAGTATGCTTTAACAGACTTAGGACTATTGCTAGATACCCTGACTCCTGTAAATCATAGTTATACTTATTAAATACATATATGAATATTAAACCCATTTTTAAGGATTAGACTTAACTTAGTTGCTTGGTGAGTAATTGAGTCTTTTCTATAAATCAGTAACAATCAAACAATCATACTAGTAAACTATAATAGGTATAGTTTAGAGGATTACTACCTACTACTTCTAGAACAGTGAAACTTACATGAGTCAGTTCATACATGAGTCAGTTCTTACATACTATAACTAGAACAGAAAGGAACATACATACTATAACTAGAACATAAAGGAACATACATACTATAACAAGAACAAGATAACAATAATGTGAGCCACTACTTCCTGGCATAACAATATACTTGCTGTGTCACGTTTTGTAACCAGAGTCTCCTGGAGGGAGAGCGTGAGTTTGTGTATATCTATACGGGATTGACCATCCTACACCTTGTTGCTAGCTACAATGGGACCTGAAGTTCTACGGGTGTAATATTGTCATACCATTTCGACGTCTTTAGATCGTCGTGTTTTATACTAGTCAATCGAGCATGGTTATAACCTCATCACATTTTACCTTAATATAACTAATTGGTTTTAAGGTAGTTAGTACTTCAGTAGTTACTTTATACAACACTACTGTACATCTTTATTTTTCCATTACATTCATATAGTGATATTCTCACATCGAGTAATGCAAACTATTTTCTAGTAAAGATAGTCATAAACTTGGAAAAACATACATTTTTACGAGAGAACAAACAAACAAAACAGTCGGGTCTTGGTAGAAGACTACCTTCTATTTTAGTAGAAAATATAGGATTTTCTAGGAAGTATACAAATATTTACATCAAAACACTTACAAACATTTTCATAAAACTAATGCAAACATTTGACACAAAAATACTTATGAACTCACTAGCTTTAATGCTGATCTACTCTTTCAAAATAACTTGTATTCTCAGGTCACCAGTAGACAGGTACAGATGACCAGGTTTTGAGAAGACGGAGTATATTCAAGACTCGTCTTTATTTTGATTACATATTTTTGGTGTCTTACAAATTTACACAAAATACACTTGTATTAACTATATTATTAATGCAATGTATGATGTTGTTGCTTGTTTTACTATTGTGCATTGTTATGATACTGTACATGACGTTCTCCGCCCCCGAATGTTTCCACCGTTCCGGTTTGGGGGTGTGACAGATTGGTATCAGAGCTTTTTTTATATTGAATTGAGTATATCAACCCATAAAAGATATACAACTATAAACACATCGGGATTAAAACACTCTGACCAAGAGTTTATAGTTTTTAAATAATAAAATATTTTACTAAAGTATACATACATGCATTCATACAGGATCAGTGTCATACTAGAACAGAACAAAAGTATTGCGGTTGTTGGACAACACAAGTAGGCTTGGGGACATATAATCAGGTCTGGGAATGATATAGCCTGATAAACTATATCTATCCGAGAAGTGATTAGCATGTGCCTAGGAATGGTTGTGGTGTTGCAACAAGTCTAAAAACTTACCAACTCTACTACAATGAAAACTCTAGAACATAACATAAACTTAAAATACTATAAGAGTATTTTGTGATACTATAATTACTTATGTGAAAACTAAAAGGTCTTTACTAGTAGGTCAATAGTTGCTGAGTGGATACGCTAAGGTTATATGTGACTAAGGTGTCATAGACTTAGAATCTGTGATCTTTGCTTTACTTATTGTTCCTTGTTTGGTTGTGGACTTAGAGTTAGGGTCACATATTCGAAGGTCTATTCTATCTTGGTTACATATGACTGGTATGCACTACGCAAATGTTGAAGTAACTGGTAAGGATCATCCTATAATTATCGTAAGTAGTACGTCTATTATATGTTTCTTACACCCCTTTTTGTCGCTTAGATAACATGGCTGGATTCCATCTCCCTGGCGACTCGTACTTTCCCGATCAAGGGCATGGTGGATGGCTTGAGGCTGAACCTGAAGAAGAGAACCCGGTGGTCCCAGAAGTAGAAGACCTCGAGGAAAGTTCTTATGAAGAGAACGAGGAGGAAGTCCAGGAAGACTCGGACTCAGAACCAGAGGTCTATAATCCACCCCAAGTTGCTCAAAATCCTAACCATCGTCCGACTTTTCAAGGCCCGACGCCTCTGTGGGCGGTGAATTTGGGAAGGTGGAGCCACGAGCAGGGACAACCACCTCCCTATAATGGCGACCGAAGCTTCTACAATCTGAATGAGGGAGGCTCAGCAGACAAAGTCCTTCCTGTCTTGGTGCGTCGTATTGCTCGCAATGCTAAGCAGGGAAGAGCAAACTTCGACCAAGTCATGGAGATCCGTGCTAACTTCGGAGTGAACATAGTTCGTCTTCGTCATCTGACCAATGAGAAGAACTTCGAAAGGTCTCACACTGACGCCCTATAGGTGGAACTGAATGCCTGTCGATCTGAGACTAGGGATCTTCGTCAGAACCAGGTGGCACTGCAAAGGCGTGTATGGGAAACGGAACAGCAACTGGCTGAATCCAGGGCTGAATCAAGCACCAACCAGAACAACCCCCCTCGCGAGTAGAGCCTACTCTACACTCTCTTTTGGATATAGATTAGGTCTATGTATAGACTCTAGTATTAATTTACTACTTATGTTAAGACCTTGAACTTTTAGTCTGTTAGGTCTTTGTGCTGTAAAAATTTTCTCAATTCTGGTATGATGTAAGACCTACTCCAAGGTCAATTTTCCCGAACTTATCACATCTTTAATACCAATGATATTGAAAAACATCTAATCTCCTGTGAAAATCTTTGTCCAAATACTTTCATCCTTCTATTGTCAGATCTCTATTGCAGTTACATTCTTATCTATTTGTTGAACTATGGTGATTTAGTTCATGGATCACTCTCATTATTCTCACTATTGAATGCTTACTATTATCTTCATCTTTGTAAGCTATCAGTTGAAAGATGCCTCCCCGTAGGTCAAGAAGACGCCCTACTCCGATAACTCCAACTCAACCACCACTACCTCCTCCACAATATGATCCAACAACTCTCCAAGCTACAGTGGCTGCGGCTGTTACGGTAGTCTTTGCTAAATTCAATGCTAGAGGTACTAGCGGGAGTGGATCGGGTGTTAATTCTACCCAAGGTGATGCTCATGGGCGCTCTAGAGAGTGTTCGTACAAAGACTTCACCAACTGTAAACCCATAATCTTTAACGTAACTGGAGGAATCATTGCTCTATCGCAATGGTTCGAGAAAACTGAGTCGATCTTTAAGATCTGCTCCTGTCCGGAAGGAAGCAAAGTAAAATTTGCTGCCTGCACCTTCTCGGACAGAGCCCTCACATGTTGGAATAGCCATGTCAAGTCACTTACTCTCATAGTGGCTAATGCAAGGGGAAAACTACTTTTCCAAGATTGACCTGAGATCCGGGTATCACCAGTTACGAGTTTTAGAGGAAGATGTTCCCAAAACAGCCTTCCGAACTCGTTATGGACACTACGAGTTTGTAGTGATGCCTTTCGGATTAACCAATGCGCCCACAGTGTTCATGGACTTAATGAACTGGGTGTGCCGTCCTTACTTAGATCATTTTGTTATTGTATTCATCGACGACATACTTATCTACTCTCGTAGTAAGGAGGAACATAGTCAACATTTACGTCAGGTCTTAGAAACACTACGAGCAGAGAAGCTCTATGCGAAGTTCTCTAAATGTGAATTTTGGATTCGAAGAGTCGAATTCTTGGGTCACGTGGTTAGCGAAGTGGGAATTCACGTGGATCCTTCCAAAATTAAGGCTATTGAGAACTGGTCAGCCCCAAAGACGCCTACAAAAATTCGTCAATTTCTAGGCCTTGCTGGCTACTATCGCAGGTTTGTTCAGAACTTCTTTAGGATCGCGAAACCGCTTACTACATTGACCCACAAAGGTGTGACCTTTGACTGGGAAGATAAAAAAGAGAAG